>NW_027526335.1:92269588-92760925 GCF_048455015.1 Haemaphysalis longicornis
TGTCTGTCTGTCTGTCTGTCTGTCTGTCTGTCTGTCTGTCTGTCTGTCTGTCTGTCTGTCTGTCTGTCTGTCTGTCCGTCCGTACGTCCGTCCGTCCCTCAATAGAGCGTTCTGGCCAAAAGTTAAAGGAATACTTGAATAATAGGTTTATACAGTCAAAACATTTCCTAACCACAAAATCTGGAAATCCAGTTCATACTTGTCAACATTGTTGCTGTTGAGGTTGTCGTTGTTGTTGTTGTTGTTGTATTCATTTATTTTGGACAATTCAGTGCATGCAAACCGTCTTAGATGTTCAGGATTGTTCAGGAAAAAGAAAACATTAGACGTACTTGAAACAATACATCAATACATAAGTGGTATTTGCAGTGTTCTTTTATTAAATATACATGGCTGCTTGATTTTCCCGATAGAAAACAAAAAAACACGCGTTGAAAACAATGTTTTGTCCCAAAAATACAGAGAGCACGCGACGAGTGTGGACCACATGTCGGCGTTTTAAGTTCAATAGTAAAGAAAAGTTAGTCATGTTGCATGCAAGCAGCGGAACACGCAAAAGTAGAATTGACTTTAGCAAATCTCATCAGTTCTTAGAGCGAGAGAGAGAGAGAGAGAGAGAGAGAGAGAGAGAGAGAGAGAGAGAGAGAGAGAGAGAGGGAGAGAGAGAACGTTTATTAGGAGCGTTTATGGTGTTCTTGTAGGATCGGCTCCCTCTTCAAAGGAATCCATGGGCCTTCTTACCATCGGCTGCCCTCCCAGTGAGCAGGGGCTAGTCTCCGCGCCCTCTGAGGCCTGGTCGCCAAGCTCTCGAGCTTTTTGGTGTGCGCACTCGTTGCCCTCCATTAAGGCATGTGCAAGCGTCCACACAATCTTTACCTTTCTATCGTGGAATTTGATTGAGAGCATGAGGTGCGTTCCTGGTGCCACCCAACCCACCCTGGAGCTGCTGCATGCCTTCTGGGAGTCAGTTACAACATCCGTTGCTTTCATCTGCGTGAAGGCCAGAGCTACGGCTAGCTCCTCCGCTTCTTTGATCGATGCGGTTATTAGGGTGGCACTGACAACGACCTCTGTCTTTGTGCTGACGACCACTGTCTTTGCTCTTCTACCGCCCGGAGCAAACCGGAAGGGGAACAGTGAGACAGATGGGCGGGGGAGAGGGAATACAGGTATTCAAGTGGCGGGGGTGGCAAAAGACTATCGTCTTTCGACGACATTTCAATGAAGTGAGCAGATACGCGGCCAATTCTTTTTCTTTTATTTTCCTATACTATAAAAGGTCAGACCTTTCGAAGTTGTTGCGGGTTTTGTTCGACGAAAACGCATGCTTTGTTTGTTTATAAATACAATAAAACCTCTTTGATTCGTTCTTCGGAAATTAGGAAATTCGGATAATTGGGCATTCCTACTCGCTGTCTTCAGAAATCTAAATTTCCCTATGGCCGCGGACATTCCTTATTTCTGCGCAAATTTACGCGTGCACCGCTTAATTCGGACTAACGCCCGCTCTCTCCCCCTTGCGGTGGGGAGGATGCCAGCGTACATCGGTGGCCAGTAAACAGCCGTACTGTAAACAGCCGCGGATGGTCGTACTGCAAAAGGGGTCGGCAACCTGCGGCCCGCGCGGCAGTAATATGCGGCCCCCAGCCCGTCCTCAGAACCCCCATCCCTCCCCCCTGTTCTTTCCTGTCTGAAGGCCGACACTTCAGTTTCGACGTTAAGCGGGAGACAAGAACGGAATTGAGAGCTCCAAGTTGGCATTGTCGCCCATCTTCACACTTAGCCAGACTGTTGTCAATTATTGTCAAATATTATTGTCAATTCGCTGAACGCTGGAGTTTCTTTTCAACATGAAAGTGTTTTATTCCCGGATACACAAAGATTTCAATGAGGTCATATCCGTCACGGAAATGACGCCAGTACAACGAAGCAAGCGACCTGCAAAGGGTGCACCCCTGCACACAGGGTCTTCGTGCGGGGAAGCAACCTTTAGTACTAAAGAGGGCGTTATAATTAGGGTTGTTCGTTTGCGGGCTTATATTTCAACACGAAAGTTTTTTATGCAGGGATACACTAAGATTTCACTGACGTCATATACGTTACGGAAATGACGCCAGTACACCTTTGCCGAAGTGACCCGCCAGCACGACGTCACTCGCCAATCACACCCACAAAACATCCGCCGACCCCTAAATCATGCTCAGCGGCAGATTTCGCGGCACATTTCACTTTCGTGTTTTACCGATTCCTATGACAAAGGAATCAATCACAGTTTTTTTTGCAATCTTGGCCCTAAGTGGGTATGCTTCGTTTGACAAACGTGCGCCGGGGACGCTGGGCGGTCGCCGCGAGGCACGCACACACAAGAGCTCTGCATTTTCTTGGTGTATTACCTGCCGGGAAGTCGCCGCGAGCCGCGCGCGCTCACGTCCGCTCGGCATTTTCTTGGCATTTTTAACTGCGGACACGAAACGACTTGCTAAACAGCTTTGCTGTTAAAACGCTAAAACAAGCTCCACCAACCCGTTTCACTATTCACGATTTGTGATGCCCCATATTGTAGTTGGTGCTAGTTTCATGTTTGCCGAAGGGCAGGTGTTGTTGCGAAATCCGATTGTGTTTTGTGGATAAAGAGCTATGAGCTACACGATGGCAACGATAGGTTTACTAACTTATTTTCAGTTTTCGTTGCGCATGCAGCGCTCGACGGCATCTTCATGCAAAGTGTGACACGGTGTGGGCGCCTCCTGCTAGTGAGCTCACTGAAAAGTGTGTTGCGTCGCAATGATTATGCAGAGAGCTACTTCATTCTGAGAGTTTTCTTGACGTCCACGTGCACATTCGATGTTGGTCGGTACGAATGTAAAGAAGTTCGGAGAGCTGAGATCCATTTCACCAGGATTTATCTTAAAGCGCTATCTGCCATCTTAGCGCTCTAAATGCACCAGACACAGGCGGAATCACATTGACAATGCCACAAAACACCCCCTAAGACCAAACAACACCTCCCAAGGCTCGCCAGTACCCCCGGAATACTCGGCCACATTGGCATACCACAGGGGAATCAGGAAAAGATGCCCACCGCCAGACGAATTCTTGATGAGGGCAGAAGCCAACGACTGAGGACAGCTGAAGACAGACACGTTGCCAGACTTCAACATGCTGAGTAAAATTTACCCGACTCGATATGCAGATGCATGCCCATTGTGCCATAAAAAAATACTCCACCCTCTACCACACCGCATGGGAATGCCAAACCACAACGGCTGTCCCCAAAATCAGGAACCTTAATGTGGAGAAAAGGGATGCACTGCTGGTCAGCGACGGCTGTGAAGACCAGATCGGTCTGATTCAGCGGGCACGCAAAGCAGCAGAGGCCGTCGGAGCCCTGGACCAAGGGTACGTGCCGCCCAACCATTAAAAAACGAATAACGTTTTCTCAGTCGAGTCTACAGCTCATCAAAGAGATCTGAACAGAAAGATGATGGTTGGGAGTTTTATGGCGCAAGGCCGACTAAGGGCAAAGAGCGCCAATGAAAAGTTATTATATCAGAACAAAGTGATAGAAAACGCGAAACATTTAGCTAAAAATATATGTGAAATGACATAAAAGACAATGTAGATGACTGGTGTAAAGGGCCAGGGTGTCAACATGCATGGTAAGTGATGAGGTGTAAAAACTGGACACCACTAAGAAACTTGAAAGTACGCTAGTGAGTAATTATGGGGTCGTCCCCTAAAAAGTACGATGGGTGTAGGGGAATGTGTTGTCTGTATAGTTGTGCGAAGTGTGTGTGTCTTGCTGTTTCTAATACCTTGCATTGTATGAGGATGTGGATCACGGACAGGGCCTCTCCGCACCTGCTGCACAGAGGTCGTGGACCGCCAAGCAGGAATTGCGAGTGCGTTGCGTGCGTGTGCCCTCTCCGTAATCTAGCCAAGGCGACTTCTATGTATCTATTGCGTGTGTCGGTGGTGTATGGTCCCAAGTGCGGTTTTATTCCGTGGAACTTGTTGTCTGTTTATTCACTCCAGTGTGTTCGCCATGCTTTGCGAAGTTGTATGATGTGTGGCTTCACGTCGGTGTAGGGTATACGTAGTTTTGTCTACTGCATTCGAGAGTGTAGCAGCAGCAGCCATTCGATCCGCGGCTTCGTTCCCGGCTATACCACAGTGGCCAGGGACCCAGCAAAGGACCAGTTCAAATTCGCGGACATACACAGACATAATACCCTTGACGATCAGATTGACAACGTGGTTTTTTGAAGACTTTGTTGACGACAATGCCCGCACAACACTGAGGGAATCTGTATAGATTCCTTCAGTGGGATGTGGCTTTGAAGTATATGATTGTGGGATGTGGCTTTGAAGTATATGATTAACAAGAAGTACACCATACGCCTCTGCAGTAAAGATTCTATTAGAACTATTCAGCGTTTTAGTGACATTAAGGCCGGATCCATGCGCTGCGCAGGACACAGAGGTGGCAGTTCTAGAGGCGTTCGTATAAAATTCAGAACACTCATACTTCTGCTGCAAATACAAGAAGTGCTGCAGAATTGCACATCTGGGGGTTCGGTTTTTATCTACACGTGTGAAAGATGTGTCGCATGATACAGGGCGGAGATGCCATGGTGCTATAAAATCTGTTACAGAAGTTTGGTTGGTATCTAAAAAGGTGACAGCAAGCTCTGACGCTTCCTCTCTAACTCAGTAAGAGAAGGGCGCAGAGAACGATGGTCGATTTAGCAGGAGTTCAGTCATAGATGTATCATAAAAAAACGATTTAAAAGGATGGTAAGGCATGGATGAAATTTTAAAAGCATAAATGAGATCTGTGTATGCTCGCTGACATTGTAGGTTCCATTTATTACACTCCGCATAGAGGTTTTCGACCGGGCTAGTGCGGAAGGCGCCATATGCCAGGCGAAGCCCCAGATGAAGCACTGGGTCCAGCATTTTGAGGGATGTTTTGCTTGTTGACCCATAAACAACACTTCCATAGTCCAATCGTGAACCTATCAGGCTACTAAAGTAAAAAGTTGTTTTTCAGCACAATATGAAGTGGGGGAGAGAACCTTGAGTATAGTCGTAGCCCTTAAGCATTTATGTTTAAGTTGTTTTATATGTGGAATGAATGTAAGTTTTTAGTCAAGGACTACACGTAAAAACTTGTGTTCATTTCTGACAGGAATTGAGACACCATTGAGTTTGATGTCTGGATCCGGTCGAGTCCCACGTTTTTTCGAAAACAAAACACAAGTACACTTTCCTGGATTAAATTTAAAATCGTTACTATCTGCCCAGACAGCTAGCTCGTTAAAACCAAGCTGGACTTGGCGCTCGCAGATAGACAGGTTACAAGACTTAAAGGATAATTGCACGTCGTCTACATAGATTGAGCAGGAAATTGATGGTGGTAATGCCTTTCTGAGTGAATTCATTTTTACGATAAACAGAGTGCAGCTTAGAACTCCACCTTGCGGAACGCCGTTTTCTTGCACATGAACCCTTGAGAGAGCGCTGCCAACTCTCACACGAAATGTTCTTTCGGACAAATAACTAGCAAGAGTGTTCATCATGTTACTCGACATGCCAAAGGGCTTCAAATCGCTGAGGATACCATACCGCCAAGCAGTATCATACGCCTTTTCAAGATCAAAGAATACTGTCATACAGTACGGCTTATGTAAGTAGGCATCTTTAATGTAGGATTCTAGCGCTACTAGTTGGTCATTTGTAGATCGCCCCGGCCTGAAGCCTGCCTGGCAGCTCTCGGGAAGACCGTTGTACTCAAGAAAGTACACGAGACTCCTGTTTATCATCTTCTCGAGGAGCTTGTACAGGCAGCTTGTCAGGGCAATGGGACGGTAACTGGCAGGAGAGGAAGGTCCTTTTTCTTCCTTCAGGAAAGCCACTACTATGGCCTCCCTCCAATATTTTGGTATTTGCCCCGAAGGCCATATGTTATTGTATAGGTGTAGGAGTGTTTCAAGAGTGCCTGGGTGTGGGTGTTGTATCATGGTAATCTTATGTGCACCTGGAGCTGAAGGTTTATACGTGCTCAGGGCAGCCCTCAACTCGTAGAGTGTAAATTCAGAATTGCAACCAGATTTTGACCTGTTATTGTCCTGTAGGGCTTCTTTTCACAAAAGGTTTTATGTCTCAGAAAAGTGGTTGTGTAGTGTGCAGAGCTGGAAACCTGTTGGAAATGTTGTGCAAGTGTGTTAGCCTGGTCTTCGAGTGTGTCCCCTGTTGTACTGACCAGGGGCAGGCTATGTGTATGTTGTCCTTTAAGTTTACGTATACTTGTCCATAACTTGTGAGTGTCTGTGTATGAGTTAATGGATGTAAGGAAAACGCGCCAACTCTCCCTTTTCGCCTTACGACGCACACACTTTCCAAAGGCCTTTGCCCGTTTTACCTAGCTGAGGTTATCCGACGTGGGGTACCGGCGAAGGACACCCCACTACTTGTTCTGGGCCTCTCGCGCTCGCCTACAGTCATCGTTCCACCAGGGCCTCCCTGGGTTGCAGGACGCACTGGAGGCCTGGGAAATGGACTTTTGGCAAACGTCGAGGATGAACAGAAAGACAGCTTTTCCAGATTATTAAGTACCGAAACCAGCGGAACCTGTTGGCCGCATCGAGAACATCCGTCGGTACCGTTCGCCTCCCCAGAAAGCGACTCACACAATGGACGGCAACAGAACGCCCGAACCACTACTTTGAAGAATATCAGCGCTTTCATCCAGCCCAAAGAGCTTCTACCCAAATATAAGCCCAACTGA
The DNA here is from genome assembly GCF_048455015.1 of Haemaphysalis longicornis. Classification (NCBI taxonomy): domain Eukaryota; kingdom Metazoa; phylum Arthropoda; class Arachnida; order Ixodida; family Ixodidae; genus Haemaphysalis; species Haemaphysalis longicornis. The sequence goes on from NW_027526335.1 coordinate 92,276,379, forward strand.
TGGCCTTCTGCTTTCCTGAAGGCTTATTTTATTCACAGCGTGATAGCGAACGCGCATGCAAAAAAGGCACCGAGCGAGCACTAACAAGTCAGTTTTATTTATTGGGGACACATATATTTGCATGGAAAGTCACTTTAGTGCAGGCGTCAGAACGTTGCTTAACAAAATACACAACCCTACAAATTGGTTTACTCTCCTCGCGCAGCCCAGCTCGAAAGAGTGTCGATGACTAAAACAAGCAGAAAAATCCTAGACAAGCTCGCTATACGATACCACGACCAACAAGGCACCAAGAATCCGATACCGGGCGAAATAAGAAGTGGCTACAGAGTTGACCCTATCCCCAAGAATGTGCACATAGAATACAACCAGGGAAGAAAAAAGGCGAGAGCCAAGGCATTCATAGACCTACATGCCGGCGACGAGGGCGTAAGATACGTGGACGTGGCCCAATACGCCAACCGCCGGCCGCAAAGGTGGTCGACGCCAACGGGACCACTCGAGCGGCAGCCAGCACCCTAAGCACTCAACCAGAAGAGGCCGAAGAGATAGCCATCGCCTTGACCATCGCGGATCGGGACTGCCAGGCCGTCCTAAGCGACTCCAGGCAAGCCGTAAGGAACTTTGCCAAGGGCAGGATAGCGCCGGTGGAGATCCACATACTGCAACAAGCAAGAAAGGACAAGAACGTCCGCATCAAGTGGTTTCTGGCGCACGCAGGAAAGGCATCGGAGAGAAACGAGAACCACAACGAGACGGCACACACCGCGGCGCGAGAACTAACCGACCGCGACCTCAACGGCTGTCGACCGCTGTGGTTCAGCACCAAAGACCGCATGGTGAACTACAACGAGATGACGAAGTCCTTCAGACTGAGCCGCAGGCTTCTCCCACCTCCCTGTAAAGGGCTGGATAGAACCCAAGCTGTTTTGTTCCGATAACTGAAGATGGGCACCCTACCCAGTCCAGCATTACTAAACAGGATGTCCCCCGAGACACACCAGAGCGAGAAATGTGCGGCCTGCGGCCGGGAGACGGCAACTTTCACGCACATGCTATGGGACTGTACCAAGAACCCCAGCGAAGCAAAGTCAGGAAGCATACCGCCGCGACGCGACGATGAGTGAAAACCAAGAACAACTATATTTACTTTGGGCCGTCCAGCAGGCCCTCGAGGCACTGGCCAGGCAGGGGCTCCGCGAACCGGTAACGGCAAGCGGGGATCCACGCCGGGAGCCTGCCCCAAGGATGACGTAGGCTCAGTCTACGCGCGCGCGCGTACTGCAGGCACCGATAAAGTTTGTCCAATCCAATCCAATCCTCGAGATACGACACCTCGCCTCCCAAGAGGGCAAGCAAAGCCTGGCTCACACGTAATGACTAGTTCGCACGTAAGCACCCCGAACCAGGATCAGTCCCCTCCTGAAAGCGTCAGAACAAGCCCAGCTCTTGATTTAAACAAACGTTTATTGTCTCTCTCTCTTCCCCTGGTGGACAAAGGTCAGTTTGAGAGCGACGATGAACGTTTAATAGAGCAAACGGCGGTCTTTGCAAAAATAAGTAAAAGAAGAAGAGAAAGAAGACGATGAAGAAGAGGAACCATGCATGCTGTCTTATTTTCCAATACTCTTATTGGGTATGTGTCATCGCCGATAAAAATTATCATCACAATGTTGCTTACACTTGAGCACTTTATATTTCGGACAACCTCTGTCAGTTCGCACAGACATTTTTTGCCTGAAGCGCCATCATCATCAGTTTGTACATCATCCCGATCCTGACCTGAACGGCGCCACGACGACGTCGGCAAGCACAGAAACGATGAAGGAATGCTGGCACCTCATCTGCTTCCGAATCCCAGGTAAAGAACACCAAGAAAATTAATCGCGCGTGATCAAGCTGGCCAGCGGAGAAAGGAACACATATGACCACCTTGAGTTACCAGTGCAGTTCACCCGAGATGACTAAATACGTGGCCTCGTACAATGAGGCGTCCAGAATGCTAATGTACAGTTGCTGTGCTGATATACCTGTCTTCGCGGAAATATTTCCGTCTCTTGTTCCCTTTTCGGCATCGGTGCGTGATACGAGTTAACAAATTGTAACGAATGGACGCCGCTGCCGACGTGTGGCCCAAGGGGAACGTAGAACCGGTTATGGCGCTCAGGCACTTAGAGAGATCTGCCGAGCGCCAGTGATGGTCCTCTGGAGGGGAGAAAGACTCTTGCGACTTATTAGATGCGACGCTCAGAGCATCTCTTGTCGGCGGCCCTGTCCTTCCTGCGTGCGTCCGTTGTTGTCCGCGTGCGTGCGTTGTTGTCCGCAGCCACTCTCCCCCTCTCCTCTCCGATAGCGAACACTCTCTCGCGAGGGGCATTGGATTGGATTTGGATTGGATTGGATTAAAGTGGATTGTGTTGGATTGTGTTGCGTCGTAGCCGCGGCACTCTCTCCGCGATCTCCTCTCCTTCGGGCGCGCTGCGCATATAACCGGTGTGCCGCTCTCCGGCGGCCTTTCGGTCGACGGTTGCTCTCCGCTTGCGCTTGAACCTCCCTCAGCGTCGCATCACACCAGGGTTCCCGCGGGGGGAGGTGGGCGTAACTTTTTTTCGGCCCCGGCAACATAAGGCCATTAAAGGTCCTTGAAGAGAACGCTCTGCGACAACATGCCGCCCGAGCCGGTCTTGTGGGCATGCATCACTTTTTGATAAATTTACGCTTGATTTCTTCGTGCAATTTCGCCCTTAGTGAACACCATTTCGCAGAGCTGGACACTATTCACGTCCTAACGAATTTAAGGCGTACACGGAAATTGTTCATTATGTTTTTATGAGACCCTAAAAGCTGCTCAACGTCATAGGCGTGCGTGAAATTACGTTAAAAAAAAACTCAGCTCTTGCTTCCGCTACACCTCTAAACAGGCTGATCTTGCCAAAATTGGAATCGGCATTGCACTGGCACGCGCATTACATCAACTAATCGGCGTAGGGGAAGGCTACTCAATAAATACGTGTTTAACCGCGGGCTAGGTGACATCTGCGCACCGGCGTAGCTTGGAGCCACTCATTCATGTGGGAGTCGGGAGCACTTAATAGCACATGTGTGCTGCGCACCTTAAGGTGGCTGTCAAAGCACAAGTTAAAAGTTTGATGCCGCTGGCGCAGACAAGGAGAAAGCCAGGGGGCACACTAGTGCCCCGAGTCTCCACTCGCTCGGTCCTTGTCTGTGTCGGCTGTACCAGGCTTCTGCTGTGTCCCACCAACAGGCCCGAACCAACACTCCCATCAAAGCAAAACTCGGGCAACATTAGATCGGGTCGCCTTTGGCCCGGGTATTCGAAATGCGTCGAGGTAGTTGAGTAGGCCAAGACGTTTGGTGCAGCGGAGAAGTTTGACAGCTGCGGCTTCCGAAATTGGTCGCCCTACCACTGGAGTACGCTTCGTTTTAAGAAGGTGGACACGAAAGGGGGGAGGGGGGGGGGGGCGATTACGGCAAAAATTACAAAGGAAAACAAAGGGAAACAAGTTAAAAAACCCAAAGGAAAAAATGAAATAAAAATTCGAATAAATTAATCCAACGTCTGAAACTGAAAATTGGCCGCGCGTTTGTTTGGTTCAGCGAAAATGACTTGGAAAGAAGGGACGTTTCCGCCACCCATTCCACGTAATTCATTCTTCTCTCGTTTATCGACAGATAGACGTACAAGGCTAAAATTGTCGCGTTTGGGTATCCCAAGTTCGAATACAGTATTTACAAACATTGCGATGCCGTGCGTGCGAACATGACCTTCCGATTGTTTTTTTTTTTTTTTTTAATTTTCCACCTTGGGAGATTTGCAAAATGCCTGTTTGCAGCGTTGAGAGGAGGCATCCAAGCCGGATATGGTTTGTACGCAACTTTCGAAACAAATCCTTACTATCCTTACACATTATTTGATGTTAGACAGAGTCAGTGGTGCTGCAGACTCCGCCCCCAAGCAGGAAAATTTCAGGAGGAAAGGAACGGCTCCCTCGCCACCCCAGTCCCCCCCTACCCTTGCGTACGCCAGTGCCCCAGTGCCCCTAAACGGGTCAGACCAAAACCCTGTATTTCGTGCTGGCTGAGACTTCAAAAAAGACTGGCGAAGCTTGCACTGAGTCGCGCAAGGCTTGAACCATAGCGAAGCTGCAGGATTTCTGTCTATGTGAGCACTGAAGGACACATCACCACGCATTTGTGCAAGCCTGAAATAGTTTATTTGCATGTCCCGTTGTTCCTTTGCACGGCGCTGGTAGTAGTCATCGCCATATGTACAGACCGGAACTTCAGGCAAAATGCCTATTTTTTCTTGAGTCCGTATCAAGCCTATCATGAACTAAGCGAAAGGGGGCATTTTAAGCAATAGTGTATTAGGGCAATTCCACGAGAGAACGAACATGCGTGTACACGACCATTTTTTGTTCATTCTTGTTTTTTTATTATATATGCGCGCAATATGGAAACCCCCGAAAATCAAGTTTGTTTTCTCCTGAGGTGCGTAGTTCGGGAGAAAAAAATGTTTGAATGTGCCCGGAGCGCAGCGGTGGTTTCGGCGACTGCAGATTTTTCCAAGTTTGCGTCTCTGTGTACGTCAAGGAGTACAAGGGGTGTGTATAAAATGTTTTGGGCCATAAACTACACCAGAATGCTAATCCGTGTAACGCAAAATCAGCGTCCTGCAGCGAACAAAAAAATTTTAAAAAAATCGTGAAATCGGCCCAGACGATAATTTGTTAGTGTTTTTGACGCCGCCTATCTACATTTCTTCTTTTCTGAAAAACTTGTAAGTCGGCCATTTTATTAGCCATACGTATCTGAACGCATCAACAAAAGATGGTGTTTGTAGAAAATTCAGAAGTACTAAAAACAATTGAATAACTCCGGCTCTTTTTCAGAAATTGCGCAAATTCAAAACTCAATATAAAAAAAAACCCCATACTCGATTTTCTTCAAAATTGCGGAAATAAGACTCCGTTACTTGGACAACAAAACTGTGAAAAAACATGTTGCATCATTTTGTTGAGAACAAAGTTATAAGGGGCCAAACTTGGGGCCCGCGCGACGCGTCTTGGCGCGCCGCGGTAAGTTCCGGCCGCTGTTGCCGGACGTTGCGCGGGTGTACACGGGCGGTAATTCATATTCCACTGCCACATGCCGGCACGGTCAATTTCTTTCCAGTATTCCCAAACGAAAAAAACTATTCTGGAGATTCTTCTGTTTTTTTTTTTTTTTCCCGCCTGTTTCCCTAATGTGTTCTTTAACGAGCTAACTTTATGGCCGATATCATCTCGAAAGCGCTCCTTTGCGAACGCCACTCTTCTTATAGGGAAAGGAGAGAAGGATTCGAAACAACAGGAAAAGTTTTTCCGGTGGTTATATCGGGTAGAAGTGGTAGGAGTGGTCGAAATTTTCTATTATTATGGCGCTTCGGTCACAGCACGAGTAAATTACTGAAGGGATTTCAGTTTTTTCACAAGAATATTTATTCAAGCAAAAAGACACAAGTTTGGAAATTGGCTGTCAGACTTTCGTGATTAATTATTTACAGTCAGGAACACAGCAAAAGGCATACGTGTGGGAATACAACTCAAGTAAAATATTTATAATATCTGCACCACAGCTTCCTCGGGCGCTCATACAGTCAAGCACAGCCACTTCGCAGACGTGTAGTTTGCTCTGGAACGTTCGTACAGCTGATATTTCTTCTTGAAATGGCTGGCTGCACCGTCACTAACGTAAACAACGTAGCTGTACACAGGGGCACTTTCGTCCAGGCATTCGTGCACATTGTGGAGCGAGCGCATAGCATGCATGTGCGGTATCGTGTTGCATGTGATCGCTAACTACTGCGAAGCTCTGAACTGATTTTTTTGTAGTTACAACGCACGTAAACAGTGAAACCTGTGTTTTGTGCCAGTGGTACGACTGGACTTCATGTGGCAGAATAACTGTCCAATTTTCAGAGAAGTCGAAGTGCAGTACAATGCTTGATCACCGTTCGCATCTTTTCGCTTCGTTTATGGCAATGGCCTGGGTCCGCCTAATAGAGTCATGGGAAATTCACTTGGTAACCCATTTGCCTAGCTCCTTCACGAATGCAGCTGGCGGTAGACTCTTTTTTATCAGAGAACCAATTTCCCATACAGCGTATGTGACGTCTTCTTCGTCCGAAACGCCCAAAGCGAACATGGTAAGGTTGTCGGCCATTGGGAATTGCCGGCACGCGCCCAAGAAACACTGCGTCGATGGTGAGGTGCAAAGACAAAGATCCTTTAAGTTGCTCATTCTTCGGTCAACCCCTGTAACATTTTGCAGGGCCAAAGCAGACAGGTCGGCATTCGCACAATAAACGCAGACGCACACTTAATGCTGGGGTGAGTGCAAGACTTGGGCGGGAATGAACTGTGGGTGGGTGAACGGGTCACACTTTTTTTTTCAGAACAACATCCGCTAGGCTTCCTCTGCCACATCTATCAGGGTAAGAGTGTGCGGGTAGTCGAGCAATCAAACACGCGCACAAATGCACGTGCAAACACTTAGGCACAAACGAAAGCATCCACCCATGAAAAAAAAAACTTTTAAGGGGAGGAGTCAAAAGCAAACAAAAATATGGCAAGAGTAAAGCAAAGGGAAGCATCCGTTGAGAGCCCATCAATCAGTGAGTTGAAGGACAGAAAAGGACGGGGCAGTAGCCTCCCCTTACTGCAATTTTCGTACGCAAGCGTATCAAAATCGCTAGTAATACTGTAATGTACGCTTCGCCTTTGTGATATGTGACTAAACAATAAATATACGGCAATAATATGACAAAACCGGAATTTAATAATACGTCAAGAAGCCAGGTACCCGACCGCACCTGATTCTCATTCTAGTAAAATAGGTTCGCGTGCACGTGGCGTCTCCGAAAAGCCTCCTAACGGCCTCGTAAGCCGTGGTGCAGGTGTTTGTTTCCTGGTTAGTTATTTTTAAGGTCGTTCTCTCATGTTTGCCTCAAAGAAGGCGGTGGGATACCCTGTACTGACGCCAGCGCACCATGCACACCAGCGGAAATGCGCCCGTCGTGGTGGGGAACTGATTAGGGTCTGAAGGTCAATCCATTCCCTCCCTTGTAACTGCCCGAGCGCCATCTGTTTCGATTGCCTGCGCATCGGAGGAACCTTTGTTTTTTTTGTTTTGCATCCCGCAAAACACTGGCGCCGCAAAGGAGCGCTTTCGAGATGATATCGGCCATAAAGTTAGCTCGTTAAAGAACACATTAGGGAAACAGGCGGGGGAAAAAAAAAAAAAAACAGAAGAATCTCCAGAATAGTTTTTTTCGTTTGGGAATACTGGAAAGAAATTGACCGTGCCGGCATGTGGCAGTGGAATATGAATTACCGCCCGTGTACACCCGCGCAACGTCCGGCAACAGCGGCCGGAACTTACCGCGGCGCGCCAAGACGCGTCGCGCGGGCCCCAAGTTTGGCCCCTTATAACTTTGTTCTCAACAAAATGATGCAACATGTTTTTTCACAGTTTTGTTGTCCAAGTAACGGAGTCTTATTTCCGCAATTTTGAAGAAAATCGAGTATGGGGTTTTTTTTTATATTGAGTTTTGAATTTGCGCAATTTCTGAAAAAGAGCCGGAGTTATTCAATTGTTTTTAGTACTTCTGAATTTTCTACAAACACCATCTTTTGTTGATGCGTTCAGATACGTATGGCTAATAAAATGGCCGACTTACAAGTTTTTCAGAAAAGAAGAAATGTAGATATGCGGCGTCAAAAACACTAACAAATTATCGTCTGGGCCGATTTCACGATTTTTTTAAAAAATTTTTGTTCGCTGCAGGACGCTGATTTTGCGTTACACGGATTAGCATTCTGGTGTAGTTTATGGCCCAAAACATTTTATACACACCCCTTGTACTCCTTGACGTACACAGAGACGCAAACTTGGAAAAATCTGCAGTCGCCGAAACCACCGCTGCGCTCCGGGCACATTCAAACATTTTTTTCTCCCGAACTACGCACCTCAGGAGAAAACAAACCTGATTTTCGGGGGTTTCCATATTGCGCGCATATATAATAAAAAAACAAGAATGAACAAAAAATGGTCGTGTACACGCATGTTCGTTCTCTCGTGGAATCGCCCATTATTCTTATAAGTGCCCGTTCTGACAATATGAGCTTTTTAGCGCCTATTTTGATGGTATGGGCCTATACGGGCTTTTTAGCGCCCAAAAATGCCTTTTTTGGGGGGTTATATATGCCTTTTTTAGTTTTCCAAGTTGTTGGTCTGCAAGGACAGTTCTCGCTTAAGAAGCCCGCAACAGGGTGTTTTGCGCACCCCATTTGCAAAAAGAAAGAAAAAATCCGTGAGCCGTGCCAAACAAGCCCAGAAACGCAAACCGTGCACGCCCCACCGCCACTTCGACCTCGCCACATGGGCCGAGCCGCCAGGGGCCCGCACTCAGCGACACCACTACCGCCTCTCGCGTCAACAATTTCCCCCGCCTCATCCATCCCTTACGATAAGCCAGGCGCGTATTTGGCGGCTCTTGCAAACGGACACCTTCCCAAGCAGAGCTCGCCTCTACCACATCCACCCGACAGAATTCCCTTCGTCAGCATGCCCCCTGTGTGGGGAGCACGCCTCACTAAGTCATTCCATGTGGGAGTGCGCCCAAGACCCCTTCCCTCTAATCACTAGCAGCGAGCAGTGGAGGGAGGCGTTGGGTAGCTCCGACCGGTCTACACAAGAAGGCCTGGCCAAAAGAGCTACCGAAGTCGCCACCAGCCTTGGGCCGGTGGCCACCGCGCTTCTCTGACCACTTGCTGGAATAAAGTTTTCTCCTCCTACTCCTCCTCCTCAGCGACACTACGGCCGACCTCACCGGCGGCGTCACCCCTTTCCACACGAGCTGTTATGGTCTATGCCTTTCTGACGCACTCTGTCCGTAGACCAACGGTGAAAACGTTTGCCCATGCACATGCCCCATCCATTGTTAACGCAATTAAAACAAAAAATGAAGAAAATGAACGCGACACACCCGCGAACATGAAAGTCAAAGACGCCTCCTAGGGGAAACCCATGTGCAAATCTCACACGCCAAAGTTTTAAGACCTAATCACGTGCACAGACATCCACAGATCACGGGAACACGGCCGGACGGCAAGATGCCGCACGTGTAGGACGGAGAAGGAACGAGAAACGGGGCTTACTGGAACAAGCATTTCGGCACTTTAAAGTACTCTAGTCGTGAGAGTTGTCATTTGTCAAGCCGGGTAACCTTCAATGGCATTTGAACACGTAGCAATTAGGGAATTAGTTGGAAAGAATGTCGCGTGCTGTCTAATATTGATAATCGGTATATAGTGCTTAGTTCCTGAATGGTGTTATTCCCGCAGCTTTCCATGTTGTTTGCTTTCTGCAGAACAGAATAGCTCAGTAATTTGTACGGAATTATTGCAGTGCCTTGTACTATGTATGGGATTTACCGGTGGTGTGAAGAGCTGAGGAAGTCGTTCTGCTCTGTCATCGAATAAATACCTGCAGTTAAGATCTTTCATTCGTCTGCAGTTGTGTAAACACGGAAACTAACACTACTCCTCAACCCTGTCTGCAATTTAGGGTGACACAGCTCGTTCTATACCACGTCTTCTCAGCCTTTCTTCGTCTATCGAAAGCGTCGCGTCATGACTTCAATGAGGGGTTCCGGCCTAATTATGTTTGGCGCTGCTAGTTTGAATGCGTAGCGATAACTGAGTCCGCCAAGTGGGTCTGATCAGAAAATGGAGACGGCTGCGTCTTCCGAAATCGGTCAGCCAGGTCGGTCTAACTGCACGAGGCAGACCGCACTTCGTGCTCGTTGAGGCAAAAACAAAGAGCAAAAAAAAAAAAGAAAAACAGCGGGTACAACTCCGAACGGGAATTCATTCCACACACGTTGCGAAACCCACAGCATTGTAGGGAATAGGACCGCGTAGAGATAGCAGCTGCTGTTAGAAGGACCGCGGAACGATCTTTCTTGGTATATGACGCGTGAAGGGCGTACTTATAATTGACGCGACTGTTGAGGCGGAGGGAGAGTGAAGTGAACCGCATTTAATCGTTAATGTCCGATTTCAAAGGAATTTGGAAGGGCGCGAAATATGGTGGCAATCGTAAACACGAAAACTAACACTACTCCTCAACCCTGTCCGCAATTTAGGGTGACACAGCTCGTTCTATACCACGTCTTCTCAGCCTTTCTTCGTCTATCGAAAGCGTCGCGTCATGACTTTAATGAGGGGTTCCGGCCTAATTATGTTTGGCGCTGCTAGTTTGAATGCGTAGCGATAACTGAGTCCGCCAAGTGGGTCTGCTCAGAAAATGGAGACGGCTGCGTCTTCCGAAATCGGTCAGCCAGGTCGGTCTAACTGCACGAGGCAGACCGCACTCCGTGCTCGCTGAGGCAAAAACAAAGAGCAAAAAAAAAAAGAAAAACAGCGGGTACAACTCCGAACGGGAATTCATTCCACACACGTTGCGAAACCCACAGCATTGTAGGGAATAGGACCGCGTAGAGATAGCAGCTGCTGTTAGAAGGACCGCGGAACGATCTTTCTTGGAATATGACGCGTGAAGGGCGTACTTATAATTGACGCGACTGTTGAGGCGGAGGGAGAGTGAAGTGAACCGCATTTAATCGTTAATGTCCGATTTCAAAGGAATTTGGAAGGGCGCGAAATATGGTGGCAATCAGAAACACGGAAACTAACACTACTCCTCAACCCTGTCCGCAATTTAGGGTGACACAGCTCGTTCTATACCACGTCTTCTCAGCCTTTCTTCGTCTATCGAAAGCGTCGCGTCATGACTTTAATGAGGGGTTCTGGCCTAATTATGTTTGGCGCTGCTAGTTTGAATGCGTAGCGATAACTGAGTCCGCCAAGTGGGTCTGATCAGAAAATGGAGACGGCTGCGTCTTCCGAAATCGGTCAGCCAGGTCGGTCTAACTGCACGAGGCAGACCGCACTCCGTGCTCGCTGAGGCAAAAACAAAGAGCAAAAAAAAAAGAAAAACAGCGGGTACAACTCCGAACGGGAATTCATTCCACACACGTTGCGAAACCCACAGCATTGTAGGGAATAGGACCGCGTAGAGATAGCAGCTGCTGTTAGAAGGACCACGGAACGATCTTTCTTGGAATATGACGCGTGAAGGGCGTACTTATAATTGACGCGACTGTTGAGGCGGAGGGAGAGTGAAGTGAACCGCATTTAATCGTTAATGTCCGATTTCAAAGGAATTTGGAAGGGCGCGAAATATGGTGGCAATCAGAAACACGGAAACTAACACTACTCCTCAACCCTGTCCGCAATTTAGGGTGACACAGCTCGTTCTATACCACGTCTTCTCAGCCTTTCTTCGTCTATCGAAAGCGTCGCGTCATGACTTTAATGAGGGGTTCTGGCCTAATTATGTTTGGCGCTGCTAGTTTGAATGCGTAGCGATAACTGAGTCCGCCAAGTGGGTCTGATCAGAAAATGGAGACGGCTGCGTCTTCCGAAATCGGTCAGCCAGGTCGGTCTAACTGCACGAGGCAGACCGCACTCCGTGCTCGCTGAGGCAAAAACAAAGAGCAAAAAAAAAAAGAAAAACAGCGGGTACAACTCCGAACGGGAATTCATTCCACACACGTTGCGAAACCCACAGCATTGTAGGGAATAGGACCGCGTAGAGATAGCAGCTGCTGTTAGAAGGACCGCGGAACGATCTTTCTTGGAATATGACGCGTGAAGGGCGTACTTATAATTGACGCGACTGTTGAGGCGGAGGGAGAGTGAAGTGAACCGCATTTAATCGTTAATGTCCGATTTCAAAGGAATTTGGAAGGGCGCGAAATATGGTGGCAATCAGAAACACGGAAACTAACACTACTCCTCAACCCTGTCCGCAATTTAGGGTGACACAGCTCGTTCTATACCACGTCTTCTCAGCCTTTCTTCGTCTATCGAAAGCGTCGCGTCATGACTTTAATGAGGGGTTCTGGCCTAATTATGTTTGGCGCTGCTAGTTTGAATGCGTAGCGATAACTGAGTCCGCCAAGTGGGTCTGATCAGAAAATGGAGACGGCTGCGTCTTCCGAAATCGGTCAGCCAGGTCGGTCTAACTGCACGAGGCAGACCGCACTTCGTGCTCGTTGAGGCAAAAACAAAGAGCAAAAAAAAAAAAGAAAAACAGCGGGTACAACTCCGAACGGGAATTCATTCCACACACGTTGCGAAACCCACAGCATTGTAGGGAATAGGACCGCGTAGAGATAGCAGCTGCTGTTAGAAGGACCGCGGAACGATCTTTCTTGGAATATGACGCGTGAAGGGCGTACTTATAATTGACGCGACTGTTGAGGCGGAGGGAGAGTGAAGTGAACCGCATTTAATCGTTAATGTCCGATTTCAAACGAATTTGGAAGGGCGCGAAATATGGTGGCAATCAGAAACACGGAAACTAACACTACTCCTCAACCCTGTCCGCAATTTAGGGTGACACAGCTCGTTCTATACCACGTCTTCTCAGCCTTTCTTCGTCTATCGAAAGCGTCGCGTCATGACTTTAATGAGGGGTTCCGGCCTAATTATGTTTGGCGCTGCTAGTTTGAATGCGTAGCGATAACTGAGTCCGCCAAGTGGGTCTGATCAGAAAATGGAGACGGCTGCGTCTTCCGAAATCGGTCAGCCAGGTCGGTCTAACTGCACGAGGCAGACCGCACTCCGTGCTCGCTGAGGCAAAAACAAAGAGCAAAAAAAAAAGAAAAACAGCGGGTACAACTCCGAACGGGAATTCATTCCACACACGTTGCGAAACCCACAGCATTGTAGGGAATAGGACCGCGTAGAGATAGCAGCTGCTGTTAGAAGGACCGCGGAACGATCTTTCTTGGAATATGACGCGTGAAGGGCGTACTTATAATTGACGCGACTGTTGAGGCGGAGGGAGAGTGAAGTGAACCGCATTTAATCGTTAATGTCCGATTTCAAAGGAATTTGGAAGGGCGCGAAATATGGTGGCAATCAGAAACACGGAAACTAACACTACTCCTCAACCCTGTCCGCAATTTAGGGTGACACAGCTCGTTCTATACCACGTCTTCTCAGCCTTTCTTCGTCTATCGAAAGCGTCGCGTCATGACTTTAATGAGGGGTTCCGGCCTAATTATGTTTGGCGCTGCTAGTTTGAATGCGTAGCGATAACTGAGTCCGCCAAGTGGGTCTGATCAGAAAATGGAGACGGCTGCGTCTTCCGAAATCGGTCAGCCAGGTCGGTCTAACTGCACGAGGCAGACCGCACTCCGTGCTCGCTGAGGCAAAAACAAAGAGCAAAAAAAAAAAGAAAAACAGCGGGTACAACTCCGAACGGGAATTCATTCCACACACGTTGCGAAACCCACAGCATTGTAGGGAATAGGACCGCGTAGAGATAGCAGCTGCTGTTAGAAGGACCGCGGAACGATCTTTCTTGGAATATGACGCGTGAAGGGCGTACTTATAATTGACGCGACTGTTGAGGCGGAGGGAGAGTGAAGTGAACCGCATTTAATCGTTAATGTCCGATTTCAAAGGAATTTGGAAGGGCGCGAAATATGGTGGCAATCAGAAACACGGAAACTAACACTACTCCTCAACCCTGTCCGCAATTTAGGGTGACACAGCTCGTTCTATACCACGTCTTCTCAGCCTTTCTTCGTCTATCGAAAGCGTCGCGTCATGACTTTAATGAGGGGTTCTGGCCTAATTATGTTTGGCGCTGCTAGTTTGAATGCGTAGCGATAACTGAGTCCGCCAAGTGGGTCTGATCAGAAAATGGAGACGGCTGCGTCTTCCGAAATCGGTCAGCCAGGTCGGTCTAACTGCACGAGGCAGACCGCACTCCGTGCTCGCTGAGGCAAAAACAAAGAGCAAAAAAAAAAAGAAAAACAGCGGGTACAACTCCGAACGGGAATTCATTCCACACACGTTGCGAAACCCACAGCATTGTAGGGAATAGGACCGCGTAGAGATAGCAGCTGCTGTTAGAAGGACCGCGGAACGATCTTTCTTGGAATATGACGCGTGAAGGGCGTACTTATAATTGACGCGACTGTTGAGGCGGAGGGAGAGTGAAGTGAACCGCATTTAATCGTTAATGTCCGATTTCAAAGGAATTTGGAAGGGCGCGAAATATGGTGGCAATCAGAAACACGGAAACTAACACTACTCCTCAACCCTGTCCGCAATTTAGGGTGACACAGCTCGTTCTATACCACGTCTTCTCAGCCTTTCTTCGTCTATCGAAAGCGTCGCGTCATGACTTTAATGAGGGGTTCTGGCCTAATTATGTTTGGCGCTGCTAGTTTGAATGCGTAGCGATAACTGAGTCCGCCAAGTGGGTCTGATCAGAAAATGGAGACGGCTGCGTCTTCCGAAATCGGTCAGCCAGGTCGGTCTAACTGCACGAGGCAGACCGCACTCCGTGCTCGCTGAGGCAAAAACAAAGAGCAAAAAAAAAAAGAAAAACAGCGGGTACAACTCCGAACGGGAATTCATTCCACACACGTTGCGAAACCCACAGCATTGTAGGGAATAGGACCGCGTAGAGATAGCAGTTGCTGTTAGAAGGACCGCGGAACGATCTTTCTTGGAATATGACGCGTGAAGGGCGTACTTATAATTGACGCGACTGTTGAGGCGGAGGGAGAGTGAAGTGAACCGCATTTAATCGTTAATGTCCGATTTCAAAGGAATTTGGAAGGGCGCGAAATATGGTGGCAATCAGAAACACGGAAACTAACACTACTCCTCAACCCTGTCCGCAATTTAGGGTGACACAGCTCGTTCTATACCACGTCTTCTCAGCCTTTCTTCGTCTATCGAAAGCGTCGCGTCATGACTTTAATGAGGGGTTCTGGCCTAATTATGTTTGGCGCTGCTAGTTTGAATGCGTAGCGATAACTGAGTCCGCCAAGTGGGTCTGATCAGAAAATGGAGACGGCTGCGTCTTCCGAAATCGGTCAGCCAGGTCGGTCTAACTGCACGAGGCAGACCGCACTCCGTGCTCGCTGAGGCAAAAACAAAGAGCAAAAAAAAAAGAAAAACAGCGGGTACAACTCCGAACGGGAATTCATTCCACACACGTTGCGAAACCCACAGCATTGTAGGGAATAGGACCGCGTAGAGATAGCAGCTGCTGTTAGAAGGACCGCGGAACGATCTTTCTTGGAATATGACGCGTGAAGGGCGTACTTATAATTGACGCGACTGTTGAGGCGGAGGGAGAGTGAAGTGAACCGCATTTAATCGTTAATGTCCGATTTCAAACGAATTTGGAAGGGCGCGAAATATGGTGGCAATCAGAAACACGGAAACTAACACTACTCCTCAACCCTGTCCGCAATTTAGGGTGACACAGCTCGTTCTATACCACGTCTTCTCAGCCTTTCTTCGTCTATCGAAAGCGTCGCGTCATGACTTTAATGAGGGGTTCCGGCCTAATTATGTTTGGCGCTGCTAGTTTGAATGCGTAGCGATAACTGAGTCCGCCAAGTGGGTCTGATCAGAAAATGGAGACGGCTGCGTCTTCCGAAATCGGTCAGCCAGGTCGGTCTAACTGCACGAGGCAGACCGCACTTCGTGCTCGTTGAGGCAAAAACAAAGAGCAAAAAAAAAAAAGAAAAACAGCGGGTACAACTCCGAACGGGAATTCATTCCACACACGTTGCGAAACCCACAGCATTGTAGGGAATAGGACCGCGTAGAGATAGCAGTTGCTGTTAGAAGGACCGCGGAACGATCTTTCTTGGAATATGACGCGTGAAGGGCGTACTTATAATTGACGCGACTGTTGAGGCGGAGGGAGAGTGAAGTGAACCGCATTTAATCGTTAATGTCCGATTTCAAAGGAATTTGGAAGGGCGCGAAATATGGTGGCAATCAGAAACACGGAAACTAACACTACTCCTCAACCCTGTCCGCAATTTAGGGTGACACAGCTCGTTCTATACCACGTCTTCTCAGCCTTTCTTCGTCTATCGAAAGCGTCGCGTCATGACTTTAATGAGGGGTTCTGGCCTAATTATGTTTGGCGCTGCTAGTTTGAATGCGTAGCGATAACTGAGTCCGCCAAGTGGGTCTGATCAGAAAATGGAGACGGCTGCGTCTTCCGAAATCGGTCAGCCAGGTCGGTCTAACTGCACGAGGCAGACCGCACTCCGTGCTCGCTGAGGCAAAAACAAAGAGCAAAAAAAAAAGAAAAACAGCGGGTACAACTCCGAACGGGAATTCATTCCACACACGTTGCGAAACCCACAGCATTGTAGGGAATAGGACCGCGTAGAGATAGCAGCTGCTGTTAGAAGGACCGCGGAACGATCTTTCTTGGAATATGACGCGTGAAGGGCGTACTTATAATTGACGCGACTGTTGAGGCGGAGGGAGAGTGAAGTGAACCGCATTTAATCGTTAATGTCCGATTTCAAACGAATTTGGAAGGGCGCGAAATATGGTGGCAATCAGAAACACGGAAACTAACACTACTCCTCAACCCTGTCCGCAATTTAGGGTGACACAGCTCGTTCTATACCACGTCTTCTCAGCCTTTCTTCGTCTATCGAAAGCGTCGCGTCATGACTTTAATGAGGGGTTCCGGCCTAATTATGTTTGGCGCTGCTAGTTTGAATGCGTAGCGATAACTGAGTCCGCCAAGTGGGTCTGATCAGAAAATGGAGACGGCTGCGTCTTCCGAAATCGGTCAGCCAGGTCGGTCTAACTGCACGAGGCAGACCGCACTTCGTGCTCGTTGAGGCAAAAACAAAGAGCAAAAAAAAAAAGAAAAACAGCGGGTACAACTCCGAACGGGAATTCATTCCACACACGTTGCGAAACCCACAGCATTGTAGGGAATAGGACCGCGTAGAGATAGCAGCTGCTGTTAGAAGGACCGCGGAACGATCTTTCTTGGTATATGACGCGTGAAGGGCGTACTTATAATTGACGCGACTGTTGAGGCGGAGGGAGAGTGAAGTGAACCGCATTTAATCGTTAATGTCCGATTTCAAAGGAATTTGGAAGGGCGCGAAATATGGTGGCAATCGTAAACACGAAAACTAACACTACTCCTCAACCCTGTCCGCAATTTAGGGTGACACAGCTCGTTCTATACCACGTCTTCTCAGCCTTTCTTCGTCTATCGAAAGCGTCGCGTCATGACTTTAATGAGGGGTTCTGGCCTAATTATGTTTGGCGCTGCTAGTTTGAATGCGTAGCGATAACTGAGTCCGCCAAGTGGGTCTGATCAGAAAATGGAGACGGCTGCGTCTTCCGAAATCGGTCAGCCAGGTCGGTCTAACTGCACGAGGCAGACCGCACTCCGTGCTCGCTGAGGCAAAAACAAAGAGCAAAAAAAAAAAGAAAAACAGCGGGTACAACTCCGAACGGGAATTCATTCCACACACGTTGCGAAACCCACAGCATTGTAGGGAATAGGACCGCGTATTGATAGCAGCTGCTGTTAGAAGGACCGCGGAACGATCTTTCTTGGTATATGACGCGTGAAGGGCGTACTTATAATTGACGCGACTGTTGAGGCGGAGGGAGAGTGAAGTGAACCGCATTTAATCGTTAATGTCCGATTTCAAAGGAATTTGGAAGGGCGCGAAATATGGTGGCAATCAGAAACACGGAAACTAACACTACTCCTCAACCCTGTCCGCAATTTAGGGTGACACAGCTCGTTCTATACCACGTCTTCTCAGCCTTTCTTCGTCTATCGAAAGCGTCGCGTCATGACTTTAATGAGGGGTTCCGGCCTAATTATGTTTGGCGCTGCTAGTTTGAATGCGTAGCGATAACTGAGTCCGCCAAGTGGGTCTGATCAGAAAATGGAGACGGCTGCGTCTTCCGAAATCGGTCAGCCAGGTCGGTCTAACTGCACGAGGCAGACCGCACTTCGTGCTCGCTGAGGCAAAAACAAAGAGCAAAAAAAAAAGAAAAACAGCGGGTACAACTCCGAACGGGAATTCATTCCACACACGTTGCGAAACCCACAGCATTGTAGGGAATAGGACCGCGTAGAGATAGCAGCTGCTGTTAGAAGGACCGCGGAACGATCTTTCTTGGTATATGACGCGTGAAGGGCGTACTTATAATTGACGCGACTGTTGAGGCGGAGGGAGAGTGAAGTGAACCGCATTTAATCGTTAATGTCAGATTTCAAAGGAATTTGGAAGGGCGCGAAATATGGTGGCAATCAGAAACACGGAAACTAACACTACTCCTCAACCCTGTCCGCAATTTAGGGTGACACAGCTCGTTCTATACCACGTCTTCTCAGCCTTTCTTCGTCTATCGAAAGCGTCGCGTCATGACTTTAATGAGGGGTTCTGGCCTAATTATGTTTGGCGCTGCTAGTTTGAATGCGTAGCGATAACTGAGTCCGCCAAGTGGGTCTGATCAGAAAATGGAGACGGCTGCGTCTTCCGAAATCGGTCAGCCAGGTCGGTCTAACTGCACGAGGCAGACCGAACTTCGTGCTCACTGAGGCAAAAACAAAGAGCAAAAAAAAAAGAAAAACAGCGGGTACAACTCCGAACGGGAATTCATTCCACACACGTTGCGAAACCCACAGCATTGTAGGGAATAGGACCGCGTAGAGATAGCAGCTGCTGTTAGAAGGACCGCGGAACGATCTTTCTTGGTATATGACGCGTGAAGGGCGTACTTATAATTGACGCGACTGTTGAGGCGGAGGGACTGTGAAGTGAACCGCATTTAATCGTTAATGTCCGATTTCTAAGGAATTTGGAAGGGCGCGAAATATGGTGGCAATCGTAAACACGGAAACTAACACTACTCCTCAACCCTGTCCGCAATTTAGGGTGACACAGCTCGTTCTATACCACGTCTTCTCAGCCTTTCTTCGTCTATCGAAAGCGTCGCGTCATGACTTCAATGAGGGGTTCCGGCCTAATTATGTTTGGCGCTGCTAGTTTGAATGCGTAGCGATAACTGAGTCCGCCAAGTGGGTCTGATCAGAAAATGGAGACGGCTGCGTCTTCCGAAATCGGTCAGCCAGGTCGGTCTAACTGCACGAGGCAGACCGCACTCCGTGCTCGTTGAGGCAAAAACAAAGAGCAAAAAAAAAAAAAAGAAAAACAGCGGGTACAACTCCGAAAGGGAATTCATTCCACACACGTTGCGAAACCCACAGCATTGTAGGGAATAGGACCGGGTAGAGATAGCAGCTGCTGTTAGAAGGACCGCGGAACGATCTTTCTTGGTATATGACGCGTGAAGGGCGTACTTATAATTGACGCGACTGTTGAGGCGGAGGGAGAGTGAAGTGAACCGCATTTAATCGTTAATGTCCGATTTCTAAGGAATTTGGAAGGGCGCGAAATATGGTGGCAATCGTAAACACGGAAACTAACACTACTCCTCAACCCTGTCCGCAATTTAGGGTGACACAGCTCGTTCTATACCACGTCTTCTCAGCCTTTCTTCGTCTATCGAAAGCGTCGCGTCATGACTTCAATGAGGGGTTCCGGCCTAATTATGTTTGGCGCTGCTAGTTTGAATGCGTAGCGATAACTGAGTCCGCCAAGTGGGTCTGATCAGAAAATGGAGACGGCTGCGTCTTCCGAAATCGGTCAGCCAGGTCGGTCTAACTGCACGAGGCAGACCGCACTCCGTGCTCGTTGAGGCAAAAACAAAGAGCAAAAAAAAAAAAAAGAAAAACAGCGGGTACAACTCCGAACGGGAATTCATTCCACACACGTTGCGAAACCCACAGCATTGTAGGGAATAGGACCGGGTAGAGATAGCAGCTGCTGTTAGAAGGACCGCGGAACGATCTTTCTTGGTATATGACGCGTGAAGGGCGTACTTATAATTGACACGACTGTTGAGGCGGAGGGACTGTGAAGTGAACCGCATTTAATCGTTAATGTCCGATTTCTAAGGAATTTGGAAGGGCGCGAAATATGGTGGCAATCGTAAACACGGAAACTAACACTACTCCTCAACCCTGTCCGCAATTTAGGGTGACACAGCTCGTTCTATACCGCGTCTTCTCAGCCTTTCTTCGTCTATCGAAAGCGTCGCGTCATGACTTTAATGAGGGGTTCCGGCCTAATTATGTTTGGCGCTGCTAGTTTGTATGCGTAGCGATAACTGAGTCCGCCAAGTGGGTCTGATCAGAAAATGGAGACGGCTGCGTCTTCCGAAATCGGTCAGCCAGGTCGGTCTAACTGCACGAGGCAGACCGCACTTCGTGCTCGCTGAGGCAAAAACAAAGAGCAAAAAAAAAAAAAGAAAAACAGCGGGTACAACTCCGAACGGGAATTCATTCCACACACGTTGCGAAACCCACAGCATTGTAGGGAATAGGACCGCGTAGAGATAGCAGCTGCTGTTAGAAGGACCGCGGAACGATCTTTCTTGGTATATGACGCGTGAAGGGCGTACTTATAATTGACGCGACTGTTGAGGCGGAGGGAGAGTGAAGTGAACCGCATTTAATCGTTAATGTCCGATTTCTAAGGAATTTGGAAGGGCGCGAAATATGGTGGCAATCGTAAACACGGAAACTAACACTACTCCTCAACCCTGTCCGCAATTTAGGGTGACACAGCTCGTTCTATACCACGTCTTCTCAGCCTTTCTTCGTCTATCGAAAGCGTCGCGTCATGACTTCAATGAGGGGTTCCGGCCTAATTATGTTTGGCGCTGCTAGTTTGAATGCGTAGCGATAACTGAGTCCGCCAAGTGGGTCTGATCAGAAAATGGAGACGGCTGCGTCTTCCGAAATCGGTCAGCCAGGTCGGTCTAACTGCACGAGGCAGACCGCACTCCGTGCTCGTTGAGGCAAAAACAAAGAGCAAAAAAAAAAAAAGAAAAACAGCGGGTACAACTCCGAACGGGAATTCATTCCACACACGTTGCGAAACCCACAGCATTGTAGGGAATAGGACCGGGTAGAGATAGCAGCTGCTGTTAGAAGGACCGCGGAACGATCTTTCTTGGTATATGACGCGTGAAGGGCGTACTTATAATTGACACGACTGTTGAGGCGGAGGGACTGTGAAGTGAACCGCATTTAATCGTTAATGTCCGATTTCTAAGGAATTTGGAAGGGCGCGAAATATGGTGGCAATCGTAAACACGGAAACTAACACTACTCCTCAACCCTGTCCGCAATTTAGGGTGACACAGCTCGTTCTATACCGCGTCTTCTCAGCCTTTCTTCGTCTATCGAAAGCGTCGCGTCATGACTTTAATGAGGGGTTCCGGCCTAATTATGTTTGGCGCTGCTAGTTTGTATGCGTAGCGATAACTGAGTCCGCCAAGTGGGTCTGATCAGAAAATGGAGACGGCTGCGTCTTCCGAAATCGGTCAGCTAGGTCGGTCTAACTGCACGAGGCAGACCGCACTTCGTGCTCGCTGAGGCAAAAACAAAGAGCAAAAAAAAAAAAGAAAAACAGCGGGTACAACTCCGAACGGGAATTCATTCCACACACGTTGCGAAACCCACAGCATTGTAGGGAATAGGACCGCGTAGAGATAGCAGCTGCTGTTAGAAGGACCGCGGAACGATCTTTCTTGGTATATGACGCGTGAAGGGCGTACTTATAATTGACACGACTGTTGAGGCGGAGGGACTGTGAAGTGAACCGCATTTAATCGTTAATGTCCGATTTCAAAGGAATTTGGAAAGACGCGAAATATGGTGGCAATCGTAAACACGGAAACTAACACTACTCCTCAACCCTGTCCGCAATTTAGGGTGACACAGCTCGTTCTATACCACGTCTTCTCAGCCTTTCTTCGTCTATCGAAAGCGTCGCGTCATGACTTTAATGAGGGATTCTGGCCTAATTATGCTTGGCGCTGCTAGTTTGAATGAGTAGCGATAACTGAGTCCACCTAGTGGGTCTGATCTGAAAATGGAGACGGCTGCGTCTTCTGAAATCGGTCAGCCAGGTCGGTCTAACTGCACGAGGCAGACCGACCTCGGAAGCAGACCGGCCACATCGGAGGTCTCACAGCACTGAACGTGCCGACTACATCGTATGCTTCTATACTCATTGATATTCTTCTGAGGACCTTCCCCCAAGATATAATAGTGGACTATCACCGAAAGAAGGCTCACGAAAGAACTCCCTCAGCCTCTTCAAGGACGGACTCAGCCGAGGAGCGCTTGCAGAACCTCCTTAGTTTTCTGCGCATCGAGATTGAGAGCCGCGAGAAATGCGAAGCAATTCCTGATAGTTCGACGAGGCGACATGATCCACAACCCGAGCCGAATACTCCTCCGAATGAACGCCGAGTTCCAACCATTTCCGTTTTCCACAATTGAGACAACAACGGCAAAGCCTCGTGCTGCTTCTGCAACGATACCGATCACCGACCTGAAGACTGCACGTCTCCTGTCTCAGAGTATGACAAGAAGGCTATTCTTCGCCGTGAAGGACGATGCTTTCGTTGCTCGACGCGAGGACATAGAGCTTCAGACTGTCGCCGGAGAATTGTTTGTCGTCAGTGCAATGGACATCACGCTTCGTCACTCTGCTTCCCGGTGTCTCCTAAGCAGCCAACTTCTCAAGAACACATTTCACGCGTTGCACGAGCGTACTACGCTGCAGACACATCGGAAAAGTCCACCGCTGACGAGACCGTCCTGCTGCAGACATTTCGAGTCTGGGCTGTATCAAAGGAAAAAAGGAGCTTCATACGAGGACTAATTGACGGGGGAAGTCAGCGAAGTTTTATACGAGAAGACGTGTCGAAGAAGTTGATGCTACCAGTCGTCGGATAAGTCGCATTGTCCATCAACACTTTTGGAAAACAAGTGAAGCTAAAAAACAGAATTACCGAATCGTCAGAATCACGCTCCAGAGCCAGTACAACGAAAATGAATGCACCTTGGATGCTGTGGAGGTACCAGAGATATGCCAGGACATTCTGGGAGATATTACCGATGTACCCTACGTGCACAGGTTAATGAACTCGGGAAGAGAGATCGCGGATCTGAACAAGTTCGGGCAGGGCAATGAGGCACCTGGCATCAGTGTGTTGATGGGAGCTGACCAAATGTGGCTGGTCATGGCGCCAGAAGTCTGCCGAAGCACCTGCTCGAGCCTGGCAGCCATAAAAACGATATTTGGATGGACCTTTCAAGGATCCACAATGACAGAATCAGATAACGTGAGTTCTAAATGTATGGTCTGTGTTTTGCCCTCTTTGATGGCCCCTCAAAGAGATTTCCACATTAAACAGAAGCGATTCAAGTACTCTGAAATGGAAAGCATGGCAATAGAACGACCTCATGGTGCCAAAAACATTCGCCGTACAGTGTTTCAAGACTTCGAAAATAACTTGCCCAGGCACGACGAACAGTACCACGTTACGTTTCACAAAAGTGTACGCTGGCTTGTCCACTGAAAGGAAACCGGTATGGATTTACTCGTCAACCGGAAATATTGCATCTAAAGTTTGCTAACGAGTACAAATTGTCTCAACCTGACGCCTTCATGCGGAATGTTTCCCGAGGCCGTCAAGTCACTTTTCTCCCGCACACATCAGCTCAACAGCGGCCGATTCCTGTCAGCACGAAGCGACCTGAAGGTATCGTTACTCGGACAGTTCACCAGCAAGAGTTAATTTATGGTCACGGGAGAAGAGACAGACAACACTTACGTCAAAGCAGGTGCAACCAGAGACATCCATCGACGAAAATGAGAGCTCTATGCGCTGACCAGATATGCAATTACGGACCGTAGTGGTTAGTGCATCAACCTTAGCCTAACAGATAAGCAAGTGAAAGAACTTTACGTGGACGACAAAACCGAACGCTCAACAATTCCTTGCTCGGAGCATTTAAAGTTCCCGGGGGAGGATGTTGAGAAAGAAGAGGCCGCTAAGTAACGGCTTCCGATTAGTAGAGAAAAAAAATCACGCCATATCCACGGATTAATGAATGATGATAAGTGGGGCGAAGCTCGAGAGGGGGAGATCATCGGTAACCGTAACTCTCCCGTGAAAGTTCGCCCATTACATCATTAAGAAAGACGTAAGATTGTGTACGTACATTGTACAAATCAACTTTTATTTTCGGAGTCAATGCTCCCAGGCCCAGACCTGGTGAAAGACCCCGCGCCGTCGAGGACTACCCCGCACCTCCACCACAATTTGTCACGTAGGATGGGACACAACGGTAAAGAAAGAACTTTTATTTAGGGCGAACTTGTGCCCGAACAAGACGAGAGGAAACGAGCAAAGGTTCTTGCGTCTCGTTCGATCTCCGAGAACGACTGCCTGCGTTCGTGGCGTGATCTCTTGTGTGATCTCCCCCCTCGCAGTGCACGTGCGCTCGCGCCTCCGTTGGCGAACACAGACAAGCTCGCGCTCCCGGTGCCGAGTTTGCGCTGCCGGTTGCAGCCGGTTCTTGCGCGTGCAACGCGGCCCACTTTGCGACATCTCCGAAAGCATGCGGCGGTCACGTACCACGAGACACAAGGGATGGACAGACCCATGACTTAAGGAGCTTCGCCCCTAAAATAGAAAGAAGTAGGTGTGGCGATATTAGAGAACACCCGGCCCTTGTCTCCTTCTCGCGTTATTTCACAACAGCTTTGCTGTAAACCTGTGGCTGCACAACTGCGGGAGGTGCCCAAATAAAGGCTTGTTCCACATTTACGCCGGAATATGAAAAGTGGATCATCAGCACAGTTGTTTCCTTCCTCTTCACGCAGGCATGCAGCAGCAGTCGTACCAAGCGGGCCGCCAGTCTGGTAAAATGTCCAACGTGCCCCGCAAACTGTGGAGGTCCCGGGCCAAGTCTCAGTCCAGGGTGTCCACGCTAAGCGTCTGCAGCTGGTCTCCCGAGGTGAGCGATCCTCTCACTTCTCATCTTTTAATAAACCTCATCAACGGCCATCTGTTTGAGCAGTGGTCACAGCGAAAAAAACACCTAGTTCCGGCACTTTTGTTGCACTCGAAAAGGCCCTTATTTTTTCGGGCTTTTGTTCTGTGCTCCACGGGGATCACAGGTGCGGTTCCACTTGAACAGCACAAATAAGCCGGGATTTATTTTGAGCGATAAATTACTGAATATTCATGTATAGCAATAAGCAACTAGACGCCAGTGGGATCACTTGCATGCACGCGTGCGTGCGAATAGACTCGTGTACTTTCGCGTTCCGCCTTACGCACACGAGACAGCAGCAGTTGCAGCGCAGTGTATTATGCGCTCCCGCCCAATATGACCCTAGTGCACACTCCGAGTGTAAGAAAGTCGCGCGTTCCGCCTAACGTACACGAGACAACAGCAGTTGTAGCGCAGTGTGTTATGCGCTCCCTCCCATTTGGACTCTAGTACACACTCCGAGTGTAAGAAAATTTGTTCGGCCACGTCTTCTTCAACCAGGGCGGCTGCCGATGGCGCTCTCGGACCGGGGGTCGCCTCACGCTGCGTCCGACCACGCTGGTGGCACTGACCGAGACGGAGGCCTCTGCCTTCCGACCACTGGCTGTAAATAGGCTGCAGGGCATCGGTATCGGCTGCAAGGTCGACATCCCCAGAGGTCAGTCCGCATGGTGCACCCTCTCTCACTCTCCTCGCGTCGTACTCCACCGCATGGCAGCAGGCGCGTTGCCGATTAGGCAGTGGAGACCCATTGACACCGCGCACTAAAATGAAACCATCTCGGGCGTTTTGGGGTGAAGCACGTCCTGGCGCAGTTTCCGTCGAACAACATCCTTTCATTCTACTTCGTGTCGCGCTTAAAGGAATCAATTAATTAATTGATCTCGACTCGCCGCGGTGGCTCAGTGGCTAAGGAGTTGTGCTGCTGAGCACGAGGACGCTGGTTCGATTCCCGGCCGTGGCGGCCGCCTTTCTGATGGCGGCGAAAAGCAAAAAACGCTCGTGTGGACGAGATTTCGGCGCACGTTAAAGACCCCAGGTGGCCGAAATTAACCCGGAGCCCTCCACTACGGCGCGCCTTATCGCCTGCGTTGCGTAGGCGCGTTGAACCCTGCAATCAATCAATAATTGACTGATCTATAAATCGATAGACCAATCTCAAACAACCGATACTTCCAATCGATATTAACTTGAACTGATGCTAAAATTCCCAGCCCCCAAGTATTTGGGGGGAAGACCAACGCTCCCGTGACCTAACTTTGCGGCTTTCCACTGCATACAACGCGCTTCACAGGAAGAGTCTGTTTTAACCTTATCGACCTCAAAATGATCGATATCTTGCTTTTCTCTCTTGCAATCAACAGAGCACCATTACCATCATTATCGTCATCCTGCCGTCGTCATCTTAGCACCATACGGAGCCTAAGAAAGCTAGAGCCACACAGGGGCGAATAAAACTTCCAATAAATACATATAATTAAACTGAGAGCATGACCAATTAAGAATACCATGGGTTGAACGTGGTCTTATCTGATAAACGCATACGGATTGTAACACAGCATGAGCCCCATGCCGTCGTCATTTCGCTCGGAAGGTCAGGCGTATTTTTTTCGAAATTAAAACTTCCGTCACTTCGCGGCCTTCCAGCTATGCCCTTTATGTTGGGATGTCGAAACATGTCACGCTGTTCAATAAGCTTCGCCTATGTGTAATAAAATCGAAGAATGTAACATACCTTATTTTGCAATGTGTAACTAACATTGGCATGGGCACTCCTGCCTGCACCCGTTGATGAAGGCTCCGCACGTTTTCTACGAGCAGAGGACAGCTCGGAGGCTTCGGCGAAACTTCGCAGACGGCCCGCGCTGCTTCGCAAGAAGGCCATTACTACGAGCTTCTTCGAAAGTCGCAAAGAAAGTGGTAAGACAACGACGATTTTATTTTGGTTCTTGGGGTCGAGAAACCATTTTCTTAAGGTCAAGGAACCATTTTGTAACTGCTCTTCTGGACCCACCATCTTTCAGAAAATTTACTTTACTAACCCTGACATCAAGTGCGACCTTTTTGCAGTTTCTTTATATTTTTCCTCACGCATTGACCTCGAATTCCAGGTTGAAGTGCCATCCTGCCGTACAAACTTGTGCTTCAATTCATTTGTACCGAAAACTGCGACGGAATGGAACCACCTCCCCGCTTCGATCGCCAGCATCACTGAACCTTCATTGTTCAAGACAGCCATATCAAACTCTCTTTAAAAACTTGTATGACCCACTCCTCTCTGCAACGCCCTCGAGGTCCTGAGAGTAGTGTAATAAATAAATAAATAAATAAATAAATAAATAAATAAATAAATAAATAAATAAATAAATAAATAAATAAATAAATAAATAAATAAATAAATAAATAAATAAATAAATAAATAAATAAATAAATAATGTAGCCGATATCTAAAATTCCAATATATTTCGACAAAATCGGCACTGTAATTTATCATTCCCTCTTTTTGGGTTGTTTCTCTGTGTATTTTTTTGTTCGCCTTTTTTTGCGGTGGGTGAAGCGTTACTGAGCGCATATTTATGTAACCTTGTGTTTGCCTGGTATCGTAGCATAAAAGCGAGCACTTCTATCACAAAAGTGGTGTGCTTCGTGCGGTATACAAGTCAAGCGTACAAATTTCACGACGATTAGCACTCATTTTTCTTTAATTTTCTCTTACAGCGCCTTCCTCGGGCGCCATTCGTAGGGAAACCACAAAGAGGAGCTGCAGAGAGACACTTTTCATGTTCGCGCGTTTTCTCTAACTCGCTTTTCGCGACTGGTTCCACTGATGTCGAAGCCCTGTCTGAAGCTCTCCCTCTTTTTATAAACTCGCGACGTATGTGCTAAAGGGGCATTTCCTGTGCCCTGGCCGACTAAAGCTTCTCTAAGGGCGTCGATCGTGCTGCCTGTAATATCTGTGCTGGGAACCACCCTTCCTCTCTCCCTCTCTGTGGCCAAATGACGCCACTCTCGGTCATGGTTTATGCCACTTACTTCAAAACGACTATGAACACTGGCATTTTAATGCGTAGCGTTCTTTGTGTAGCATTCTTTTGCGTAGCATTCTTTGCCGAGTGCCGCCACAGCCAGGATGTGTGCAACGCCCTGAATTTCCACAAAATTTCAGATTTGGTGGAAGTAACACCTGTAATCGTTATAATCGCGTAAATAAAGATAATTGGTTGGGCTAATTTTGAAAAAGCAAAAAAATAAGGAAAATAAAGGAAATGAAATTTTCACAAAAATGATCTGACAAAATCAAAACTATGTATCTCCCCAAAACTGAAGAAAAATAAAAATGTATTCAGAATAATGTTGAAATAACGCATAAAAAGGCGTAAATAGCCCAATTCTGCAGTACGCCTTGTCCATGGGAAAAATACGTAATTAGCGAAGTAAAAACACATCATCGCTGTAATGGTATAGTATATTTACATCATTGGCGAAATTCAACGAAAGAAAACTTAAAAAGAATAAAATTCAACGTCTTTAGCTACTCATGGCCATATTTGGCTGCGAAGAACTGACAGTTTAGACAAGCGGCTTAAGGATGCTACACTGAGTAGACGGTTGTCTGAATTCCTGCAGATGTTTAAAGACTATAGTCTTTTTTGGGCTACTTAAACGCAGAAATTTTGGTCTGTCTGTTTGAATGTATGTCTGTCTGTGACTCGATTCAGCCACCCGGCGAAAGCGAAACAGAAGCTGCGCAATAGTCTTATATCATATACCCACAGCCAAATCTAAACGCCTAAGCCCGGTGTCAATGTTCATACTTGTCAACATTGTTGAACAAGAACAAGACATTACGCAACTATAAGGCAGAAAAGCAATACATAAGTGATATTTGCAGTGTTCCGTTGTGTAAAAAATCATTCATGCATGGTTTTTGCGATGAAATACTACATCAACTGCATAAAACCGTCGCCTGCTGTTGCTCGTGCTGCTATATACCTCCTGGCGGCATTTAAGAAATCAAACGGCAACAGCAACGAAAGGTTCTAGGTAGGATCCACGCTAGGAAGGCTCGTGAGTAGGCCAACGTGGTTCTATAAACATTTTAGCAGGGTGCCTCGATTCACGCGCGTCTCCGCCGTACGGGAGCGCTGGCATCGAGGCACCCGACTTAGAGCAGTGGTACGCGGTGAATATAAATTGACTTGAGCAAACCTCTAGCGTGTTATCTTGGGAGGAACAGTAAGGAAGGGGAACAGCATGAGAGGTGAGCGGAAAAGAGAAGGGAGGCCTTTACTTGGCAGGGGCACCAGTCGACTATCGTGTTTCGTCGACATTTGCAACGAAAGGAGCAGATACGCGGCCAATTTTAGTTGTTCATTGTTACTCCAGCAGAGTTCAAAGTGTAATAAATAAACCTTGGTAATCTGACAACATGCCTGGTATCTGCTCCCTATGCGGTAGTCTTAGGCTCCCCACAGCGAGCACTGTTTTTTCGTCCCTCGTGCCCTCTTCTTGCCCTCTTCTTCTCAATTTCCTCCCGATTCCCCTCGCCGGCGCGTGTCCATGTATCGCAGCAGACATTCCTAGCGGGCAGGTGTTCGGCGTGGGGCTGCAGCACGTGGTGCAGAGCGACCGGCAGCGGTTCCCCGACTCGACGCTGGCGCACCCGGGGCCCTGGTCCCCGGGGGACAACATGGGGCCCGACCTGGCCGCCGCGGCCGACGCCCTGTCGCGGCGCTCGGACAACGCCAGCGAGAGCTCGCTCTCCTCGCTCGCCGACCTCTCCACCGAGGACTGCCGAAAGGTCGGTTGCCTGCGTGCACAGTCCGCCCTGGTTGGGCCGATTCCGTTTGTTCTAAATGATCGACTGATTGATTGATTGATTGATTGATTGATTGATTGATTGATTGATTGATTGATTGATTGATTGATTGATTGATTGATTGATTGATTGATTGATTAATTGATTAATTGATTGTAGGGTTTAACGCGCCGACGCAACGCAGGCGATGAGGCGCGCCGTAGTGGAGGGCTCCGGATTAATTTTGACCACCTGGGGATCTTTAACGTGCGCCGAAATCTCCAACACACGGGCCTTTTCGATTTTTGCTTCCATCCGAAAAGCAGCCACCGCGGCCGGGAATCGAACCCGCATTGTTTTAACTGAGACTATGGTTACATCCGCAATGCGTAGGAGAGAGCAACGTACCGTTTGCACTGATGATGATGATGATGATGCTGATGATGATGATTATTATTATTATTATTATTACAGGCCCTTCCTTTGTATCGGGACGTCGGATGTCACCAACCGACGTGCCTGTGTTATTCTGCTTATTTGCCCTACCCTTAACTAATCTAATGGGTTTTTCCCCCTCCCCCCAGCTTTAAACTCCCATCGCCCCTCCCTCCTGCTGTTCTAAAACTATAATTCAAGGACAGCGACACCTGTCGGCACAAATTGGGACTTTCGCGGTCCTTCTATGCTTTTGAATATCCCATTGCACACAACGGACATGCACATCCGAATCCACACCGCAACCACACATGCCGCGAGTGACGAGAGACGAACAATTCCGCGGTGCGCATCGAGGCTGCTACTTATCATTCCGAGCTTGCTTACATCATTAGTGGATGCACGTCACTCCATACGGCCCCTTATCACCCCTAGAGAAGCCAGCAACTGTAATCAGCCGCCTCCCTCTTTTTCACCAGGCACCCGATTTTTCGTTGTCAACACATTTGATGACTGTATACACCAGGCGGTTCTGATAACTTGGCCATGCACTAACGTTTTCGCGCATACCGTACATCGCATAAGTATCCCGGTGCTGACAGCCATGGCATGGTGTAACAACCCTTCGCAGCTATGGTTTCAAAGCAAAGACCTAGTATATAGGTAACGTGAAGACGTTTTCGGCCGCGAAGCCACAGCAGTTGGTTCCATTTCGAAAGCAGTCGTTGGGGCAATGGGGATATACCGTAGCGAAAACGCCGGAGTAATCTCGACGTTGTCTCTTTTTCTTTATTGCGTTGCGCTGAGGAGATTGCGAAAGAGTCGAAGAAGCGGGCTCAACACCTTCGTCTGAAGCTCTCCTATACACGAAGACGACAGCCGTCGCAGTCGTGCAGACAGGACATATTTAGCGTCTTTCACCGCCCCTTTCCGTTGTCGCGCGCTCCAGGTATACAGCGAGAAACCGCCACAGTCTACTCCGAGAAGCAACCTGGTTAGCTCCGCGGTACGTTGGAGCGACTCATTTGCATTCTTTTTTTTTTTCTTTTTCGCCATGTCTTCTTTCTTATTTTTCGAGACGTGCGCGTGCGTTTTGGACCTATGCCCACAGCGCGATCTGTTCTCTATCGCTTCTTTTTTTTTTTTTTTCTGTTATGAAGGGGGACCGGGGTTTCCGAGAACTTGGAGGCACCGTATCGGAAACATTTCATAACTTCACCTGGCATGCGTTTTCGTGTCGTCTCCCCCATTTTTACGCATATGTGTCCGCGGGGGGCCTGTTCACGTCATCATGCGACTCTGTTTGCTGGTTCCTGTTACCTCCTCTTTATATTTTTTTTCATTTTGCCAAAACGCGGGCTGAAATTGATCGCAACCTCGTGCTGCGCTTTTAAAATGCTAGGATTCGTTTACAAAAGAGGATCAGACTTCACACGAAAACAGACGGAAAGCAAAACAAAGTGAAAAGAAGTGAAGGAAATAAAGGAGGTAAAAGGACCAACTGCTGCGGTCGTGAGTGTTCTGTCGTAAAAATAAAAACGCGAAACAGCTAGAAACAAGCGTACAGCAGCAGCGGTAAGATTTAACGCCAAGCGGTAAGACTTAACACTGCAACATCATATAAGATGTTGCTGGGTGTCTAACGCAAATTTTCCCTAGCTAAAATGTTCGCTATAGTTAGCGCCGCAATTTCGCACGAAGAATGCATTTTATGGTCTATTTTATATGAAACTAAGTCAGGTCCAAGTTCTGTTCGATTATTTCGTAATGGAACAGCAATTCTGGTCTTAATGATGGGCTAGGCCTTTTACGGCCCTTTAATGTATATCCTGCTACGATGCGGTGAGGCGGGACCCCTACCGCAGTAACCGGCCACACTTTAATGGCGCGCACTCGCTTTCTTCCTATCACGGGGTGAGAGTGTGGCGTGCTCATTCAGCATGATGGCTGACTGCCGCAAAAATTTCAGCCCAGTCAAAACACCACGTATAGTCTGACTGAAAAAACTGAAAAATGCAATATAGGAGGGTACAAACATGCGCAGAGGAGAGAAAAAATGGATTGTTTTTGAAAGCGAACTTGAAAAAAGGGTGAATATTACGACCAGGTGGATGCGATATCACAGCCGGACGAACAAGCAGGGGCGAGCAACCCTAGTCGGCCGGCAGGCCTTGGCTGGCCGGCAGGCAGTCGGCCGGCAGTACCTTGACGACGCGGCCGCGTCGTCAAGGTACTGTCACACGGAAAAAAAAAAAATTATTCTCCTTTCTATAATCCTGTAGTGAACACTCGCGAGTATGGGAACGAGCAGTATATCGATGGCAGAAAAAGAAGTGTGGCGTCGCCGATGCATTGTTTCTACGGCGATGTCCGGGCAATTCACTTGGTGCTGTATGCAATGCGTGTTGCAAATTTGTTGCATACCACGGACGTATCGCCGGTGCAAACAAATATGCAAGGCCTGTGTTTTGAAATCTGGAAATCATCGCAAAGTAATTTTCAGCATCCCTCCGTAGACTCGATAGTTTCAAATTACGTCAGTAAATCCCCGACACTTAACGTCGTATTACCTTCGGGAGACCGTCCTCGGTTTTTTTTTTTTTTTTTTGTATCGATAAAGCTCTCCCGTAGGCATATTTGCTTGTGCAACGCATTCTTACTTATGCAGACGCTTCGTATTTTACAGCGAAGCTGTATATGTCTAAACCCCCTCCCCACCCCACACAAACACGGTTCTCATTTATCTCTCTTCTTTCTCTACCAACCCGTATGCAGGACTCAGTAGAATCCCTACGTCACCGGAGCTCGACCACCACGGATCCCGGAGACGAAGACTGGCTGGCCGTTAATGGTCCCCAGATTCCACGAGTCGTCAACTGCTGCTTACGCTACCTCGAGAACTACGGTACGCGCCGCTAAGGCGAATACGGGGAGCGCGCAGTTAAAAGTGTATGCACGTATATATACGCGCTACTACCCGTACTTGATAAAAATCGTGCGGTTGATTAAGAGTGTCGTTCTATCCAAACAAAAGCTTTCCTAGTGGTGCCGATGACGTCCTGTCAAAACACTAATGTATTTTCCTATAGACCAGTTGGTCGACCGAAAATCTTCGATGAGATCTCTGGACGCACTACGCGAGCATGAAACCGGGCGGTTACTTGAAAATCGCGAAAAAAGAACGGTTCTAGATAAGACAATACATGCTTGTATCGATCATAAAGAAGGCGTACAGTAGTTAACTTTTATCTCACAAACCACGTATCGGTACGCATTTAGGTAGTCCGAAGACGTTTACTTAGTGCGCGAAAAATTGTCGCGTGGGTTCGTTCTTGGGTTCTTGAAGGTTTGACGATCGATTGGACGCATTTTCAGAAAAGGTTTGACGCACTTTTGGTCCATGCAGTTTTGATGGGAGAAAGCTTTCGCGCTTCCGCCAACTTTTTTTAGGAAGGGATCGTAAAGTTTTTCAAGCAGAAATAAGCGGTAGTGATGATTTTTTTTATGTTCAAAAATAGTAACAACATGTATACTGAAATGATAGTATAAATCCAAGCCTGAACTTCTTCCTCCCCCCGGATGGTTGGCGAGCTACCTACCAGCCACACTTACAGCAACTAGCATGGAGAGCGCGCCAATGGATGCCCATGAAGGCACCGGTCAGTCCAGGTCTTTTCGTTCCACTTTTGGGATAGAATCAAGCGATGGTCATAAACGCGGGGCTTGGAAATGCAAGCCGCTGCCTGTGATGGCGAAACCGCGTTCTTGGTTCTGGATTGGCAAACGCCCGACTCATCAGTGATATTTACTCTAAATTTGGTTTGGGCGGTTTTGAATTAGAATTAGCAAGCTTAAGCACACCAATATGAAATATTAAACATACACATGGCACTCTCTGCCCCTTTTTAGTAGTACTGTTGTAAGGCAAAGGTACGGGACGACCTTTTAATCGAGCGGGCGGGCCGCAGAACGAGAGTTCACAGACGAGGAGGTTGACAATGTACAAAAGGAAGCAGAAGCAGATTGAAGCCAATTATGCATGGTGATGGAGATTTACAGGTGATAATGAGAAATGCTCGCTGGGGCGCAAATAACTCCTCACATTAATTACTTCCTCCTGCTGAAGGAAGCCGCGTGATGCAAATCACTCCGCAGACTATTTTGTTACTAAGCTTGATTTCGATCACATCAATAGGCCAAACGAAAAGCTGACCATAATAACCACACAACAGGTAACAACAAAAGGCGCTAAAATTGTACAGAAATTCTGGAAGTTGTCTACCAATGCGTAAACGTTCTTACGGCCCTTCTACGTTTCACAAACCCTGCGCTTCCTTGGTATCAATGAAAAAAACGCGTCTCGGCTCATTCGAGCCTTCAAGGCGATCGTATCAACTGATCGGAAAGGCCGTCCGATCACTGCTCCTGTTTTTTTAGATGCATTTCAGAGAACCAGCTCATGTGTTTCCATTTATGTTTTTTTTATTCTGATTTCTCTCTTTTTGTTGCGACCTTGATGCGGTGATGGCTTTTCTTTTTTTCATACTCAGTAGCTTCACAGTTGGCTTCTCTGCACACGTTCCCGTAATGCGGAAAAGTAAGCTTTCCAATCAGACAGAGGACAACTGTTTTCTCTCTGGCCAATATTTTCTATTAGTTTCAATTGTTCTGTATCGATTGTAAAGTTACCAATCACCAACATTTACGCTGTTCTAACAAGTAAATGCCTTTACTCCGCGATTACGCATTTGTGTGCAGATTGAGAACTTCGCTCTCCTTGGGTTACGGGCCTATTCTGTTGCGGTACTCGTCACTCGAAAGAAAAATCTACAACCAGTGCATAGTGCCGGTTATGACGCATGGAGCTGAAGAAACTTGGCTTTTTACTAAACAGCCAGAAAGCAAATTTAGGTTGGCTCAACGGGCCATGGAACGAATAATGCTAGGAATAACACTCAGGGACAGGAAGCGAGCTACCTGGATCAGAGAACAGACTAGAGCAGAAGATATTATAGTTGAAATAAAGGAAAAGAAATGGACTTGGGCTGGCCATGTAGTGAGATGGACCGACAACAGGTGGACATATAGCGTAACAGAGTGGATACCAAAAGATGTGTGTAGAAGAAGAGGAAGTCCATTGATCTGATGGAGGGATGAAATAGGGGGATTCGGGGGTAAACTGCGGTGGACTGGAGCAGCGCAGGAAAGGAGCAGTTGGAGGTCCATGGGAGATGACTTAGTCCTGGAGTGTACCGGAGTATGATGATGATGATGATGATTATGATGGTGGTGGTGGTGGTGGTGGTGGTGGTGGTGATTATGAAGACGACGACGACGACTCGCCAAAGAATGCGTACGCATTAATGCACTCACTTCGTAACCTAAGGCTCTGCCATCGCTCTAGTTCTATCTTCCAAGTCGAACGTACGGCCGCTCACCACTCCTTCAATGCTGACCTTAATGTGCGCAGACACCATGCTTTGCATTACATGCGCAGCCTGTAAGAACGCACCTCCGCCGTCATTGACGTTTTCTATCATTTTTTTCCGCGCAGGTCTCAACACTGTGGGGATATTCAGGGTCAGCGGCTCCAAGCGGAGAGTACGCCAGGTAACAGAGCATGCATGCTCATTCTGTATCTTCGTTATAGTCAAACACTTTCACCAAATTAACAAATACTTTAAACATCACTACGAAGAAACTAAGCTACTGCGCCTTGCTGTCTGGCTCCGGGCAGTGCTATGGCTGAAGAAAAAAAAACAGCATGCCTTAGCATCTTCATGATCATTGGGACTACGCAATACCGCAGAGAGTTTTGATAGAGAGAATGATGATGTTTTCGAAAATGAAGCACACCGTCGTTCCGCCCTGTTTCTTACTGCCGTGTAAAGAGCGGAGCGGAAAAGGGTCGTGTGCAGATACCCGCAGAGTGTATCTGCACACGACAGAGGGTATCTGCGTGTGCAGAGGGGCCCGCGAAAAGACTACCCCCAAGTGTACGGGGCGTGCCATCCCTCCTCTCGTCCCAGCCTCCCCCCTACCCCTCTCCTCGCTTCTCGACGAATCACTGTGTCCGCGTCGGTCCTCACGCTCGATGCATGATCCCCGATTTTCACGCGGGATGAAGAGACGCATCACGAGGGTGCAACGACTTGTGATCCCGTTCCTTTTGATGAGTGCATAGTCCGGTGATGCTTTCAGCGTAATTGAAAGGCGTATATATTGGGCCACGTTACATATACCCCCTAAAGAAAACCTTGCAGGTACTGATTAAACTACCATTTCCAGCTCTATTTCTCTCTCACATTCTCTCCCCTCTCTCTATCGGTATCTCTTTCTCTCATGCAACCTCGTGTTATGAATTAACAATTGCCTAGGATGATATCCGACAGCTTCCCGCCACATGAAGCTGTCTGCAGGGTTCCTCCTCATGGACCTCGCGATTACCACCGATCCCTTGTTCCACATTATAGCTCGGTTTGTAAGACTCTGGCTTCACCGTTATCGCGTATATACTTCTAGATGTACATATAACAATTGTTCATACGTTTCCTAGCAAAACAAGTCGAAGGATTGACGCCCAGCAGCGGTGCCTTTATGCGCAAAGTGTCATGTCGCGGGGTTATTTGATAGTGGGACCCCTTTTCAGCTGCGCGAGGAGTTCGACAGCGGCCGCGAGGTCCACCTGGACCAGGAGCGACCCCAGCCCCATGATGTGGCGCAGCTGCTCAAGGAGTACCTGCGGGACCTTCCGCAGCCGCTGCTCACCAGGGACCTGTACCTGCCCTTCCTGTACACGCAGCGTGAGTCGCCTTGCGTATTGCCGCAAATTGATCGCGTCTTCTCGACTGGATGGCTTCCAGTAGCCAAGGTAATGGCTTAGTCTGAATGCTCCACAACACGATTTGTCGCGACATTCAAAGGAATATCTCTGCTTGTGCGCAGAAGTGTGTACGCGCCTCCTTGGAGGACCCAGCACCGGGAGAAAGGGTGGGGGTGGGGTGCACTTGGATGGGGACGGGGGACGCTCAGTGCTCTATCTCTTCTTGGGAAAAAGCGCTACAAACACATCCACTTGAGAAGCGCGCCGTCCTGTGTTCTTTTCTACGTGTAGTCGTTTTTCGCGCTTTTTCCCAATATGTATCACCAACTCGCCCAACTTTCAATTGTGTTAAAGCTCTATCTCTGCTCCTCCTGTTTGTTACCGCATGGCGCCCGCGACACGGGCCCTAGCTTGCGCGCAGGTGCGCCCTCAGAGTTTGGTAGTCAGGGTTGCCGTCCTCTCTCTCTCTCTCTCTCTCTCTCTCTCTCTCTCTCTCTCTCTCTCTCTCTCTCTCTCTCTCTCTCTCTCTCTCTCTCTCTCTCTCTCTCTCTCTCTCTCTCTCTTTCCGCTACTTATCACCCTTGCCAGCCGTGCGTTTCCCCGCCTGACCAAATTATAAATATGGCAAGCTTCGTCCTTCCGTCGCTTCATCACGCCCCCTCCGGCTCCCGCATTCTTGTTTATTTATTTATAAAACACTCCAGGCCACAAAATATGCCAAAGCAGGAATGGGAGGTGTTACAACGGTAACAATATGACCAATTACATAGTCGTACAAGTGGACAAAAACAACAGACAAGTATACAAAATATTCACTAGTAGCATAAATCCCACTTCAAAGTAATTTTCGAGAGGTTTTAGTACATTTAGTACATTTAGTACATTTCCAGACTCAAAAATGCGGTGCGGCAGTTTCTTCCAGTCTGTTGTTGTGCGAGGGAAAAGTGAGTACTTAAAGGTGTTAGTGCGTGCAAAGATAGGTTGTTGTAAGAATGGTATACTCTAGTAGGACGCGAAGATAACGGAGCGAGAATGTGTAAAGGTCCGTAATGCTGTTCTTCTTTGATAGGTTAAAAATAAATTTGTCTTGCTAGTTTTCTTATTGATTTCAAAGTTGGAATTTTGTTATTAATCAATTGTTCTGTCGGGGAGTCTGACTGGTGGAAGCGATTATAAATAAACCGAACAGGTAATCTTTGGACTTTCTAAAAATTGTTAATATCTTTTTTTTAGTTTGCGGATCCCAGACTTCAGACGCATACTCCAAAGAAGACCGGACTATTGTGTTAAAGGCGAGGAGTTTAGTTCTACGGGCAAACCTTTTGAGTGTGTGCATTAGTAACCCCAATTTTCTACGGGCAGATGAGCAAATCTTTTTAATGTGGCAGGACCAAGTTAAGTTGCTGGTGATTGTGACGCCAAGATATTTATAAATATGTGCAAGTAAAATGGGAGTTCCTCTGGTACTGTAGGAGTAAATTAGTGGCTGTTTTTTGTTGGTAATGCGCATAAATACGGTTTTATCCGGTTTATGGGCATGTCCCAGCACTCACACCAGGTATTGAATGCTTCAATTCATTGGTTCAATAATATTAGGTCATCTGTGGATGTAACTGAACGAAACAGAAGGCAATCATCGGCAAACAGCCGCATTTCAACACCACTTTTGGCACAGGTTGTAATATCATTGATATAAATTAGAAAATGTAGCGGTCCCAGGACGCTACCCTGGGGAACTCCGGAGTTGACGGGAAGAGGATTAGAGTAAGTACCGTTTATATCAACAAACTGTGTGCGAGAAGATAGATACTACGTTAGCCATTTAACGATTGTCGAGATAAAACGAAGCTGGTTAAGTTTGTGAATTATTTTGGAGTGGGGTATTTTATCACTTTTAGATGTAATTTGCGGTGAATAAGCAAGCAAGGGTGCCTAACCTTCTCAGTTTGCTTCATCTTAATGTGAAAGTGGTCATATAGATGGCCAGTAATGGCTACGCGAAGTCACTGTGTTCAATTTACTTATATAAAGATACAGCCCAAGAGGATACAATACAATACAACAACAAATACAACAGAAAAAGTAATGCTTATATCTAGTCAAGGTAATTAACACCATGACTTGGCAAGAAGAAGAGACGCTAGAGCAGAAAAAGTAGTCCCTCTGTCCTCTGCGTTTACATGAAAATTTACCAACATGCCTTCCTCTTTCCCCGGCCACGTGACCCTGAAAACACTTCACCTCGACGCGTTTTGATTTGTTATTATTATTGATCACTGTGTCTAGCGTAAGCATCGCCAATGCTAAATGTTTTGTTTGTTATTACAAAGGCATATCGGTCATCTCTACGTGCATTTATAAAAGATTGATTGATTGATTGATTGATTGATTGATTGATTGATTGATTGATTGATTGATTGATTGATTGATTGATTGATTGATTGATTGATTGATTGATTGATTGATTGATTGATTTAATGACGACTGTATCGCTACGTCACAAATGAGGTAGCCAGAGCGAAAGGATTTGAAATTGGCGCCACTCGGTCGCATCCTCCGCATGCAGGCATTCCCGAGCGCAGCAAGCAGCTGGACGTCCTGCGCCAGCTGGTGCGACTCCTGCCCACGCACAGCCGGGACACCCTGTGGGCGCTGCTCAAATTCCTCAGCCACGTTGCCGACAACGCGCTGGACAAGAAGTCCCCGGCTGGACAGCCCGTGAGCTCTCCTTCCTCTCTTCTCCTCCTCACCGTGTTCTAGCCCGCCACGGCCGCATGCTCCCTGCAGGCAAGGCACCGTACACAGGAGCACGAAAGCAGCCGCGACCGCACGTCCTAAAAATCGTCACGTGCGAAAAATTAAAAAAAAATTGCAGAAATTCCCAAGTCGGAATTGTCGGGTTAACGCGGAAATTTCTCTGCTATGCGCCAATAAACTTTACGGCCGGCTTCACTCTTATGCATGAATGCATTGATGAGAAGACATTTTCTTATGCGCCGTGCACGCAGCCTGGTATCAAAGTATGATGGCCCAGTGGCCCTTTAATAATGCCTCCATGAGCCATCATGTATCCCTAAGGAGCGTTATACGCTGAGCCCTTTTACGGTCTACTTCACAAGTATACGCAAATGCATTGTTGGGAAGACATTTTTAGGGGCAACATAAATAACCTGGTATCAATGTATGAAGGCCCCAGCACCTTTAAACTTCATACGTACAGACGGCTTTCTTCATTGAGTTGCCATAGAAATGCTTCGACACTAAAAAAAGCATTTCGCCGCATCGTTTGACGACTTCTGCGACACAAACAGCGTGCGGGTTGCACCACTGGCAAGGCCGCTGGATGAGAGCGCACGCAAGGTCCAGGGACCGTGCCACTGGTGTGGGCCAGCTA
Organism: Haemaphysalis longicornis; assembly: GCF_048455015.1. Classification (NCBI taxonomy): domain Eukaryota; kingdom Metazoa; phylum Arthropoda; class Arachnida; order Ixodida; family Ixodidae; genus Haemaphysalis; species Haemaphysalis longicornis. The sequence continues at coordinate 92,316,768 of NW_027526335.1, forward strand.
CTACGCTGCTGTACATATATAACTAACATTTGGGTTTGGGCTAGTTGGTTCATAATTAAACTGTGAAACAGCGCTTAAACGAAGGCAGTAAGAGAAGACGTGTCTGTGTCTGTGTCTGTGTCTGTGTCTTCCCTTACAGTCTTCGTTTAAGCGCTGTTTCACAGTTTAATTATGCACATCTATTAATTCGCGGTGGAGGCTGATCGAATCTGGGTCTGAAATAAATTATCTAGTCATTAGTTAGCTATTTATACTGCTTGACTCATATGAGCAGGATGAAGCTACATCATAATAACCTTCTTTCATGTCACTCTGCAACATATACCTCTTCTTTGAAGGTCCTTCCAATAAAGTTGCGCTGTGACAAACTTGCGCTGTCATCAACGATCCTTGTTCACAGCAGCGCCCCCTCCCCTCTGCAGCTTCCGGGAAACAAGATGGACGCCCACAACTTGGCCACCATGCTCGGGCCCAACATCCTGCGCTTCAGCAAGACGGCCGAGAAGGACAAGTTCATCGTCGAGAACCTGGAGAGGGCGGAGGAGCGCTGCGACGTCATCCTGGTTGTGCGCCAGCTCATCGAGAACTACGAGGAGCTCTTTCGGGTACGCACTGCAGCACACAGCTTGCGTTGACGTCACTGTAGCTGCCACGTTGGTGCACTGCATGTGTACGGTAAAAGGCTGCGAACTTTTCTGCTTTCATTACCTCGAGTAGAGCTGGGAAGGCTGAGAGCAGTGCACCAGAAAGGGTGGTGGTGACGTAACCTGCAGGCCATGATGTCACCACCCGGTCAGCGCCACTCGTTCGGTGTCTTGCGTTGTTGCGGGACATTTATACATGACATGAGCGAAACACGGGGCGACGAGTCGCATTCGTTGAACGATTTCAGATAAGGCGGTGCGCTTAGCTGCAACAGCTGTAACCTCCCTATGGTCGTGTGAGGCCTTCGTCCTGCAGTGGCCATAAATATGTTGAATAATAATTAGCGGATCCTAGCGAAATGCACCTATAACAGCTCATCTCTGCGATTCCTCTCAACAGGCCATACATGTCTGCGAAAGTCTGCCGGGCGGGAGGGGATGAGAAAAAGAAAAAGGGGCCAGTTGCCGTATACAGGCTCGGAGACGCAGTTCCCAAGCTGACCGCTGAGCCTCTAAATAACCCTAGTTTTGCAGTTAGGATCGGTGTGTTGCTAATATTGCTGATTGATTGTTAGTGTTGTCTATATTATACAAATTGTCTTGGTTTATAATTTCATTTTTTACAACAACAGTTTTGCCCCGCTAGCCTTTGTCCTGTTTGATGCCGCCCCGCGGGAACATTTCTGTGGACGCTCATGCGCGTGTCTCATCATCTCTTGCATAATTCCTGACGAGTCATTTCCGGTGGCGCCCTCTTGTGTCACTTGGCGTAGGTTCCAGCCGAAGACTTGGACAGCCTTTACAAGCGACTCCTGGTCGAGAGTCCTGATGAGCTTGAAGTTCTCCTGAGGAGGCGCTATTACAGCGCCCCGGGGTAATCCTTGCTTATATATTTGCTAGCCGTGATCAGTTCGTGTGTTGCATTGACACGAAAGCGAAATTTACTGACCCCGATGCTAAAAGAGACGAGGGCCAAAAAAAATATATACAGCGGATGAGGGCTCGAACGTAAGCAGAGGAGAGAAGTGATGGAAATGAAAGGAGGCTGGGGGGACATAAATCAAATGATGCCGTAATTTATATCCCTCCTGGCGCAGCATTCTGCGCCTGTGTCAAAATAAACAGGCGCTTAGGACGCCAGGCTATTCGGGCAGTTCATAATTATTCCCGCATGTAAACTTTCAATCCAATTTTAAGCGGTACATTTATTATTTGACGGTAGCGCGGACGATCCCACCTAGGCTAAGTCTGAAAGAGTTCCGGTGGAGGGAAAATGCGTAGACGCCTCCGTACACGAGGTCTGTATCCTTATCGGCATCAAAATGCGAGAAAGCTGGCAACGCATTTGCCGAAGATTGGCCCTCATAGCATCACCAACTGATTGATTGACGGAAAATATCTTAATTTAAAATACAAAGATGGAGGAAAGAAGGTGGCTATCCCAATTCCAGGATTTCACTGGCCTCCAACGCCGCTGTGGCTCAATTTAACAGCCATCGCTGGCAGGCTGGGTCATCGCTGCGCTGGACTACCTCCCACTGCGCCCTTGACGTGTTTGTGATCGAGCGTACAGTTGATGTGTACTGGCGTGCCCATACCTTGCTTGCCTGTACCGTGTGGTAAGCGGGAGAGGACGCTTACCTCACGGTACGGGCATATAGCATCACCAGGTATCTTGTACTGAGCGGTTGCTTCTATACCATTGTGAGCTTCATCGTTAGTCCTGCAGTTGCCCGAGAGCGAGCTTCCAGTGCAATCCTGTGGCTCTGCACTCCTGCAGGTCTCCAGACGACGACGGGAGCGATCAGGTCTTCGACGGCGCGAACGCAGAGGACGAAGAAGACGCCGAAGAGGAGCTTCAGACGGTGCTAGTGCGACCAATGGTGACGACGCACCGGGGCAGGGACCGCCAACCCGCCGCGGCTCAGCCGCAGCAGGACGACTCTGTGCCATTCATTCTTATCACCCCAGAGGCGCGCGGGGCTGCGGAGCAGCGGCGAGCCGCCACTTCCTCCTCTAAGGGCAGCAGTAGCGGTCAAGACAGCGACGACGTGAGCGTGACCTTCACCGTAAAGATGCCGTCGGCACCGAACGTCCCGGCATACCTCGGTGACGCCGAGGCGGACGCGTCGGTCCAGGACCGGTCCTCCGCGAGGCCTCTCCGGAAGCTGCGGGAGCCGACGCCACCGCCCAGCACTCCTCCGCAGGAGGAAGTGACCATCACCATCGAGGCGCCCGCCCGCAAGTCCAAGGCGTCATCCCGGAGGTTCCTCACCAGCAAGGAGAAAGAGGAGAAGGCGTTCAAGATAAACAAAAGCAAATCGGCGTCGTCGATTTTGAGCTTCTTTGGCGGCTCGTCGGACTCGAGGAGAGACTCCGGCGACGCCCTGGCGGCCCCCTCGCGCCCTCAGCCGCGAAGGGACAGTCGCGAAGTGCGCTTCCAGACGGAGAAGTGGCGTCGGTGCGAGATCATTTCATCCGAGCACACGGACAAGCGCCACAAATGATCGCCCGTCCTTTCCTTTCGTATCTTCTCTTCTCGTGGCTTTTGTTCTTTTTTTTTCTGATCTCTGTCTCTTCGAGCGTGGGACCGACTGAGCGATTGCTGTTTTAAAATATTGGCGACCAGAAAATCACGTTGTTTTTTGTTGTTGTTGTTTTTGTGGCGAGCGGGCTTGCTCGCTTGCGGACCGATCTGCGTGTGCTGTGAACTGGTGGTGCGAGGACGCAGCTTCTCGGGTGCGTGCGTGAGCTTCGCTGGGGTAAATCATTTGCGCAGCGCGGCTATATACCGCCGGCATATTGGCCCCTGCAGTGCCTGTTACTGTGTGCAAACAATGGCTGGCCCGATTTATGGTCGTCAGGTGGCTGCTGATGTACAGTAAAAGAAAAGAATGAACATTCGACTCAGTAAATTCATCAAGCACGTGTGTCTGTGTGTCATTCTGCTTTACTTCTCCCACCAGTACTAACACGAAATCTTCGCGTTACGTTTTTTTTTTTTCGCTGCTATGGGTGCGTATTAGGCCACTAATCATAGAATGACACATTAGACGGTCGATCGCAGCATAAACAATCATTTACGGCGTCGTTTATTCCTCTCAGTTTCGGTTTCGACAAAACGACCGCCGAGCGGCCTCCATGACAAGAGGTAGCACCTGACGTCATCACCATTCTTGTCGCACCGCTGCCGGTCTGGACGAGCGAGCGAGCGAGCGCACGCGCTCGCCCAGACCGGACAAGGTCTTCCTAGAGCCACTAGATGAAGCGTAGCTTATTTAGTGGCTCTAGTCTTCACCATCCCCGCGCGCCCGGGCAGCATGACGTCAGCACCAAAACCATGACGTGTACATGGGGTGAAGCAGCGCGCGCCAACCGCAGCCAGCGCGTCGTCGCGGGAGCCCCGACGTCGGCAGTTTGGGGAAAGTAGCAGATGATGTCATGCTGGCCCGCTCTGGGCTTTCTTGTGTGGGCAGAGATTAAAATGGATTTAAAATATTTTATACTGAACGGCGGGTGTTGAAACTTGCTGGGAGATATCTCCCGATAAAAAGGAAGCATTTTACATAGTTATCTCAACTTTGAAATTTCGTGTCACTAAAAGAATCATCAAGGTCATCGCACATCGACCTGGAAAGCGGAAAAATGCTGACTGGCGGAAACGATGGCGGAATTGTTTGTGCTCGATGTCTTCTACTTTGCATATGCTAAAAATTACTCAATTATTAATCCGTAAGCACTTTTTGGAGAGCACCCTAGCAAAATCTGTTAGTAGCGCGAAAATTGTAAAGCATTGTATCTGCACAAGAAAGCGTGTTTGGCGAAGTTAAGACACTTAAACTTCCTGATAGTGTAACTGCAGATGATTGGTATCTTTGCAATTGACAACGAACAATTTAAGCAACGAAGGAACAAAAAATTGCTCGCCGATAGCGAGAATCGTTCTCGTCAAGCCAGCTTGAAAGCTTACTTTTCCGCGTTGCAGGTATGTATGCAGAGAAGCCTTCTGTCGCGCCTGATAAATTACAAAAAAAAAAAAAACTGATTTGTCGATACGGCAGGAATTTTTATTTTAACTGCACGCCAGTCTAACCATTCAACCCCTAGACACTTGAATAATTTAAACCCATTTAATTGAAGGTGGTAATGGTAAAAAACATTTTTTTTTATTATTGAGCAGCCAAGGGAGCTGGAAAGGGACGTGGTCAGCCTCCTACGTCCAGGAGGCCGCGAGCCTGCGCCGAATCCAGGGCTCGTTGCACCAGGGCGATATGATGCTCCGGCGCCGAGCTGGTCAGCGCAGACTCCCACTGCTCAAGGGAGGGGGAGTGAATGGGGTGGGGGTGGTGGGGACATGAATACACAAGGTGGTAGGTTGTGAGAGGGATGTCACATTGTGGGCAGTTGTGGGGGAAAATGGACGGAGATATGTGGGAGAGGATAGTTTGGTTGTAGAAGGTTTCTGTTTGTAGACGCCGATATATGTGAGCTTGGTGGTTGGAGAGACTGTGGTGTGACAGTAAAAAAAAAAAAAAAATTCACGCATCTCCACGAAATGAATCATGACGAGTGGGCGAAGCACTGTGGATCGTTCTTACCGTAACTCACCCGTGGCTTTGCCCACTCGCGCATGTAAATGAGTGACAACGCATGTACACAACATATACAATTCCAATCCAGTCCTATCCAATCCGATACAATTCAGTTTAATCCAATCCAATCCAATCCAATCCAATGCTCCTCGCGCATGCGCAACACTGTGTACACGGTTCCTAAGCCCCGGGCAGAGCGAGGTCCTAAGGTGCTTCGCCCCTAAAAAAATTACAGGAATCCTGAGCATTGTGTACTAATGCGTAAGCTCAGCCGGAACTTCATCCTATCGCTGCTTGTGGTTTTACTGGGACGCAGCTGCTTTTGTTGTTGTTGTTGTTGTTATTGTCCTTTTCCTGTTGTTATTTATTCAACTGAGTTACCACCCCGGAGTGGCCACAAGCCAATAATTTTTTTACAAAACACGAATCATTACTATTAACCATATCTACCAAACAGTTTTTTTTTTGTACTTTATCAGGCGCGACAAAATGCTTCTCTGCACACATGCCTGTAACGCGGAAAAGTAATCTTTCAAACCGGCGTGGCGAGAACGATTCTCGCTCTCTGATGAATTTTCTGTTCCTTCTTTGTTTAAATTGTTCGTTGTCAATTCCAAAAATACCAATCATCTGCAGTTATACTATCAGAACGTTTGAATGTCTTAACTTCGCCGAACACGCTTTCTTGTCTCACAATACGATCCCGCTTGTGCGTATCACAATACAGCCTGCGATAACAGGTATACGCTATCGCAATACTCCATGGTAAGTTGTAAGCACAACACAAAGGCAGAAGGCCCTGTGTGCAACCGCAGAGATGCCGAAGCCGACCTCCGCCACTTACTCTCGTTCTCTCCACCTTTGCGTCCCACGCGGATACGGAATTCTTGCGGCGAAGAGCGTCTGTTTGGACGGCGCGTCCTCTTACGTTGCGTGGACAACGGAGCCCGATCACCGTTCGTTTTAGGACCTCGATCATTGGTGGGATTCACGCTAGCAATTCCCGCCCGCACTCATCCCCAGTTAGCAAATATCCCGCGCGAGCGCTGTCTGCGGCAGGTCCATTGTTCACTGAAGGTAGACAAGGGAGGCAGAAGACGGCGCGGTCAAACCTCACAGCGTCGTGCAAGGTATTACATACATACTACCTGTCTGTGTGCATTACCTTCTACCGCCAGACAGATGGGTATCTGTGGGTGCGTGCGGGGCAACAGACGGGTAGTCCGGCGGCAACGGACTACCAAGCCACAAGCATTCAGGCCACAAGCGGGAGAAGGTAGGTGTGCGTGCCGTAACAGCGTCCATATGGGAAAGCTAGCTATAAAGGGGATCGCAGAAATGTCCCCCAACATTCGAGAAGCCAACCTATTATGGGCGAAACACCTTATGAACTCTCTCTGTCCGGGGCTTGGCGTCCGTGTACACAGTGTTGCACATGCGCGAGGAGCATTGGATTGAATTGGATTGGATAGGATTGGAATTGTACATGCTGTGCACACACGTTGTCACTGATTTACATGCGCGAGTGGGCAATGCCACGGGTGATTTACGGTAAGAACTATCGCCAATGCTTCGCCTACTCGTCATGGTTCACTTCATGAAGATGCGTGAACTTTTTCATGTTCATCTGATCACTTTTCATTTCTATCATCATTGTCTGCTCTTCACCTTCTATATTTGCCGTGTGGCAAATTAAATTTACGTGGAATAATTCATCTCGCGGCGTATGCATTGATGCCACGATGACAAAATGTACGAGGGCAAGAAAATCCAACGCCAGAAAAGCGGCAGACCAACCGTCCGACCGCGGCTAGGAAACTTTGTGAGGTGGCAAAAGGCGCTGAAGAAGGCAAACAGAGCAAAATCAATGTACATGATTTCCTCCATGAACACAACGTATCGTGTACTGCACCCGCTCTCCGAACCTCTCTCCCCTTGTAAGCACGAACGCTCAATACACCTGGAGCCATTCTTCGCTTGAAGCCGTGGTTTGCTGTGTACCTGATAACAACAGGCGAAACGCATAGGCGATTACAGAATCACTGTGGATCTACTGAAGGGTTGATAAAATATGTCGTACTAATATCTCCGAACCTGGGGCCACACCACCCGCGAATGCGGTGGTAGTGAAAGGGATGCATGTATGACCGTTGGTGATTGATACCGGTTTAGCCTGGTTCTGGCAAGCTGTGGCCAACCTAAGCCATGCTGCGGCGGGGTCGGCAAAGCTATGCAATGCATCGCAGTCTTATCCGCCCGCTTCTCACACTTCTGAAACGGCGAAATCGGTAGATTCCCGTTGCTTCTGCTGCCATTTCTGCTGTTACTTTGCTCTCTTAGCACAGCGTGTACGTCTTTTGCTGTAGGATCAACTTGCGAGAGAGAGAAAATGGCTTTTTTTTTTAGATTTTATTTACTACTGCCGATGGACCGGGCGCTCTTCATGGTTGTTTCTTTCTCTATTGTTATAGCGCTCTGCACAAAGCTTATGTATGCAGGCGTGAGCGCAAGTCTAGGAACGCCAGTGACTGTGCATGTGGGTGCCTCGCAAGGTAGACACGGCGTTGGACACGGCCTCTTCGAGAGCGATAGAGAGGGATTTTATTTTCGCAACTTATAAGGTGTCGGCACCCCATGCCAGACAATTTCGGGTTCCTTTCGTCTCCCTTTTCCATCCCCCAAAATCGCATCGCTCGCTTACAAATGGAATTTAGATGCCCATACGGCTTCGGCGACCGCAAGGGCCCGTGCGCGGTTAGTTTCCTGAACGCCAAGTCCTAGCTCCCCAAGTCCTGTTCCCAGTGGTGGGAGTAGGGTTAGTGGGGAAATGGGTCGTCCGGACACAGACGGAGCGAATGAAAGTATATCGATGGCAATGCGGGCAGTGTGGTGCTCCCCAAATCCTTTTCCCAGTGGTAATGGGGGGGGGGGGGGGGGGCTTTTTTTGAAAGATTTGCGTGCGATTTTAGAGATGGTGCTTTTGGCAAAGTTGCAGAGTGCTTGCTTTGAGTCTGTGAGAATTTGCGTAAGGGTAGGGTGTTTGAGTGAGGGCGATGGCCACTGCCAATTGCGCTGTCACCGGAGAGCTAGTGAAGATGGTTAAGCATGTGGTTGGTGAATCTGCGAGGGAGTTATGTACTGCTGCAGTGAAGGCTTCTTTGATGGGGTCTGCGCTGAGTCTACTTACAACGTGTGTCCCGTGGGTGGGTAGTGTGTGTGGCGGTGTCTTGCTCTAGCTTGCCGTCTTGTCGAATAGGGTGTATTCACAGGGCCTTGGACCGCGCGGCGGCGCTACCTGCGCGGCGGCGACGACGCCATATTTGAGGTTGCACTCCGCCGCGCGGGCAGCGCGTTTCCCGACACGAAACGTTGTTTGCGGCGTGGTGCTGGCAAGAACGTTCGTGTGTACGGTGTTTTTCTCTGCGTGATTCGTGTGTTTGAGAATGCCTGGTCGTAACGAATAGCCAGCATTATTTTCGCTGCGAAATTACGGATTTGCTGTTCACGTCTCCTACAACCACAGACCCGAAACAGGCCGAACGACAAAAGCAAGCGCGCCGTTTTTTTTTTTTTTTTTTTTCGAAGCGAAGGCCAGGGCAGTGCTTGAAGACGGTATGATTTCGCGCGACGAATGCAACTGTCCGATGGTTTGACAGGCGCGGACAGCGGCGTGCATAACCCTGTCCGTTTTGGCGATTTCGCGCTATCTCGATCGGTGTCATCCCCGTGCGCCGATTTCCTTATTTCCTCCGTTGCTTGAAGCGACCGTGGCGCGAGTTCAGAAAATTTCTTCACCCAAGGCTGCGAGGATATTTGATGTGGTGGTGGTGTGTGAGATGAGGAGCTGATTTCACCGTGCCACACAAGGCATGTTGCGCGCTTCTTGAGGAGTATGAGAGACGGCGAGGTGCTCTGGCGACAGTGTTCTGTGCGTTGAAAGCACAAAGGTCGTCCATTTGAGCTCCTAATGAAGCGGAACAATTACGCACAGGGTCTTGGTGGAAACCATCGCGGGGTAAGTACGTGATAAAATTAAGTATGGTGGCGACGACAAAGATCCCACCGATGATTTTCAAGTCTTTTTTCTTTCGGTAAAGACGAAGCGGAAATTATAAGCAGAACAAGATTACGGAACACGCTTTGGCTACTTCGAAATCAGCGCAGAGACAAGTGATAAAGGCTGCCCTAGTTTGTCCCTGCATACATTAACGTTTTAGTCTCTACGCTGTTTTTGAAGTAGTCAGACTGTGTACCCAGCGTCAAGCTTTAGTGCCTGATCACGTAACACGCGCTTGGTGATTAGAGAACAGTCGAAGGCGACGAAGAAAAAGTGGATCAATTTGGAGGCCCGCAATTACCTGGGAAGCGATATTGCATGTACGCGTGCGTTCACCTCAACATTCGAAGTAGCCCATGTTGAGGCTGGGAGCCCAGAATGGTTCGTCTCATCCATAAAGTACGCCGGCTACCTTAATTTGTGAACATTTTAAGCATGTGAATGTTTCAAACATGTGACGAGGTGCGAGGTGAAAGCTCCGACGCCCATCGTCCCGGGGACCACCTGAATGAAGCCGCCTCCAACAGATTCGGTAGTGATTAGCCATATTATCGATAACTTCTTTGGGAATTTGTCGAATGAAGACAGACAGCCTTCAAGCACTGCCCTAGCCGTCGCTTCGAAATAGCGAAAGGAAAACAAAAACAAAAAAAAAACACGGCGCGTTGATTTTGTCGTGCGGCCTGCTTCGGGTCTGCGGTTGTAGGAGACCAGCGCAGACCGGATTTTCGAAGCGAGAACAATACTAGCTACTCGTTACGACGAGGCATTCGCAAACCCACGAATCACGCAGAAAAAACACCGTACACACGAACGTTCTTGCCAGCACCACGCCGCAAACCACGTTTCGCGTCGGGAAACGCGCTGCCCGCGCGGCGGAGTGCAACCTCAAATATGGCGTCGTCGCCGCCGCGCAGGTAGCGCCGCCGCGCGGCCCAAGGTCCTGTGAATACACCCTATAGAAAGTTTCGGTGCTTGTTTCGGGGAATTGGCGAGACAAACAAGCTTTTTCAGGCTCGGCGTTATTTTATCAGGCATTCCTTCGTTTATATACTTCATAATCACGTCTCTTAAAGCAATGCTTTCTTTGGATCTTCTCCAGGTTTTACGGCCGGCTGCGGTTGCTGCTGTGGTTGGGGCTATGGTGTCTGGAAGTTGGGGCTGCTTTCTGGCCGGATCCATTATTGGGTTTTATCTCAACCGCGTATCGCACCCGCTGTGCATTCTACTCCACTGTACTATCGGAGAATGACTAGCGAGGAAGGGGAGGGGGGAAGGGGGGGGGGGGGGAGCTGGGCGTGGGGAGTTGCCCGGGGTTCGTGTGTGTATCACGTTCTCTGCGCTTGGTGCTGGTGTCATTACGTCTCGTATTTCTCGACGCACTATCCACTGCTCTCCGTTCTAAGAAATCATCTGCGCCGAGCACAAAACACTAATAAATGCCACACGCAAGTTCATTTCAACACAGCTAGGCCACGGTGAAGGCTTCGCGTTACGTTGATTCTCACACCTGCGTAATAAGTCCACCAATTTTTGATGTTTAGGAACGGCGCATGTAGTATTGATATCGCACTAAAATTGTAACCTAATTTATGGTCACCACAAACTTATGTATACTTTTTCCTCGCTTCCACCGGTTGAAGAAACACTAGAAGCAACGCGCGAAAACCATTCCGACCGTCGCGAACTCGCCGTTTAGGGCCGCCATCTCATCAACTACGATGAGACACAAACCTTCACACCAGGCCCGTCGGCAGACCCTTCTTTGACCTGAAACCCGCCTTGGTAATGGACACAACCGGTAAATCACAAACCAAGGTCGACAAAAGAGCGTAAAAGACACAGGCATCAGGGAAACACGCTATCTCGCTTCCAACGCTAGTACCATGCAGGCACATATGCCGAACATACGCCGCCTACACTGACGCCGCATTAGTACCTGACCGATTTACGTGCGGCATACACCACGTAAACGACCCGAGCTTGACAGAGAACATGACGTTCTCTACGGAATCAGAAATCGATCCTCTCACAGCAGAACTTAAAGCCATTCTTCTGGCCACTGCCCTGCTAAGGAGGGCTCTCCTTTCCATCAAAAGAAAACACAATCACTCCTAGGTCGTCATATTTCCTGGCAACGCAGAGGCGATCAGCACAATGCACTCTCCAGATACTCATGACTACGTTTCCAATGCAATTAGACGAACCATCGACAACCTCGCCGAAATAAATGACACCACAATTCTTAAAGAATGGACCCCCAGCCACCAGTCCAATCCAGGGAACGAGACGGCCCATCACATAGAATCTGAGTTTCTTCGTACCTTCCAGAACTCTCATGCGACTCCCGCCCCGCTTCCCGACCCTGCCCTCAAAACCCAGTCGTTTAGCGCCGTATCCGAAAAATGCGGCGGCGCCGTCACCTCAAGGAAACGACCTCAAAGCCAGACCCACCAGTGCCCGATGACATCCCGCGCGGCTTCCAGGTCCTTCTACATAAGGCCCGCTCCGGCACAGCGGTCACTTCTGACGTCCGCGATCGGTGGATCTGGTACCGGCGTCTCGGCAGAAAGAGACCAGACGGCTCCACACCTGTCGCCCCTCCTATCCTTCCCTGCCCCCTGTGCAGTGCCGACTGGCCCACCATACACCACCTTCTCTGGGACTGTGCCGGACTCTCCGAGGAACGCCGTACGTGTCTACCTCCTCACGCCACGACCCTTCAAGAATGAATAACGCCTTAGAGCGATGGGATTGATTGATCGAAAAACATTTATTAAGACAGGAAGACCAGAATTCCGAGCGTATAGGTAAGGGAAGAAAGGAGGGAAATGAAAGCCAATCTCTTCAGCGCTGGTTCACATTGACGTCTCGATGATGTTCATTAGTAGAGACAGTCGTAGGCCGGAGTCATTTATGTGTCCATTCCTAAATAATCCCAGCACGAGAGTCACCTGTGGCGCTGTCATACCAGTCGTGCTAGGCCACTATTCGGAGAATACGTCGCTATTTGCGCAAGTAAGGACGTGTCTAGTAGAGCTGGGTCTGGTTAAAGGTTCGGGGCGGTGAAAGCACGGTGGCGATTGAAGGTTGGACATGTCCAGACAGAGTGGCGGAGGTCGGCTGGAAGGATTGAGTGACAATAAGGGCATTGGGGAGGAAGGCGAGGCGTGCACCATTTACAGTGTTTGTGACAAATTTGTTGATGAAGATCTGGCCCCTACGTGGTAAGGGGGGAATTTTACTTAGGTAGCCTAGTAGAAGTGAGGTCTTATAGTCGTTGGCGTCTACCCACTTAGTAGCGATGAATCCGCAACGACGGAGATGGTGTAGACTGTAGACGAACGAGATGGTTCCTCGGCAGATACTAGCGGAGTTTGATATATTTTACACTCCTGCGCGGCTGCATGATCCGCCTGGTTACCAGTCGAAGTCAGCTCGTCGCCACTGGCCAGGTATACCCAGTCAAAGCGGACAGTTATGTAGTTCTGTTGAAGAATTTGCACTTGATAGAGAATTTCATGCACTATCGGGTTAGTGGTGGTGTGGGAGCGAAGTGCTTGTATGGCCTCGTAGGAGTCCGTGATGAGTCGAAACATCGCCTCCTGTATTTTACAATTGATTTAATTGCAGGGTTTAACGCGCCGACGCAGCGCAGGCGATGAGGCGCGCGGTAGTAGAGGGCTCCGGATTAATTTTGACCACCTGGGGATCTTTAACATGCGCCGAAATCTCGTACACACGGGCGTTTTTGCTTTTCGCCTCCATCAGAAAAGCGGCCACCGCGGCCGGGAATCCAACCAGCGTCCTTTGCTCAGCAGCACAACGCCTTAGCCACTGAGCCACCGCGGCGAATGTATGCCAAACGCGTCAGCCCCGTGGCCCCGTGCGGCCAACCAAGCCCTTGCCTTCTACTCCGGCCTCCTATCCTTCCCAGTTTTTTAGCCACGTGACCGGTTAATCTTTGGGCGACGCGTGGTGGAAAGCAACGTAGACAAAACTTGCTCTCCCGCGGTGCTGAGTTTTCTAACGCTGGCGAGAGCGCCGTTACTTCGGTAATCTCAAACATCGGTTGCCTTGGCAACCAGGCACAAGCCGCTCTCGAATTTAGTAACGGTTGGGTAGTAACCTTACGACATGTGGGCACTTCAGGCGTACCACCAGTACCACTCACCTCCACTGGGCGGTCGATGCATTGGTCGAAGCCAAGGTGGGAGTGCCGTAGTAAATAGAGATTCACACATTATTGTATGAAACTCTATGCCGTAGTAGTGTCATACAGGAGGGATGATACAGCGGCGTTAAAAGCGTGCAGTTCTGCTTCAAAATGTGGGGTCCATCTTGGCGCAATATCCCGACAGAGCAGGAAGCTCGGGGCACGTCCATGCAAGGTCTACACATTTAGGGGTCACGCTGGCATAGGTGCGCCAATTTCATCTGCAGAATGCGTGTGAAGCTTTAATGACCATTTGGAAATTTGCTGGATGTGCAGGTTCAGTGAAAATGACCTAAATCAAGTGGTCCGTGTGCGGGGCGGACACGCGTTGTGACAGCGATGGTTGTGATCAAGGAGGCTCGGAGCGTTGTGATTGAACCGTGATTGAACCCCATCCGCCCGTTGGTTTATTCAGTTTATTTCCCATCCTCCGCCTCCTTTTCCTCCTCCTCCCCTCTTCCTCTGCAAGGGGTGTTCGACCTCTCCCTTCTGAATAAATTCTTCATTCATTCAACGATTTTTGAGGACCTTGACTTCTCCTTCTCAGCAGCTACGCCTTGCCGCTAGGAGCGCTAAAGTTTTTTTACTTCAATGATGCGTCAGAGGCATGATGCTCAACACGTCCAGGAATGTCGTTTTAAAATGGCATCGTGTTTCGCGCGTCGTACTAGCACCGCCGCTGTACTTCAGCGTGTTTTCGTCGTTTCAAATACGATCTCAGCTCCTGCAACCGTTTCACTAGCGCTGTGATATACTCAACCGCGAGGTCGCGGTCTGCATCGATTAGCTGCTCCGATCAGCCGCAAACAGAGATGCCTCTGCAAAAGAAAGTGTAAGTGCGCTGTTTGTCTTTCCCAACGCAAACTCAAACTGTTACTGTTCGTTACAGGGAAAACCTGACCAATGTGCGCTGCCAGAAGTGCCTGGAACTTGGCCATTGGACTTATCAGTGCACCGGAAAGCGCAAATACTTACACAGGGACTCAAGAACGACAATTCTCAAAAACAACATGAAGAAGCAAGCCCTGGCGAAAGCTGCGCAATTGTACGTACTGTGGCATGGCCTGCTGTCTTCTCATTTTTAACACAGCATTAAGAAAATTTGAACCAAGGTTCCCTCGCTGTTTGCCACCGTGTCCTGTTTCTTCAATCAGAGCAGTGCTTTCTTTGTACCGGTCCCAATGCGATCCGCGCGTCCGGCACCGCGCGGGCGTTACTCGGAGTACTTGTCAGTAGGGTGACTGTGGTTCTCGTGTTTTTTTGTGGTCCACAGAGAAGTTATTAGGTGACTGTTCGCGACACGGGCTTTCTGGAGGGCGTAGAGATGTATTTCGCTGCCAAAAGACACTGGGATTTCTCGATTATCAATACGAGACCGACTGCCAACTGCCCAGGACGCGACCCAGCGCTCGGACTTTCCCATGCATTCCTGTGAAGCCGTGGGTCCGAAGGCGGTCGTCGGACTGCTCACGGTGTGGTGAATCGAAGCTTCCCACTGATTCCGGTCCAACTAAACAGACTTTAAGTCAAATCACGCCGTCTCTTAAACGGTTGCCTTGCAAAGATAAACCGTACCCACTGCTCGAACAGGACAGCAACCACAGAAGCCGTTGGCCTCCCCCGCCCATCGAATAACAAAGGAAAAAGACGGTAATCTGAATAACTAAAGATCTGGCAAGGGAATTGCAGAAGCATAAGAACAAAACCAAGACCCTTTAGCAATGCGTTGACTCTGTCCATATTCCTCTGCATTATTACGTTACGAGAAACCTACTCTCCAGTTAGACTCCGCAATTCCACGGCTCACGCAACAGGCTCCGGGCATAATACTTGCACACAAAAGAGAAGACGGAGAAGCCATTAACTAGTGCATCACCTAATATGGACAAATTTGTATGCTTTAACTAGTATAGCTCTACAATACTGCCACACCATTAATAAAAATGGGAAGCTTGACCATGTCCTGTGGTACCTCAGTGCAGACCATTGGCAGATCCAGAGGGGGGTCTGGATGTTCTGACCCACCCTTTAACTTTTGGCTTTATACACCCAAGAAGATGATGTTTCAGATCGTAAAAGTATAGTTGATGGGTTTTTATATTGCTGGTATTTTTGGTTTTACAAAATTTCGGTGAGAAAGAAAAAAAGGCTACCATCTTCCCTCTCTTCATCATCATCATAAGTGATGCAGATCGCACAACCTGGGGCTACATATATGTAGGCAAACAGGGCAGCTCCCCTGTGCTCTGTGCAGAGGAAGAAAGCCCAATTGTCTTGACACATCTGAGAACGCACACAAGCATAAGCAACACTGTCACGCAAGGCACATGCCTTGACCTCACCTTCACGGGAAACCTTCCCACCCCACTTTGGTACTCCCAAAGAAAACCTTAGAAGTGACCTCTCCACCATCAAAACAATGCTTAGAAACACAGAATACAGGAACCGGTTGGATGAACCCAGAATATTGAGAGAGGTTGCACAAACGATGGGCGAAAACGGCCACCTTGCGTATACACCAAATTATACTCTGGGCACACTCAGCAAAAAATTAATAGTACCTCACTTGCACTCCCAACATTGACCCCAAACTCCTTCACCTCTGGGGAGCTGGTTGGCACTCAGGTGGACATGGAAGATGTAAAAGCATAACAGAAAGTTCACGCATTGCATTGCCCTTGACAACAAATGCAGCGACCTATAACTTGTATTCACTGGCGAGGCACGCATGCAGGCACCCATGTGAGTGCACCGTTATTGGTTACATCTGGCTCCGCAGGATGGTGGTACTTGTCTGTGCTAAGCACATGATTTGTGTTAGATGTTACAAACTCTACCCACTGAACGCAAAGTAATGGCTAGAGTACAATGTGAGTGCGATTAATAACAGCTCTGCTGACACCACCGTTGAGAATTGGGTGGAAATGCGCAGACAACGTACGCCGGTGTTTGGTTTTTTGCGCCATGTGGGTGCAGTGGCATAAGCTGCGCCATGTCCGTTGCCAAACAAGGAAATTGACAGCTAAACTTTTCAATGAATACCACCTATATGGCTGAACTCCACCAACAAAACTGGCTCACAATGCACCACACATTGTGAGCCAGTTTTGTTGGCACAGTTGACATTACCAAAGCATGGAAACCCCTTCAATACCCTGTCGACACACATGAAAAGCTATCGGGAAATTAGTAAAACCGTGCAAACCATTCTACAAACGTTCCCAGAACCACAGACGACCTCCTCAAGATACTGCAACAGCTATACCTCCCCATCATCCCTCCATGCACGGCTACCAAATGCGTTGGGGAACCCAACTCTGGCTTGACAGACCCTTCGAAGTACCGGTGGTGCTAGTGGCATTTGCAGGATCAGGAGAAAACGCTATGTCAGACTAAGATCAAATTTCAAAGCATCAGCCAACCTCGACCACGCCTCCGCACTATTTTTTACAGAGTATATGAATGGATCATAGGACAAAGGAGTCTTACCTTAGAGTAAAAGATGGCTGAGGGATGCCTAATCCCTAAATCAGTTGGAAATCTGAGCATAAAAAGCCTCCAGCCTATTTTCTTCACATGTCAAGAAACACCTCAAACACATCATTCTCGCGTGGCCCCAATACGACCTCAAAGACATCGAACGCATTCCATAGTCGATGTGCCACTTTTGCTGCTGTCTTTTGACCCATGACATCTTCATCCAACTTAAGGAAGGTGTCATCGTGCAAGCAAACAAGTGCGCCTCCAAAGTGGCTTTAGCCCTCAACCCTAAGGGCACTTTTCACACTGTAAGCCATGACGTCATCCTACACCACCTCATCAACAGAATACAATGTGTACAATGGGTTTACAACTATGTGAAGAACTTTCTTGCAAATTGCTACACTATTTGGAGAAGCACAGTCAGTCCCCATTCCCTTTGAAGTGCTCACAAGAGGGAGCTGTGTGCTCACCCCTCTTTTCCAACATTGCACTAATTGGCCTCTGAAAACTACTGAACGCCATTTAGAACTCCCACCACACACCCCACGCCAACGATATTACAGTGTAAGCGGCGTGGGATCAAGAAGTGTCCTACAAGGCTGCTTTTAACTAGCCACTGTGTCCACATTTGCACAACCAAATGCAGCCTACAGTGTGCCCCATGTAACTTAGTACTGCTATTAGTTTGTAGAACAGATGGGAGGTAAATACAAGAGCCAAGCATCGAGAGTTAGGGGACCATCATCACAACTCCGCTGCAGGTCAAGATTCTTGGCATGAACTTTCACGAGCTCCGCCATCCTCTTTTGAGAACTAACCAACACTGGAGCAATCATGCATGCGCTTTAAAGAATAGTCGCAAATACTGGAGGTATGAAGAAGTGATATATACTCCGCCTTATTCAATCTTTTTCATGTTTCCTCATATACACAATCCCTTATTACACCGTCACTAAGAGTGAACTAAACAGTCCAGATACGATAATCAGGAATGCCTACAAGCTCTCGGCGTCCCTGTTAGCACAGCTGCCAACAGACTTCTCAAACTGGGGTGTCCACAGTACTGCTGAAGAGCTCGTAGAGGCCCACCTTGTTAATCCACGACACCTCTTCACTTCTGCAAAGGCAGGTCATCACCTTCTAAATCGCTGCAGCTACACCATCCCTGGGTAACTGCCAAGCAGAAGAGACAACCCAAGCAACGACCGATAAAAGATAATTCTTGCCCTGATACCACGCAGCATGCACTTTGGCGACTAAATAGAAGGGAGAGTAAGCACCTGAAAGGCAACTCTTCAAGCATAAGAGATTATAATTGCCCAAACCACGATGAAAACAACCACACACCCAAGGTGCCTGCAGAAGTTATGTGCACGGAGGAATATCCGAGACTGCCATGAAAATCACCCGACAGAGCACCCCTCAACGCATCAGTTGTTTCGAGTGCAGCCCACTCGACTCTGTGGTAATGTGGTGGTTGACATGACAGCCCGAGACATAATGGGCTGAGCACTGTGGGAAGACCAGCCGAGGATGCCATACGCTCTTTATCTCCTGCCAGTTGCTCAACACTATAAATTAGACAAACACGCTACACCACCTTCCCCCCCCCCCCCCCCCCCCTCTCCCCCCCCTCACACTCCTAGCACTAAAGAACAGGAATGGAGAGAGAGAGAGAGAGAGAGTAAATGTTTATTGAAAAGGAGAAGAGGTCGGCCTGAGAAATTGATCTTGGGCCTGCTACTTCCCTCTGGTGGGATGGTACTGGGGACAGAAAGAGAAAGGAATGAATATGGAAGGTATGGGAAATGACAATGAACGCGACAAATGAACTATGTACAAGCAGTAAAACCAATAAACGTCTCACGTACAACGGGGTGCTGAATCAGATGACTACAGTTTACTTTTCAGCACACGACTATCATAAATGAAAAAAAGAAAAGGAACTGCTCAGACATTATTTCGCAGTCTGTTCAATTTTGTCGCAACCTAGAGGCGAGAATCCAAGAAATGTAAGCAGGGCTTTAACGGCTAGGCTTTGCTTCAGTTTTAGATTCATGTAAACACCTCTCCACACCTTTGTGCCATGGTACCCTACCTGTACAGCTCAGAATGCTCTTATTGTGGGGCCGTCAGCACCCTGTACCACATTTTGTGGGCCTTGCGAAGCTTTCCAGAACTCAACAACACGACCTCTCCTTTGTGCTTTGAGAGGACCACTCACCTGGGGCCGTTTCCAGCGACTGTTAATTCTGAAAAGTGTTCGCCTTGAGTACGATGTCGCGAGCTCTGGCTCCACCCTCAGTACACAAGGGGATGCTGAGCAGTATCTTGTTTGAGAGCATTGACAAGTGCACGACATGCTCAGATTTAGTGCGACCACTTCCCTCTGGCGGTGCTCATCACGGCGAAACGGGCCAGCCAATCGTGGCAGCGGTGACTGAGCAGCTGTGAAAGCAAAAGCACAGCAAGCAGATGCTGAACACGGCCCAAGCTCTCGCTGCGAGGACCAGCTCCGACTGATCACTCGAGCGAAAATGGCGGCAGAATCTGCCAGAACACGGTTGTTGCGCTGCAGTTAATAAGCCAACTCAGAATTGCAAGGGTTTCTTCAGAATGAAGTTGTGTGTGCCGTGTCCTTTCGCGAGCCTTTTAGCATTTGAACCTTTTGAGTTTTGTCACAAGATACATTCCCATTCGACTTGTCACAAGCATCCCCCTGCTTTGGCAGCACTGTGAACTGCTCACTTTGTGCACTAAAATTGGTTCAATAAATGAATGAGCTGCAGATTTTTCCCAGTTTTGTAACCTATGCTTCAATCTTATACAATGAATTAGTGGTGGTGGCAACTGTCTGTGGCAGTGGTTCATATGTTCTACAAGTAGTTTGAAAGTGTGCAGGGTCAGGGTTGGATTTAATTTGAATTTTAAACAGCTGCAAGTGGCACAATACAATTCAGCCTATTCAACACTGTGACCAAGTGCAACTGCCCAACAATTAAGGTGGTGGTGGTGTATTGGCACTCTTAATACTGACCTGCCTCCCTTTATTCATTTCAGGAAAATGGCCCAGTCTACGAGACAAAGCAGTGAAAATTCATCCAGTGGATCGGATGGGGAATCATCCAGTGGAGACGAGTCCGACTCCAGCAGCAGTTCATCCAGCAGCAATAGCTCGTCCAGCAGTAGTAGTAGCAGCAGCAGTGACAGCAGCTCCAGTAGTGGTAGCAGCAGCAGCAGTAGCAGCAGCACATCCTCAAGTGCTTCGACGACAAAAAACCCACCAAAGCGGACCAGACACGAGTAAATCACATGCAAAGAAAAAAATTTTCTGGCTGTGGCTAACTAGTTTTATTCCCCCCCAACCCAAGCCTATCAAGCCAGTCCAGTTTGCTGGGCACAAATTTCTTAACTTGATGTTATGTACAATGCTTTTAAAAATGAAGACCGCTGGGCGCCGTGTAGTTGCGATGCGTACAAGCTGCCTCGCGGCGGTGCCATCGGATGATGCCCCTTCAGTCCATGATGTGGTCTAGCGGCTTGTTTTCTTCATAGTTTGCCCACATTTTGAAGAACAGGTTCTCCAAGCTCGCCGTGTAGGAGCGCACATTGAACAAGGGGCTCTCCATGCGTGCCGCCCATACCTTGGCTCGGATCGCCTTGAGGCTGCAAAGAGCAAAAAAAAGAGAGGACAGGTGAGTTTACCACCGAGCTAACATCAAGGCTTCGGCAGACGCCCATCTGGTTGGGAATGGGCACGGAGCAAGAATAAGATAGGAGGGGAAACGAAGCTTCCTAGCGCGGCCAGATAATGTCACAAGTGTGTCAGGCGCTAGCGGCGTCTGCCGCGGCTGAAGAAACTGCGCGGCCACCGCGATCGGCATTGCACTGCGCAGCCATGGAATGAATTGCTGCCGCTATCAGTTCGTCCATCAGGTGCCGCTACCCTCTCCTCCGCCGTCGCAGCTACGAAGCTTGGCAGTACGCCTTGGTCTGGTCGCGCGCCCGCGCTTGCCACAATAAGCCGTTTCGCCTCCTATATATTCTTACTCCGTGGGAATGGGCATTGAAGTGAAGAAAGGTTGGAGACGCCAACCACAAAATAAAACACAATGGTGTTCTGGCCCTCAGAATGGAAATGTTGCTCACAATCTGATGAAAAGGCGAAAACGCTTACCACGAATGCAAAGCAATATGGCCCCTTGGTCTCGGGCTGTAACGTCAATACATTGTGTATTTTCTTTTCTCTTCTTTTTTTTTGATGGCATCTTTGTCCTCACCCAGCTGTTATCGGGTGAAAACCCAAGAACGACCTTGCTACAAGTAGAATGCTTGGTTAAGTACTATACTTGGTACAACTTAAAAACGTCAAGGCCCTAAAGAGGCTTCCAAAGGTCACGACTGCAAATGTGCAATTGCTAGATTACGTGTGCATGGCAACATATATACACCTCAGCATAAAACGAGCCGCACCAACATGCAAAAAAAAAAAAAAAATATCTTTCCGACCAACACTGATATCCATTTGCGACTGACGCGGCCGGTGCTGTTCTCGGCTCTAGGGTAAGCCATCAGTGCACACATTCCGGCGCAGCGTATCTTTCTAGGGACGAATGTTGATCGTCGCCATCTGTCACACAAGCTAGCCGAGTTTGTCGGTATGGCGCTTCGTTTACAAGGTATAACGAACGCTGAAAAACACCCAGCGTCTCTGCAGGCGGAAACGCCGCTACATGCACGACTGCATTAAGCATCTGCCTGCGCAGTGCGCAAGGGGCCCACAGTGCGGTGTAAGCACAAATCGGCACACCCCACAGCAGCTCAAACTTGTCACCGCCCACCAGAGCAGGACTATAGTCGGTATTCATTGAAAAGTTTAGCTGTCAATTTCTTCGTTTGGCTAAACTGAAATGGCCACGGACATGGCTGAAGCACCACAGACATGGCGCGGCTTCTGCCACTGCGACCGCACGCCGAAGAAAAATATAACACCGGCGTGCGTCGTCTGCTCCGTTTCAACCCGATTCTCAACGGTGGGGTCAACAGAGTTGTTAAAAATAGCACTCACATTGAAGTCGAGGCATTACTTTGTGTTCGGCGGGCTAGAGCTTGGAATGTCCAACCCATATTATGCGCTTAGCACGGACAAGTACCGTCATCCCGCGGAGCCCGACGTAACCAGTGACGGCGTACTCACATGGTTGCCTGCATGCAGGCCTCGCTATTGAAAACAGGCAATTGCTGAAACTTAATTTATGAGTGTATGAAAGGGGGTGACAGTACAGTGAAAGATTGCGCTGGTGATTGCCGTAGGTGCGGTTTCGTAAAGCTGTGACTGAATAACTGCAACGATGTTAAGCCTTTTCTTCGCGACCTGGTCTCGGGACGGATTTGTTCACCACGGTGGCGCCGCATGCAAGAAATACTAGTGGGCCACTAGTCGTCAGTGGGAATGTTAAATTATTGTCGTGAGCGAGCGTGTGTGCTTGAGACCCCCTTATGTGGCATTCACACACTCGTTTCCCCCTTTCTAAAACTGACGTGCCGAGGAAAACACGGCCAATACGACAAGCAATGCGATCTTGCAGTGGCCCCCTTGCCGCGCAGTAGGCGGGGCATATGCGTCAGCTGCTTTTTTATACATATATATATAAAAAAAGGTGATGTACCACTGAGCGAAGCCAATGGTTGTGCGTGGAACGCCAGGGCTTTGGCTAGTATTTCTAGGTTACTGTGTTCGTAGCTGGTCTGCTCATAGCACCCACAGTGCTTTGGAGGCACTCAGAAAGGGATGCTGGCCTTTTTTAATGAACGATAACTCGCTGAATGCTTTTAAACCATTTTTGCAGGAGCACGTTCCTTGCATAATAGTACTCCAGCGACTGCACACATAAAATCACAACTTTTGGAACCCCTTTTAGGGCCCCCTTAAGTTGGCCCTGTGGCTTATCTATCTCACAGGCTGTTCATCACTGCAGCGCAAAGAGCACGTTAGAGCGAGTATTTTGATGTGATACGAGTCGTTTCTGTGATCTTTTCAGCCTTAATCTGCTCATAAATTACCGCAGCGACAACAAACAAATTAGGCGAGAAAAGCACAGGGTGTCACACTCTCATGGGTCCGTTGCTTCGACGGAGTATAATACGCTAAATGAGCTATTGCCACTTTGCACAAAGTGTCGCGGAGTCGTCATCTAGGGGGCCACTACTCACTAGTCGCGGTCGGTGCCGAGCCGCACGGCGATGTCCTGGTACTCGCGGCGCGAGCGGGCCACCAGCTCGGGCACGCCGAGGCAGTGCAGCTGGGAGGCGGCCACCCGGGAGGCCAGGGTCTCGCCGGGCCAGGTGACCACGGGCGTGCCGGCCCAGAGCACGTCCATGCCCGTCGTGTGGCCGTTGCACAGGGGCGTGTCCAGGCACACATCGGCCAGCTGGCCCCGGCGCACGTGCTCCTCCTTGGCGGCCACGTTGGAGAAGATGATGCGGCCGGGCTGCTGCAGGCCCTCGGCCTGCGCCCAGGCCTGCACGTGTGCCTCGCCCACAGCGGGGAAGCGCAGCAGCCAGAGCACGCTGTTGGGCACCCGCTGCAGGATGTGCACCCACATGCGCAGCGTCGCCGGGTCCAGCTTGTACAGCTGGTTGAAGTTGCAGTACACCACGGCGTCCTCCGGCAGCCCGTACTGCTGCCGGCACGTCACCAGGATGGCCCGGGGGGCCTCCTCGCCCGTAGCTGCCCGCGTGTTCACCTGCGTGCTGGCCAGCCCGTTGTGCACCAGCACCCCGTTCACCTGCACACACACGTCTCACTCGCACACACTTCGTTTCGGGCTTGGTCAAAGATACTTCAACCCACAAGACAGCGCCATCTAGCGGCACCGCCATTGGACAGTGGAGCAAATTTGGCAGCACAGTGCTCGCGCAAAAAAAGAAAATACTGCCTCAGTTTTAGGCAGCACCATCCAACATCCAACACATCCAAAGCATCCAACACACGGCAGTGCCACTAACCTGTGCCTGAACCTGTCCTGAGCTGATCATGGCTTGAACCGTGGTCGGCAGCTCGATGACCGTCTTGACGACCTCCACTCGCTCGCCCTGCTCGGCGGCAGCCACCTCCCGGATCTTCTTCACCTCCGACTTGTCCATGATGGGGGACAGGTCCGTGGCATTGACGATGGAAACGTTGTCAGGCACTTCGCCGCTGCCCTTGAGCCGGGGCTCCCGGGAGTCGATGATGGCCCGCTCCATGAGGTGGGGAAACATGTTGCGGTGGTCGCCCACAAAGAAGGTGTGCGGCATGTAGGCCAGCTTCTCTGAGTACTGGCCCGCCAGCTGCGGTGGAGAGGTGATGCGGTCCGTGACCAGGTAGTCCATGAAGGGTGCCCCGCTCGTTCCGGGGTAGCCCAGCCACATGGCCTGCACCGGGGCCGGACGGAGGGCGAAGATTTCGTTGCGCGCACCCTTCGTGTAGCCGTTCATGTTGACCAGGATGTGGATGCCGTCGGCGTGGATGCGGTCGGCCGCCTTTCCGTTGCACGGTATCTGGGACAGGTCCACGAAGTGCTCCGCCTCGGTGGCCACCTTGGAGCGGAAGCTGGTGCCGTCGTCCGGACTGAGGGCGTAGCAGAAGACCTCGACGCGCGACTTGTCGTGGAAGCCCGGCACGCTCTGCATCAGGTGCGAGGTGGGGTGGTTGCCGAAGTCCGAGCTGACGTAGCCGACACGGAGCCGGCCCTGCCTCTGGTGTGGGTGCTGGTAGGGGCCCCGATGCAGGACCTGGACCTTCTCGAGGCACAGGTTGGCGTGGCGGGCCGCGATGGCCTTGCGGAACTCGTGCGACAGCGGGTACAGCATCGAGTGGTGCGGGTGCACCGAGGGCAGGCGGTTCTTCTCCAGCTGCTCCGCCACGATGGCCACCAGCTTCTTCATGCGGCCCTCGTAGTCCGTCCAGTCGCACACGATCTGCAGGCAGTGGGCCAGGTTGCAGTAGGCGTCCGGAAACTCGGGCTTCAGCTTCAGCGCCGTGCGGTACGAGGCAATGGCCTCGGGGATGTTGCCCGAGTCCTTGTGGATGGAGGCCAGGTTGGAGTGGGCGTCGGCGAAGGCCGGGTTGATCTGGATGGCACGCGAGTAGCACTGCAGGGCCCCCTGCACGTCGCCCATCTCCTTGAGCGTGTTGCCCATGTTGGAGTAGGCGTCGGCAAACGTGGGCGAGATGCGGATGGCTTCGCGGTAGTGCAGGAGGGCCTCGGTCAGCTTGCCCTGCTGCTGCAGCACACTGGCCAGGTTGGAGTGGGCGGCCGCAAACTCGGGGAACACCTCGAGGGCCTTGAGGTAGAGGCGCGTGGCCTCCTCGACGAAGCCCTGCTCCCGCTTGATGTTGGCCAGGTTGTTGAGCGAGTCGGCGTGCGTGGGGCACAGGCGCAGGGCAGTCTGGTAGCAGTCCTCGGCCTCGGCCACCTGGCTCTTCTCCTTGAGGGCATTGGCCAGGTTGCAGTATGCGTCGGGGAAGTTGGGCTGCAGGTCGATGGCACGCCTGCACAGCAGGGAGAGGGAACAACATCATTATACTCGTGTGCCAGTCAAGAACGGTAATAGCCTGGATATCGCTCCACCAAAGCGACGGGATCGAATGTCAATGCACACACACGGTTTGAAAATAGATTGCGCGTAATGTGCAACATCATTGGCATTTTTGCGGCACTTTACAATCAGATTAAGTCCAAAGAGTTACGGAAACGACTTGCGTCACATTCGAAGTACTCGCAGTACTGCACTCTTTGTGCCGCATGTAGGAACAGCCGGCTATGATGGTGAGACGCAGGGGAAACTTTTGTCATCATTCTGAAGTTGTACCCGAGTATAGACACCAGCATTGTGCTCAAATCTCCTCCTGAGCCTCTGTCTCACCTGTAAGTGTCCACCGCAAGGTCGATGAGCCCCTGCTCGTAGTAGACGCAGGCCAGGTTGCCGTGCACCACGGCATTGTTGGGGCTGAGGTTGAGGGCGCGCAAGTACGCCGCCACTGCCCGGTCAAAGATGCGCGCCTCCTTCAGCACGTTTCCCAGGTTGATGTAGGCATCCAGGAAGTTCGGGTCCAGGGCCACCGCCTGCACAGATGGCAGGAACCTTGGTTACCGTCTAGGCTCTGCTTGTGAAACAAGTGCAACGATGCATGGGCCGTTATTTTTGTTAACAATGATTTGGCATTTGCCTCTTCGGTGTCTGTGGCAGAAATGAGCACCCCTTTCTGAAGCTCCACTCTCCAGGTAAGCTTACATTTCCTTTTCTGTAACAATTATTAGTAGCAATGAAGTAATCTGAAGAATAACACTCAGTTGTTCAACACAAGCTCACAAAATGACAGCATTCAAATTTGGTGAAAACGCCACCAGTTGTATCTTTAGCAAAAAAAGTTTTCTCTCACACCTAAAATGTGGTCAATTTTCCCATGGTAGCAAAAAAAGCTTCGCATCTAAACATACCTAGAAAACAAATTTTCAAACATTCGATGTACTGAATCCGTATTGTGAAACACTCGGGGCCTCTTAAACACTTCTCTAGGTACTACACACCTTTTAAAATTCAAAATGCAGCCACCATTAACACTTGGCCATTGAACCCCCTGTAAATGGTGCAATTAACTTTTTCGTTACTGCGGGAAATTGACCAATTTTGAAGGGTCTAGCAAAACATTTTTTTTGTGCTATACATATTGGTTAGGCACACATTACAGTGACGCAAAATGCAGATTATTCCACGCGCTTTCCAATTGCACCAGTTTTATTAATGTTTTCCTAAATAATGATTCCGAAAAAAATTATCGAATTCGAAATTTTTGTCCACGTGTCGAAGAAAATAAGAAAAAGTAATTTGTGAGTAATAAACCACCAGTAGTAGAAAAAATTTAGAATATACATTTTGTAGATGGACATTTCAAAAACCCGTCCTAGAAAAAAAATTGAGTTGCGCAGTACGATTTGTCAGATATAAAAGAAAATGTTAGCCCACAAGGTTCTCTAAAGAAATCTGGTGGTTTGACATTCTTAAAGGGCCAAATGAGCCTCCACGTGATGTAAAAACACTTTGTCAATGATTATGACCGGCACAATATTGAAGGCAAGCTAGCCATGTGAAAAAATCCGCTTGGAGTTGAGAACCAAATGCTTTGGTGGATGCTTGTTGACGTTCTGATGATCACTTATCAGTCAGAACTTTCATTTGCGGTTAATTATCATGTTCTGACCCACTATGGTAGCCCTGCTTGCAGGAATAAGGTACGATGCGCTAGAATCATGCCCAGCAAGCTTTCACCAAGCCGCCGTCGGGCTGTGAAGCGGGTTCAGCACTACGAGCCTATTACATTGCAGCGCCACCTAACAATTTTAAAAAGAAACAAATACAAGGCTGTTGGAAACTTTGTCAGAATAGAAAGTACTACTAAGAAGCGACACTAGACCTCCGGAAATACCCTCATATGAAACCGAAACTGGCTGGTGAACAGCTGGCGGTGTTCAAGGCCAATTGGAAGCGTTCTCCTCGTCTGAACTGATACCCGACGACTTGGTGCTATCGTTTGACTTTCAGCGGAAGCTCTTATAGCAGAAGCAAGGTGTAGGTAAAGTGGAAGCGCGAGCGGCATGCTTGTTTTGAAGAGCAGTAGCAGGCAACGGAGGCGCCATGGCAAATGAACTTGTAGTTGGGTAACTGCGTAGTAGCGCCAAATATGAATTTCGCAATGCGAAAACGAAACCTAAACTGCTGGAAACTAGTTGAAAATGTCAGGCACACTTACTAGATGTGCGGGGGACCATCAGAAATAAGCTTTGGGAGAATAAAGCTGCCATTTCTCTGAACCAAAGATCATTAGTGAATAGCTGGGGCCATTTTCAAGTAATTATCGCCTCTCAACGCTGTCAGATTACAAAGCTGACCCCATTATTTGGTATTTGACTTGCCAGGTGCCTTTTGACAAAAAAAAATATTATGGTAATGCAGCCTAACCACGACCTGCATCCTTTTTTTCTCAAGTGCATCAGCCATGCCCCCTTCCTCAAAAACACACGCACCTCAGCCCGCAAAAAACGCCCTCAAAAATCACAATGTCGCCGGAGCAGGAAAATTTAAACTTATTCTAAAAGGGCAGTGCCTAGGCTAACTACTGGCGGCATTAGGTGTACGAAAAACGACTACAACATGTCGAAATAGGCAATATAAATCATCGATCACCGGTGATCGATTTGAATAGCCGTGGTAACGAAAGAGTTAATGGGCCGAGCTGACTGCACCTGCCCACTACAGCCCAAAACACGCCTGTTCATTATTACGCTAGAAACAAAAACAACTGACATCGGTTTCTACTCGACATGAATAATGGGGAGAATAATGCTAACACCTTCCAATAGGAAGCTCTAGAAAAGGGTAACTGAAAGAAGTGTAAAAGAGCGGCCCACCTTCTCAAAATGGTGGATGGCGAGCCATATCTCCCCTTGGGCATTGAACACGCAGCCTAGATTGCTCCAGGCCACAGCGAACGTGGGGCACGTCTCGATGGCCTTCAGGTAGCAGGCCTGTTGTGACCCCACAGACAGCAGATGTCAACACAAGGAGGGCACGGGCAGGGATGCGGGGAGTCGAGTGGTGGTGTCGCGCGCGCCGCTTTGCATTGGCCGCAGTGCGCTCGCGCTGGGACGCGGGGTGGGACGCACATGCTTGTTGCCGCTGGGCGCCGCGCAGGAGGGGGAGTGTGTGCGTGCGTGTGTGTGACAACCATTGCCGCAGCAGCGCGCTCGCGCGCCAAGAGAAGCTGGCGGGGCTCGCACCACCGAGCACCTCTTCCCGCACCCCTGGCATCATCGGCCAGCCCAGAAGCTCTGAGGAGGAGGAAGAGGGCAGAAGAGGCGCTCGGACGGCAGCCCCGCCAGCCCCTCCCACTGGGGACCACAGAGAAGCGAAAAAAAGGGGGGCAAACCCGGCGTCAGGGAGCAAGACTGACCGGGCTTGCTGCCGGATTACCACCGCTGGGATGCTGGGGGAGGGGCCGCCGCAGTCTTCTCAATCCACCCGGGTTTCTAACGTGGCCGCTCGGCTGCTCGCTGCGCTACCAACGCTATGCTCCCAATGTGATGCTTAGAGAGAGGAGAGAAGAAAAGCCACATTAGTAGGGCTCCCGCAGGGGGAAGAGAGAGGGCGGGCCACACAGCGCACATGGCGCTTGGCAGCACCCGCCCTGGCTGCTGCCGCACGCCCAGGGCTTGGCTGGCAGGAACCCCGGGACGAGCCAGGGCTCGTTCGCGGCCACTAGCCAAGCTGGGAGCACGGCTCGGCAGTAACAAGGCAAGCTTCACACACTCGGCAGACAACACGGAGGCAACTTCACAAGACTTCAGGCTGGCTGACTGACCTGCCGGCAGAGGGCCCAAGAGTGCGGAAGAAAACGCGACTCCAAAGCAGATAGAAGGCACACTCGCAAGGGCAATGAGCCTTCCAGCCGCGTCTTAATCTGCACACTTAGCACTCTGGCTGATAACACGTCGTGAAACTCATCTCACTGCCTGTTCTGAATTTAACAGCTCTTCCTACACTTATGTGCAATCATGACCTTCAGGGGGGGCTCGAAAGGCAGGCAAACGTTAGGTTGACGAAGAGTGCAACAGAGAGATATTAGTCTGGCCGATTGCACATAAAGTAAGTGCACTGCCCCTGCAGGAGGAACAAACTGTGCCAAAAGTGAGGCTGTCTCTTGGGCGTAACTCGCGCTGCCGCACGCTGCATCGCGATATTCCGTTTCGAGGTAGGTACAAGCCGGGCACTTTCCCACTGCAATGCAGAACGCTAATTAAACATCTTGAAATGCTGTGCCCTGCCCCTGAACCGACAAAGAAGGTACCAAACCACCCTTACTTACAAAAAGAATGCATCGAATTGAGCCAAGAGTACATGTTACAGTAAAGTAATTGCCGGCCTTGAGGGGAAAAAAAATGGCATTGCTGGGGCTCAAACTCAGGCCATCAGTTCCAAAGCCCATGATTCTACCCTTAGGTTACAGAGGCCAAACAGCAGAGTTCTTTTACCAGTGGTTCAAAGGAATAGGAGTGTTCAAAGCTGCTGTGTGCATAGAGGAAGCGCTGGGCTTGTGCCTGCCTGGAAACGGAATGCCGCCGCCGCATCGCCTCAGCTGCCGCCACTTTTGCCCACTGCCCAAGGCACCAAAGCATGCCTAAGCAGCCAGGCTACAGGGCAGCTGTTGCTGCTGCCTAAACGCTCGCACGAGGCTGCAGAACGCTGCCCCTAAAAACGCACGCGCATCACTGCCGCCGCCGCGCCGCCGCAAGCGCATTGTGCCACGCTGCTGCTGCTGCTCTCGCTGCCGCAGCGCTTGTTGGAGGCCCAGTAGTGTAGAGCGAGCGCCGCGCTTGCACGCTTTGCCAGAGAACGGACAATCAAAGAGGCAAACCAAGAGTCGGAGGGGAAGAAAAAAAAATTTGAAAAGAAATGAAGGGGGAAAACTTCAAACTTCTGGAAGGACGCCGAATGTTGGCAAAGCTTGCTTGCTCCTCTTTTCCAAGCCGATTGCCTATGAAAGCACTGAACAAAGGAGCAAGCCAACTGCCCCTTTTCGGCGACCAAGAGGTATTGGAAAACGCAAACGCCGCTGCGCCGCCGCCGCTGCATTGCAGTGCCTGCGAGAGACAGCCTTGCTTCCACGGGCAAGCCTTCCAAGGCACTCCTGCAGGGGAAGCCACCCATGCTACTCTGTTAGCAAGCTGGCACTAAAGTCTAGCTAGGCGGCCAGATGGCGGCATTGCAGGCTGGTGGCCGCAGTGGGCCGACTTACCTTGGCTTCGTCTAGCCTACCTAAGGCTTTCAGCAAGTTCCCCAGATCACTGCGAACGCAGTACAGATCCTGCAAAGAGGCAAAAAAAAAATAATAATAATAATAATAATTAAAAAAAGGCCCAGTCTGAATTGGAGGTCACAGAATGCCGGCACAGGTGAGCGACCACTCGTGCACTGAAACCTTCGAAAACTACACGTACGACAGACGTCTCTAGACCATCAAACCTCAATGGCACACCCAGCATTTGCGACAAAAGTAGGCGCTGAAATGAGGCATGCTTAAAGATAGATCAAGAGAACTGTCCCATGGTAGGGCTGGTATAAAAGGCAGCTGTTGGATGTTAAAAATGCAACCTCTAAGCTGCCATTCCTTTGCACCTTGAAATAGCCCGCTAAGGATATTACGATCTGCACATACAAACACAAGACTAGTCCTTGGAGCAACTCATCACTTGTCTAGCACCAAACAGGTGTTACGTGTGTAAATCATTACCAATTAACTTGATTTTAAAACTGCAAGCATATCAGAGGGTGCACAACAGAAAAATAAGAATACCGTAGAGTTCCGAAAGAATGCCCACCCAAAATACACAGATATCAAGCTAGAAATACAGGATGGGCAATCTTTCGGGTCAGGTGCGAAAAACTACAAAAAAGTGGCCGCACTGCCAATCAAAACTGCGGACATATCAAGTACAAAATGCGAGACGGGCAAATTTTATGGTCAAGTGTGGAAATAACAAGTAAGTGAGTGCATCAACACATGAATAGATGACACAAGTTTATTTCGTTCACTTGTCGTCGCTAAAAGCATCAAACGATGCATCGCTGTCCGAGTTTAACACGAGCTGCAGCACTTCGGCCACCAAGCTCTCCCAAGTTTCGGGACTGCCCCGCCGGTTATTGTGCTCGCAGAGGCCAGGCGCTGGTTGAACTCACCGTCTTCAAAACCGTCGAGGTTTGTTGAGATGCCTAAGACAGTATCTCCTCGTTCTTCCATTCCTCCAATCGACTGATTGATTGGTTGTGGGGGTTTAACGCGCTGACGCAACGCAGGCATTGAGGCGTGTGCCGTAATGGAGGGCTCCGGATCAATTTTGACCACCTGGGGATCTTTTAAGGTGCGCCGAAATCTCGTATACACGGGCGTTTTTGCTTTTTGCCTCCATCAGAAAAGCAGCCGCCGCGGCCGGGAATCGAACCTGCGACCTCGTGCTCAGCTGCACGACGCCTTAGCCATTGAGCCACCGCGGCAGGTATATTCCTCCAATCCACTACCCCTTCCTCCTCCTCTTGCCAGTCAAGCCAGAGAGGTTGCATCTCTCATTCAAAATGAAGATATCAATGGTGTTCGCGGCCACAGGACGTTCTTGCGGAGGAAGCTCCCCGGGCTTTTGAAGGCGCCGAAGCTAGTGCGATCTTATGGGGGGTGGGCGCCAGAAAATTGAATATTTCACCCCTAACAGGGGGTGGGCGTTCTCTCAAAACTTTACCGCATCTGTGCGTACATGCCATGAGGAATATGCGCCTGGCAGAAGTAAATGGTGAAGCCACTCACCGGGTTGTACTGAAGTGCGGACACGTAAGCCTGCACTGCCTGTTCCATGTCTCCGGCGGCCACCAGAGCCGCTGCCAGGTTGATGTAGCCGTCGATGAAGTCCGGCTTTAGCCGCACGGCATGCCGGTAGTTCTCCAATGCATCGGATAGCTGGCCCCGCTCCTTGTACACGTTGCCCAAGTTGGAGTACGCCTCGGCCAGCAGAGGGTTCTGCTTGATGGCCAGCGTGGAGAAGTTGGCTGACCTGCAAAGAGGGCTGCACTCAGTTGCACGCACTGCAGCACAAAAATGATGGAGGTGCGGCGACACTGCACTGTGCATTCCCGTCACCATTTCTGTACAAAAGCTGGGCAGCAGCCGACCCAAAGCACCCACGTAACGCAGACACGTTACACTGGATGCGATTCATGCAAAATTTGCGACCTGTCTGGCCTGCCCAGGGATGCAGGGGCCAAAACTAACTGAAACCAAAACAAAACAAAACTGAGCAAACACGCAACATGGCGCCTATATTCTGAATTCTTATTGTGGTTATTTACATTTTAAAAAAAGGTGCTGCTGCAGAAGGGGCGAATGAATAAAGACCGTGCTCACTTTTCGAGCCGCCGGCACTGGAAATGAATGGAACTCAGGAGGAGCAGCACGCCAGTGTTGGAAGGATCCTGCCGCCACAGCTGCATGCAGTGGCGCTCGGCGTTCTCATAATCGCCCGCTTGGTATTCCCGGTGAGCCAGCTCGGCTAGGCCTGCAGAAAAAGAAGCAAAAAAGGAAGAGGTGAATTTTTTTTTTTTTCTCATACATGCCGAAGCTACACGCAGACTATGAAGTGCATCGTTAAGGGGGCCCCTGGAAACTTTGGCCATGAGGAGATCTTCAACACTTCCAAAATCCCAACGCAAGGGTGTTTTCACCTTTACCTTTATCAGAAAAGTGGCCACGGCAGCCAGGATTGATTCCTTAAACAAATCTCTCGGGCAAGTTGGTGCATTATGATTGAAAAATAGAGCGCTTGCCCCGTCGTCCTTCTTTACTGTCGGGGTCTAGGTCGCGCTCTATTTTTTCAATCAGGATTGATTCCGCGCCCTTAGGCCCGGCGGCAAAACTACTTAGCTGCTGAGCCAGTGCAGCGAGAAAACTGTGTTTTGGGGGGAGCCTAAACCAAGAGCACCAATGTAGTAGAGGGCAACAGATTAACCTAGCCCACCTGAGGTCCGTTATTGTGCTTCAGAACTGTGTACACGTAGGCGCTTAGTTTTCGCCTACATCAGAAAGATGGTGGCCGCAGATGGTAATTGAACCCATGACCTTATGCACAGTAGCACAATGCCTTAGACGTCAAGCATTCACAATTCAAACGTGGCTAGAAGAATTATTCCCTTAACAAAGGAGAATACAATAATAGACCTTAGTGAAAGTTGAAATTTTTTCTTGTATGCATTCCCGCCTCCCCCTTTAAGTTCAACTTGGTCATGCCTATTTGCATGATGTCTACTGGGTAAAAAATAAAGATGCTAAATTGGGATAAAATTTGCTGCTTACTTTTTTTGGCATCGATTTTTTTTAAATTAGCAGAATTAAATTTTGAGGATTTCAACAATCATTAGTTTCCGTAGTGTGCTATTACTGCGGTGTCTCATCTACTAGTTTTGAATTCCTGTTGATCGATGGCAGGTAATTTTGTATTTCCCAGAACCAGGTCGTAGTTAATCACCCTACTTACTACAGTGAGCCTACAGAAACTCGTATATTGAAGAACTCTTATTACATGATTTGTTAATAACCTTTCAAGGGGGAAAAAAAAGACAGCTGTTATAGCTAACACTGGTTTCGATTCCGAGCAGATCAATCATTACATAAGGATGTTACTGCCACCATGCTAGGTAAACCGGCACCACATATAAAGCAAGCAAAAAATAGAAACTAGCAGCGCCTTTGTACAATTCTCGCCAAAAAGCTGGTCTACATGACGGTCTTTTGACTCCGGAACTGCTAATCATGAAAAACTCGCGAGCTTCAACTATGCAGAAATTGAGGCAAAGATCAGCGTGAAAGGATCAATTCCAAAATCGCGAGCTTCAACTACGCAGAAATTGAGCCAAAGATTAGCGTGAAAGGATGTTGCATGCAGCGACAAGACAACGATGGCAAAAAACAAAAAGAAACTTCGCCTCTGCGAGCTTTCGGAACAGGTTTAGTGGTTTAGCTTTTGAGCCTCAAGCAGCACAGCCAAAAAAGAAAAAAATGCCCCAATGAATTTTTACACGATCCCATTGCCGATGAGACAGCAGCTACGAACGTGGCACTTCACTCAGTTCGGCTCCGAAGCATATTGTAGGCCATCATGGCGTGATCCTGAATTCAGGTGTAATGGCGCACGGTAGCCGCGTCATGGGCGCCCATTGTGCAGGAGAAACGGGGCCGACAGGAGAACCTTGACAACTTAGGAGACCGCGAGGTGTGACGTATTGGAGGGCTTTTTCCGCGAGAACGGCCACGGCGCTAACGTAACAGCTGGCTCATACGGAACGGGTATTGAACGCGGACATGCGCGAGTACAATGCGGGAGGGGGGGGGGGGGGGGGGGGGGGTCACCAAATGAACTTACTCTGGAAAGCCGCAGCCGTAGACGTCATCTCACCGGAGACGGTCACCTCGTGCCAGCCCTATCGGCAGAAAAATTGCAAATGAGCACTTCGCTGCAAAGACAGCAACGCAAGGGCAGAACGGAACGTCACGGGCAAGTTTCCGGTGGCCATCAGCATGACCTCGCAGCCAACGCAACTTCCAATTTCGAAGGTTCTTCGCAAATGCCGTTACTAACTAATACAATGCATCGCAACAGATGCCGCACCTGTGCACGGCGCACACGCCGATCGTTAGCAATGTGACCTAGAGGACACAGTGACACAGTCAACTGCTGCAATAAGTTAAATGGATCCGTCGCTAGGCAGAGCTTTCGTAGACAAAGCCTACCGCGAATACCCACGAATTCGAGCCAACTCCTGCCGGGAGAATCACGGCCACCATTATTTCGCAACCCCAACTGCCCTTGCTGAGACTAGTAAGCCTAAGATTGCCGAAGACATTTTTTGGTCACTTTAGATCGCTGCGCATGTCATTTGCAATCGAGATTGGCGTCGACGACCGGTCCGCAAACCCGGAGCAAGTCGGTTAGACCACTTGCAAACAGAGAGGACCATCAAAGACACTTACCGTACTTTATTGAAAACGGTGGAACAGAAAAGACAGCGGTGTTGCGTGCCAGGCCTAAAGAAGCCCGAAGATCAAAGCTCCAGCGTGGAATAATACGTAAAAAGCTCCGCCGCGCTCCTCCTGTGCGCTCATGACGCCATGATGACGTTGTGTTGACGGAAGAGGCAGAAAGAAAGGTAATGACACAGAACAGGGAGGATTTGAGCACGAACACGTCACGGCTCCAGCAAGATGGTAAACGCTGCAAACCGTAAATACACGAATAAAGCAAAATGAACGATAAATTATTTTGATATAAAATATACAAATAATAAACAAAGACAAATTTTGATACCGCCGTTAGGTGGACGCAAGTAGCTAGGTTTGCCTAAAAAAAAAAAAACAAGCGACTTTAGCGCCGTCTATTACCCGTTGAATGCTCCAACCTGCGCGTGCTTCTTCATGTGCTTCTTACCATAGAGTTTCATACAGCGCTCCTCCTCTCCTGTTCTGCGGAGTAGTCGTCGCGTGCTTGTGAGTGCTGCATATGCCGGTGCCACCCGGTGTGTCCGACGAGTGCTTGCACCGAATTTTGCTGCGTCCACTAAATACGCCTTTTCTGTTACGGTAAGTGAATTGATCAGCTGGACAGCTCGTGGAATTCGGGCAAGTGGAAAGCACTGTTTCCTCTCTTCAGCTGAACGTCGGTGATCGCGCGGGTTCAGCATGGCAGCTCAAAACATCGGACAACTGGCTGAACACCTAGCACATTCAGCGTCAATCACAGACTCCAGGGAAGTCAGCTTCAGGGATAAAGGGCTAAAACTGGACAATGAGAGTGATGGTAAGGTATTTTTCTGCTTCCACTCAAAAAAACCCATGGTGCGTGATTTCGTTTGATCGACGATTCTTTTGCTTAGGGTTGACTTGGTTTCTTCTCTTTTTATTATGACATATTGTTTTCGTGACAATGCTGAAAACCGCTCCTACATATTGATGTGATCAGTGGGCGTGTGCAGCAACATGTGGTTCCCGAAAGGGATGCATGAGCTCCAACGTCTCAAGTATTGCACTGATTTCAATCGCAGCATGAGCATGTCCTCAACTCCACGTCTACGCTGGTTGCTCAAGTTATACCCGATTATTTTTCCCTACTCTTTCAGCTAGCAAGGTTGTACAGGCAATAGCTCGCTGCCCACAGTTGGAGACGCTCTGTCTGGAAGGCAATACATTGGGTCAGGATGCCGCGAAGGCAATCGGAAAAGCGCTGGAAGGACGGCCATCACTAAAGGTAATATATTCTTTCATGAAAACAGGCCAGGTAGAATGAAAAGCAGCCTTCCACCGGTTTCTTTAATTTTTGCCTACTGAAGTGCCCATCACTCAGTAGGTTAATGCTGCACGCACACACACTAGAAAACACAAGTTTGAGGTAGTAATGAAACACTGGCAGTTGTAGAAACATCTTTTTCTTATATAGCCATGTAAGTGCTAATACGCGCATTCCCGGGCACGCTACCTCTACACACATCCAAATTTTTGGAACATTAAATGGGGGTTTGGGATAAAAGGTATGGTGTGTGGACCGTTATCCCACTCCCCATTAGACTGAGGGGTATTATGGGGGCAAGTTGTTGATCCCGTTTACAAAAGGCAGCGATATTTCATCCAGCTGCTCACTAATGCAAATTGATTGTTTGGATAAGCGTTTGTTGAGAAAGGGGAGGGAGGAGATCTGATGAGAGCAGCCAACATGTATATGAGAAATGGGCGTCCAAGAATTGGTGCCTAGTTCTGAATCATTGACGAAAGGCAAAGCCCCAGGACATAACGGTCTTGGTGCAGAATTGTACGAGATGTTCTGTTATTCGGTGGCTGCATTTGGCGGTATTTGGTGGCTGCACCAGCCCATATATCTTGCACCTATACCTTATGACGGTCATGCTGTAATCGTCCTGAAAAGTGATGATCTACACGCCGCAGTGGCTCAGCGGGCTAAGGCATTGTGGCTGCTGAGCCCAAAGACGTTGGTTCGATCCCGGCCGCGGTGGCTGCCATTCAGATGGAGGTGAAAAGCAAAAACTCCCGTGTGCTGAGATTTTGGCGCACGTTAAAAATTTCCAGGTGGTCAAAATTAATCCGGAGCCCTCCACTACGGCACGCCTCCTGGCCTAAGTGTAGCTTCAGGGCAGTAAACACCATAATCTGAATCTGAAAGGTAATGATATTTACAAGCTGTACTGAGTAGGGTGTCGTCCATTGCGTTATGTGCTGTTCTTTAGAAACTATTTGCCAAGATTTTGGCCAACCATCTTCAAGCAGTCGTTCAGCTCCTACTTGGTGACTGTCTGACATGTGGCATCCATGGACGATCCACTAAAACCAATATTCATATTGAAACATCTATATGGAGTGTGTTATTGGTACTTCAGCCCAAGTTGCCGTAGTACAACTGGATTTGGCAAAAGTCTGTGATTGCGCAAGTTGCCAGTTCCTGTTTTGTGCTGTACAGCATGGCTGACTGATAGTACTGTTATGCCTATGAATTTGCTGGATGATAGTCAACAATCGTCCTTTGTTTCATCACTTCGTCGAGGATGTCCTTTGTTACCACTTTTGTTTTGCTTGTTCCTGAAGCTGCTGCGTAGGCTTAAACTACAAGACAGTAATGTGCATCAGTTTCTTGATGAGAAGACATGCAAAAAAAAAAGTGCCTTTCTTTTTTGTGACTGATGCAAGAAGTGGACACAATCCCGCCCATCAAGAGGGGAAGTGTTGTTCCACCCTCATGAGAAGCATAGTGGAGGGAGGTTGCAACCTGAGTCCTCATGAGGAGGAGTAATGGGAAAGTGGGGTGAGGATTGAGACCAAGTTTTTTGTCCCCATCAGCAGACTTTCACTAGTGTCGAGACAAAGGGCCACATTGCATGGAAAGACCTTGTGCAACATGTTATCACTGCTGCTTTCCCCACTTTGTCTAACCTGAGAATTACTAAAGCATTGCCAGCAGCTGCCCATTTAGGTCCACACCAGGTCAGAAGCCTTTGACATTGGCTCCTGTCCTGCATTGCCCAAAATCCATTCGTTGCTTCTAAACTTCTCATCCTGTGCCCTGCTGCCTTCTTTTGCTCGAGTGGTCCCCCTGATGTCCTCATCACCTCACCCTTTTCTGTTCTCCTCGACCATGTCTCCTGTTTGAATTTGTTTCCTGATTCACAAAGTTCGCTTTTCCTGCCCTTTCACATTACACTTACCACCCTTCATAAGGCTCATTGCTCTATCCTCAATGTTCTTTCCAGGTGCCTAGCAAATCAAAAGAGCACGAGAAAAACACCCTAATTCTATGTTGGTTATTTTAATGAATGAGGTGGCATGCACCCCATTTCATACTGCTTGTACGCTTAATATCTTTCTAATGGCTTAGATTGGCACGGGCAGCGAGTCCAAGGAGTTTATATTCGTCTATTATTAATCCTCTCATAGCCTTCTTATAATCGATCTTGTGTCAGCCTTGCCACAGACAAGAGGCCCTTTGTCCCCCTGCTAAAGTGGAGAAGTTGAGAGCTGTCCTTGCTCTGACTGGCTTTCGAATACTGCAGCTAACAGCACCTGCAGTAAGAGCGGCTGTGTGGGGGCCATGCTGGGGGGATGCAGAGGGCCATTACTGACTTGTTGTTTGAAATTTTCAGAGGGCATTGTGGAAGGACATGTTCACAGGCCGCCTCAAGAGT
Organism: Haemaphysalis longicornis; assembly: GCF_048455015.1. Taxonomy (NCBI): domain Eukaryota; kingdom Metazoa; phylum Arthropoda; class Arachnida; order Ixodida; family Ixodidae; genus Haemaphysalis; species Haemaphysalis longicornis. Next base: position 92,356,080 of record NW_027526335.1, read on the forward strand.
GAGATTCCCGATGCCATTGTACGTGAGTTCGGGCCTCGCCACAGGCATGTGTGGCTATGCTGCAGAAACTGTGCGCGTGCGAACACCGCTAGCTTTGAGACGAAAGAAACTCGCACATTTTCTCAAATCTTATTTTGACGGTCACTTATTGCCGTTTTGAAACATTCTTGACTGGCTTTGCAAACTTTGGGATGACATGTCGTTGAAGCTGTCTTCTTAGGAAAAAATGTACTCATATAAGTTGCTAGAGCTTGCCGAAATAGGTCTCCTCTTATTTATAAGGCTTTACTAAAGGACCACTGGCGGGAAATTTCCAAGCTGAGATAAATATGTGTATCTCCTGTGTATGCGGAGATATTCCCTGGAAGCTTAAATTTACCATTCTGTATAACGTATGCTGAGGCTCTAGACGTCTGCTGACTTGTCAGATGATGGATTACACAGATTCACTTTTTCTGTCTCTTTTAATTCAGTATTGCACCGTAACTACTCAGTATTACATTAAAATTTGCTTGTATCATGTCAATAACTTAGTCAGAAATATTTTTGGGTGGTTTTTATATGCTGCAAGAAGAAAAGAAAGTAAACTTAAAGATAGCCTGCATGCAAACATCATTCCATTTTCTTATCTAACTTGCTTATTTTTATTTTTACGTATTAATACTATACCAAAGCGGAGCGTGAACTGCTTGAATGAAAATTGGCCAAAATGTGGAAAAAATGGAGGGGGGATTGCATTGCTGAGAAAAGTTTGGGGGGTGTTCTGACACCGAAACATCCCCACTGGCCCGTATACTATTACTATGTTTTAGCACGTATAACCCACACCAAAAATGCGAAAATTGCAGTGGCAAAGTAGGGTTGCGGATAATACATGGGGTTCTTTCTTTAGTGCAGCTTCACGGAAATATGCGTTGTGCCGTGAATCTCCTACGCAGCAACACTGACTAAGCCTTCCATGGCAGCGATTGTGCAAAACATACAAGGGCAAGGAAGAAAAAGCAAGGACGAGCACACTCTAACAACTGAACTTTATTAGTGAATTGGGACTTTCGCCTTGCAGTCAGTATATTCTACTTGCTAAATATACACTTTTTCTGTCCACATAGTATGTGATGGGTTGCTTGAGCAGTAGCTTTGGTGCAGCCTTCCCTGTATCAAATGTGCACGCAATACCAAAGAATTTTTCTTTTCTTTCTTTTTTTTTTTCCGGGCGGGCTGAAAGTGGGGGTGCAGATTACATGCAAGTGCGGGTTATACACGCGAAAATATGGTACTTGCATTACTTTTAGAATTTATGCAGTCACATAGCTGCTTTGTCCTTTCTTCATGTGCAAAGTTTAGCACACCATGATAAAGTTGTTCAGCTGTTTGGGGACCGGTCATTTAAACGTATGAGTGACCGTAGCTTCCTTGTGTGGTTGTGTTCACTCTATGTACTTGAGAACACATTTTTTGATTGCAGAGGTACCTCAGTGGTGGCATGATGCTGTCCAACGCCTCACTGACCGAACTCGACCTGAGTGACAATGCGTTCGGACCGATTGGTGCCGGAGCCTTGGTTCCTCTGCTCAGCTCTTCTTGCTGTTACCAGCTGGAGGTTTGTGCTCTGCAACCAGTCTTCTTCGCTTCTTTCTCTTCTTTGCTTTGCTGTGTTTAACGACCACTTAAAAGCTTTTTTTTTTTTTTTTTTTTTTTTGCGACAGTATGCCCGTTGGCATAAATACTACGCTACAAGTATAGGTTAACTCCCGTTTCGCGAACAAACGCAAGGAGGGAGCGGTGGTGGGGTCCCCATATCCACCGATGGAGGTCAGGTGGTCTGCCAGGGTGGAGGCCTGTGCCTCGAAGGTGTCGTGTTCTGGCCGCTTGCAATGAAGGGCACGTCCACAGCAAATGTTCTGTGTCGGCATCTTCGGCAGGAGCCGTGCAAAAGGGGCAGCACTGGTCGAACGGGGCATGGTAGCGTGGTGGCCACTCCCGGGTAACAGCGAGAGAGAGGGCTACACCAACACGAAGTCTTCGCAGCAAGACCTCCTCCCAGCGAGCGAGTCGGCTAGGGAGGTCCGTTCCACACGGTGGAATTAGAGCTCGTGTGGCGCGACGAAGATCTTCTTTCCTTTGTAAAAACTGTCCTGGGGTATCTAATGTCAGTAAAGGCAATGGTCGTGGAACAAATGCAGTGTGGCAGGCACCATCCGCCGCAATGTGAGCGGGAAGCGTATTTCGCCGGACCCACGAGAGCCGCAGAGGGCAGGGGTACGTATCCAGTATGTCATGAATGTCCCGCGAGATAGCCGAGTTGTTATTCACTCGACGTAAATCACATATGGGCATCGTGGAGTCTGTATAAATTTGTAAAGTAGTACCTCCAGGGGCTTGATGAAGAGCAGGAGTTAGTGCTTGCAAGCCGTCCCGGATGGCCGTAAGCTCAGCCAGCATAGACGGCAGGGTGCGGTGTGTTTCGTAGAAGCACGTTTGACAGGCCTCTGGGTGGGAAGGACATTGTAGTGTTGTCGTCACCGCGTAGTCCTTGGCCCCAGCGTCCACAAATGCCTGCACCACCTGGGATTGAGACTCAGCCGCCAGTTCTTGCGCGACCGCGAAAAGCGTATCAGTATGTCCGTTGCATCGATTATGAAGTCGCGTTAGTGGCCTGTTGTCGGTCACCTGGTGGTATAGCCAAGGTGGCCTGGTAACGACGCAGGCTGGAGATGTGGGTAGTGAACGACCCATGTAATTTCCTAACGCTGCTGCCTCAGCAACAAAGGTGAGTTTATGCATGCGGGCGGACCGACGCTGATGGACAAACTCATCCAAGGTGTTAACTTGAGCTTCAGCCTGAAGAGCCGGGATCGGTGTTATCCTAGGGAGGCAGGTAATTGCACGCATTGCGGCTTGGTTAACTGCCTCAAGTCGAGCCCACTCCGCCTGGTTCAGGTGTTGGAATTGTGCCCGGTAAACAAGCCGAGGCTGGAGTACAGACCGCACCAGTAGACGGGCCATTTTGGAACAAACAGGAGCCACCAGACTTCTGTGAGATGCGTCGGATGAGGTGGAGCATCTGTCCCGCTTTTTGGCGAGCTGAACGTATCCACATAGACGCTGACCCAGACGCATAAATTTCTAATCCAAGCACGCGAAGTGAGGTGGCAGTGCGTACTGGTCGCCCGCAGAGTTGCAATGCGATTGGAGACATCGCCAGTCGGCAACGGCCCCAAGCACTGGCCACAGGCAGAATAGCTGTCTTTTCTACGGAAAGTGTCAGTCCAGCATATTCGCACCATTTCTGCGTGTCAGGCAAGGCTTGTTGGAGGCACGCGGTTTGCCGAGTCAGGTCTGAGTGTAGTCCACACTGTGATGTCATCCGCATACATCAGAAAGTGCATGTCAGGCATAGAGCCGAGATGCCAGGCCAGTGGTAACATAATAACATTAAAAAGGAAGGGCGAGATTACCGATCCCTGAGGCACTCCGCGGACAGGCATAAAGTGACCGTAACTCGTCCCACCAATGCGAACCGAAAAGGATCTTTTGGTGAGGAAGTTCCGGAGGAAAGAGCAAACCTTGTCCGGGAGAAGAAGGCCTTGGAGAATTTCCAAGATGGCTCCGTGGCTAACGTTGTCGTATGCCTTTTTTATGTCCATGGCAAGCACTGTGCGCACTTTGTGTGATCGGCCGCCCAGTAACACCATTGATGAGAAGTGGTCAAGCCCATCCTCGGTACCCAGACGGGGCCTAAACCCAATCTGCGCCGGGTGATACCACCGGAAAGTGTCCATCCACCATTGAAGCCGGGTTGCCAGCATGCGCTCCAACAGTTTGCACAGGGTGCACGTCAAGGCTATTGGACGCAAATTAGGGAGCTGATCGGGTGGCTTACCAGGCTTCGGTATCGGGACGATATCAGCGAGGAGCCAAGATTCTGGTATGTCACCAGAGAGCCAGACCTCGTTAACGGAGTCAAGGAGCTTGCTGAGGGCTGGATCGTCGAGGTTCCTTAGTTGCCATAAGTACCTGCCTCAGTGTCTAAGACAATCGGGCACATGGGGCTGCAGGTTTAGTTCTCGGCCTGAGCAACTGTTTTTCTGGGGAGAAAAAGAACTAAAATAGAGCATTTTGAGGTTTCGGATTTCATTTTAAGGTTCCCTGGATGTTCTAAATCATTCTGTGGATAGCGCGAAGGAAGATCCAGACAAGACATAACCGGGATGTAAACACGTCCAGCTTATGCCTTGTCTTTTTGCACTGCCCCAAGAATGATTTACCAACACTCCCAAGCTTATACCTAGTACTTAAAGGAGCACTGACACCAATTTTCGGCGTTAATATTATTGCACAGTTCGCTTCCTTCACTCAACAGAATACCCTGGCTGAAATATTAGCGGCCTGCGACGCGAAGAACATAGTTCAATTGGATCGTATTTATCGCGCCGACGGAGCAGCGCGCGGAGCGGCACTCAGCAAATGGACATCAGCATGACATCACTCCAGGAGAGGAAAAAGAAGTGACGCGACAGCACTCGCCAAAAACTCGTGACATCACTTCACGCGCGCAGCCCCGCGAGCGGCGAGCGGGCGCAACACCCTCTCAAGCGGGTGCCGGTGATGTCCGCACAAAGCGGTGAGGTCAAACCGAGAGGCTGTCATATGCGCCGTTCGGGATGAAAGCGCGGGAATTTGAAACAAACGATTTTCAGGCCGTTCAATGTAATTAACTATCGCGCGCTGAAGTATTCGAAGTGCTGTTTCAGGTTCACCAGACCAATAAGCATCGATAAAAGCAATAAAAGTGCAACATAAAATTTTCGTGTCAGTGCTCCTTTAATTAATCTGCAGTCCTGCACTACGGCTCACCTCATATATAGCCCAGGTGTAGATGCGACCAGGACATTTTTAAGAGGGGAACTGCTTTCAGTGTGGCTGCAGGGCAATCTCATCATTGCTATCTGTTCAAAAAGTGTCCGTTTGGAGTCGTGTTGTGGTTTTTGTGCAAGGCCTGTAATGTGCAACTGTAAAACGAGCATTGTAAGTGGGCACTTTTTGTTGTTGCTGGGAGGTCTCAGAAACGTTGTGCAGCTACTTTTTTGGTCCGTTTCAAAAGTATGTTTTAGGCCATGCCGATGGCTTTGAGATGGTTGTACACTCTAGGTAGTGCCCGTTAGTGAAGCTTGTGATGTGTCAGCAAAATGCAAAGCATGGAATTGCGTCAAAAGTTTCACTAATACCACTGGATAGTGCACCTTCGCACAGGCTTTGACCATAATTGTGTGTGACACCTTGCCCGTCAACCTCCAAAACATGCACTTCTAGCCTACACAAGTAAAAAATGCTTTTTTTTTTTTTCCTTCATGGCTTTGTATTTGATTGGAAAAGCAGCTGTGTCATCAGTCATCAAAAACTGTGTACCACCATGCTCAGTTTGCCTTCACCCTGAGCAGTCCAGTATTCAAAATCGTTTAAATTTGAATGATACCTTGGGACCCCTTTTCATGGCGTTCCAGGCATTTCTGGAACAAGTAAAGCTATTTGGGGTTAGCTCAGATAATGCCCTTTCAAAATCAGTTTTGTTTTCATTTTTGCACGTTTGTGTCAACTGGGTGTGGAAAAGGACGCGCCACTGCTACCACAGAAGGATGCATGCCACTCATAATTACTCCACGTCAGCATTTGGTTTTTGTTATCAGGAGCGAATGGTGGATCAGAAGATGATTTTCAATTGTCAGGTTTGCACTCTGGCAGTAATAATCCCTAAAATCAGCTGAAAATAACAAGCAGTGCCTGTTTGCAAAGTCACTTTTGGCAGTTTTATTGCCTTTGCGCACGTTGTTCAAAGTTGTGTTGTAGTTCTACTTACTACAGGACTATTCACAAACAGTTTACAATAGTTTCGGTTTCATTTCCACATCGCAAAATTCATATTTGGCACTACTGCGCAGTCTACCTGCCATGGCGCCTTGAGCGTCTGCTTCTGATCCTCGAAAAAAGCATGCCGCTCCTGATTTCACCCCACCCTATCCCGATTTCTGTAATAAGAACATCCGATGCATGTCAAAAGATAACACCTAGTCGCCAGATATCAGTACCAATGAGGAGAGCGCTTCAAACCAGCCTTACACACTGCCAGCTGTTCGCCTTCCAGTGTCGTTTCCATATGAGGGTATCTCCGGAGGTCTTGTGTGGCTCCTTAGTTTATTCGGACGGTGCCCCAATAAAGTTTTGCACTGTTTCATTTCAAAAATGTTAGGTGGCGCCGCAATAGAGAAGGCTCATAGTGCTGATTTTTTTTTTATTGCGCAACAGCTACTCGGTCAAAGTTTGCAGGGCACAATTCTAGCGCATCACACCTCATCCCTGCAATCAAGGCTGCAATAGCGAGTCAGAAGATAATAAACCGCAAGTTTATGTTTTGAGAGATAACTGGCCGTGAACGTCAAGAAGCATCAACCACGTAGTTTTGTTTTCCACTCCATGCTTGTTTTTCCGCATTGCATGCTTGCTCCGAATACTGTGCTGGCCATAAATACAAAGCCAGTCATTGACAAGATGTTTTTACTTCACGCGGGGCCAAATTGGTGCCTCTGATAATGTTAAATCGCCAGATTTCTTCCAGAAAACCACCCGAAATTCCACATTTTGAAATGGAGGTTGGGCTTCACCGCATGTCACAGGCGCCACGTGTGCCAACATTTTTTTTTATATCTCACAAAGTGTTCCGCGCAGGGCAACATTTTTTCGAGGATGTGTTTTTGAAATGTTTCCCTACAAAATGTGTGTTCCAATTTTTTTTCTACTGTCGGTGGTTTGTTATACACAACTCCTTTTTTATAATTTTCTTCGACACCTTAACAAAAAATTTGATTTTGAATTTTTTTTTTGCAGCTGTGATGTATGAAAACATAACTGGTGTTTTTGGAAAGGCCGTTTAATCATCTGCATCTGTTAATCTGTTTAATCATCTGTTAATCATCTGCATTTTGTGTTCCTGTAATTAGTGCCTAACCAATTTTTTAGCAGAAAAAAAAAAGTTTTCTTAGACTCCGAAAATCGGTATGTTTTCCCGCGGTAACGAAAGAGTTAAAACAGGCGAGCTGGGAATCCCGGGCACATTTATTTTAATGCTGACAGTTGGCGCTGGGTTGTAACTGTGCCCCTGGTTTTGGCAGCAGTGTTGTGCATTAGGGCCGCTCTGCCTTTTTCAGATCCTGAGGCTCAATAACAATGGCCTGGGCACTGGTGGTGCAGAGCTGTTGGCCAAAGCGCTGACCACCTGCCTTGTGGAGAGCACCAAAGCAGGCAAGCCCCTGGCCCTCCGCACGTTCATTTGTGGCCGCAACCGTCTGGAAAACGTGGGCGCCACAGCCATGGGGGCCGTGTTTGGGGTGAGTGGATTAATCAACATTGGATGCGCTATTTTGGGAACTGGAACCATCACTCCTTGGCGTAAAGTGTACCATTCTGTTGATGGCAGCTTCTATCTGTCTGTCTGTGCTCTACCATTGCTTGCATTTATACAGTCATGTCTCGTTAATATGGACGCCTCCATTCCCGAGTAAAGTCGTCCATAATGTGAGTTGTCCATAATAACGAATCAAGGTCAAAAACAAGCATTAAGGAAAACATGCTGAAGGCATGTCACTTTTGAAGTGGCATATATACTTCCTTTTTCAGCTGAGTGGGAAGCTCGGTCCATTTACGCTTAACACCAGCCATTGCCTCTGCCAAACTCACCAGAGAAGCCCACAGCCTTGTCTTTTGTGCGCATCGAATATTGGCATGAACTATTATCGTCCACTTACCTTGTCCTGAGCCTCAGGATTTGCTGTCTCCAGTGTATGCTGCACAGGGCAATCTTGCTTGATAGGGCTTCACCCTGTCATCACTACCCTAGAGTATTGTTCGCTGATCATGAATGTTCCCGATCTAATTCGATGGTACTGAATGAAACAGCGTTCCAAGATAGTGCTGAAGAGCGTTTGGAGATAAATGCATGCTTCGGCTTCCTGTTACTTGCATCACCAGTCATTTTTTGCAATTTTTTATTTGTGATCTCGCGTCCCTAATGACGAGACAAAAATGCCTGTATTTAGCCGTTTCGTCCCCAAAATAGCCGTCCATAGCCCAGACTGCGTGTTTCCATAGTAACGAGGCAGACTTGCATGGCGAGAGACCGGTCGTCGAAATTTTCGTCCATATTGAGGGGTGTCCACATTAATGAGACATGACTATATCGGCATTGTGTCAGGGTGTTGCCTGTTTTGCAAAGCGCTGTTTCTATGTGGTATAAAAAAGTGTTTCGGTAAATGAAGGAGGCCTTGCCACTTCAAAAACAAACAAATTTTTAATTTCTGTGTCTTTTGCATGTGTTTCTTTTCTCTTTTTTCTTTTTTTTTGGGGGGGGGGGGGGGGGTGGAGGGGTGATTTGGAATGCTGTACATTTAAAACAGCCTGTGCATGTTTTTGATTTGGCCTTTTGCTTTTTCTGCAGAAAATGCACAGCTTGGAGGAGGTCGCCATGCCTCAGAATGGAATCTACCACGAAGGCATCGCTGCTGTGGCCAAGGGCCTCATGTCCAACAAAAACCTCCGCATCCTCAATCTCAATGACAACACCTTCACCCTGAAGGGGGCGACAAAAATGGCTCAGGTAGCGCTTTCTTTGTGTACTCTGCTGTTTGTGTATGGCTGTTGAGGTACTATTCCTAATGTGGTGCCCGTAGATTGCTGGTGATCCTTGACATGTTCTTCAACACTCTCTTGCCCATAGTTAAGAGAGCACTGTAAAGCTTTACAACAGGGTCCAAATCTTTCTTTTCTCTCTTGTTCACTCTTCACAGAATGGTAACCCATTTCATCAATACCAATGAGCTGTCTGGTTGCTTGCATGGCCTTGGCTGTCCCTAAAGGCAGTGTGGATTTTAAGATAGGAAAGAGAATAGGTTGTTGCCGCACTGTGCGCCACCAGCCCTCATACCACGCCTTTGGGCTGTGAAATTGTCTTCCTACCAAACATTCCTTTGGCTGTGGGTAGTCTGCATTTTGTTGGCATAGCTGGATTTCAAGAAAAAAAATTCAGAAAAACTGTCTCAAATTAACAGAGAAGTAGAAAAGCGGCAGTAACCTGAGAACGCTGGTGTTCACTACAGTTCGCATCGCACGTCTGAAGGCCATGGCAGAACAGGAAGTGGTAGGATGAGTGGCGTCACACTCCAAGGGTGCAGTTTTCAGCTGCATCCATTTATCGTCCTTTTTAAGTGGTGACATAGGTTGGGTGTGGGGCACTCTGATGCACACGCTGATATCCGTGCTCCTGGCATGCGTAGTATCACGTTTGTCGGTCAGTCTTGAGTCAATGAGGGCCCGCTCTAAGTGGAGGCTTTTAAGCAAAGCTTATTACTCCAGGTCAACCACAGCAAATGACTCGTTCCTCGTAGCGCGAGTCTGACCTTCACATTGTGCTGCTGAGTCCGAGGACGCGGGTTCTACTCTCAGTTGTGGTGGCGACTTTTCAGGTGGAGGCGAAAAGCCAAAAGGCCGGTGTGAATCGGCACATGTTAAAGGATCCATAAAGAGAAAATACAACTTCGTTTAGTTTGAAAGAACTAGGATTCAGTATCTCACTCAGCTCCGTTACAGCCACAAAAGATGTTTTTTAACAAAAAAAAAAAGCAAGAAGCATTTAAAAGCTTTCAAATTTTGTGCCACAGTGACGTCTTATGAGCAAGAATGACGTCATACGGGCCAACAATAAAACATTAGCATTCAAGTGATGCGGTCAAATGGAACTAGAGGCCCCATTACAGACGTCCAGTCATGTGTCGTCGCGACAGGTCAGTTAGGCGGCCGCCAATCGCACAAACAAGGTTCCGTGACGTCTTGCGGGAAATTGGCTAGGGAGTCGCGACTGCTTCACACGTTTTCTTTAATATCTCCGTTATTTGTTCGAAGATTGCGATGATATTGGTATCATTGTTATCGGGACTAAGCCGTCTTTTTAATAAACCCAACTTGTATTTTGTCTTCATGGCTCCTTTAAAGATCCCCAGGTGGTCAAAATTAATCCGGAGCCCTCCACTACGGTGTGCCTCATCACCTGTGTAACATTGGCGCATTAAACCTCATAATCATTCAATCGAGTCCTACCTTCAAGCTCAGCCAAGGTCAAGCCAGCGCCTCATTTTGTTGCGCAGTGAAAGCGTCTAATCGCTTGTTCATTCCAAGGGGAGTGGAATGGCTCAGGATTTTTTCCAAAAAGGTTACAACTCGGCATTCTGCCCCTGGTAATCATGAGAGATAATGGTAGATAGCAGGAATACGTAGGCAGTAGAATAGTAATAGTTGTGGTAGTATGTAGTAGACAGAACGGTAGAATTCCATTTATACATTTTTTACAGTACCGCAAAAAAGAAACGCAGTGGCTGGGGAACGTATAATACGAGCGTGCCATTACTGCTGCAAAAGCATGCTGTTAGATATTATAACAAGGACATAAGCCATGGTTCAAGCACAAAATAAATACACTTGGCATTTTCAAGGTTAAAAAACATCTGATGCGAGTTTGCCGCTTCTTCCGGGCCTGTGGAATGATGTTGCCATTCTGAATTTGTTGATCGCCTTGTGGCTGCCCTCATTGCCGAAGTGGCTTGCGTACCTGTGTGCAACGGCCAGTTCAATTGCGTATTGAGTTTAAAGTCGACAGTGCGCATTCCAAATTCTTTCACAATATGTATATTTTCCCTGGTTGGTTCCTTGTCGACCTCCCGCAGATTGTTAAGTTTGTCTTGAACTGAGAGGGCTTTCCGTTTTGTTTCTGCCATTCATGGCCGTGGCAACTGCAAACAGTCTGAAACATAGTAAACTCTCTAGATGGAAACATGTGCAACTATGTGTACTAGTACAGCCACGAGTGCCTGTTTCCGTGCAACTAAAGTAGCGACAACTGTGACAGTATCATGATGCTGACGGGTGTTGTGCTGCACCCTCTTGTTTCCGGGCTTTCGGCAGTGCACCAACAGCACTCGATGTGAACTTCGCAGTTCAGTCTTTTTTTTCCATGCACTTTTATCACTTTCACTATATTTTTGTATTATTATTCTTTGTAATTGCAATGTATAAAGCAGGAATGTTGTGGTATGACGATGTTGCAGTAAAAATGGAGACACCAACCAAAAGTGAATTGTAAACAATGCTTCTGTGGCGATGCCGAAACACGTCGTTTTTTTTTTTTTTTTTAAGTTTATAACAGTTTACTTTGGTCGGTGTTTCCATTTTTTACTGCAACATGTCTCCCGACCAGACTGGCTTCCGTCAAACCTTCGACTTCGTATGATGATGTATTAGGTAGGGTTGAGATGTGGGGTTGTCTGTACACATTTTAGTGGGAGCATGCTACCACGACGTAATAGCCAGGAAAACGTGATAGTGAGGAACATAGAAGTGAGGTTCTACTGTAGTAGTAGTACGTTGTAAGCAGTAGAACAAAATGATGGCACATCATTGTTCATTTGGGGGAATGAAACGTAATCCTGATAAGTGATGCCGATTTGTTGTCTAGCAAAATCGAGACTTCTCTCCAGAGGAAAGTCGCACCCATTTGTCGCCTGTTGTCAAACATTGTTGTCACCAGTTCCTCTGAAAAACAAATTAACTGTTTCACTACAGCGCCATAGGCTATCGGACACGGAGTTCTGATGATTTCAAACGTCCCGCGAAAGCTAAAATTGGCACCTGGGGCGGTATTCTCGTAACTGTCCCTTTCGAAAACGTCCCTTTTGCGTCCCTTTCAACGTGACATACTTCCGGTTAAGCAGTGGGCTTTTAGTCAAATAGCGTAACTGTTCTTGCAAACGCATTTTAAAGAACTGAAACCGTATCAGAGTATCTTTTATGTGTTTATTGTTCTGCGAGCGAACCGCGACAAAAAATCGTCTGCTCCAAATCGTCTGCTCCGAGTAGCCACAGCTCATAGTTCCGCCGTGTTTGCATGGCGTCACATCCGGGTGTTCGCTTTTAGCCAATCAGGGCTCGCTCAAAAGGGACACTTTTGAAAGGGACACAAAAGGGACAAAACACGGGAATACCGCCCCTGGTGGACAACTAACGCCATCTGGCGTATTTATTGACAACTGATTTTTCGATTTTATTATGTTTTGTCGATATTTCGCGTGCAGAGACCATGCCAAAAGTGACATTTGAACCTGCGGTAGTGGTGAGTTGTGTGAAAACGGCGTCCATCGGACACAGAGTTCCGATGATTTCAAACGTCTTGCGAAAGCTAAAAATGGCACCTGTCGGACAACTAACGCCATCTGGCGTATTTATTGACAACTGATTTTTCGATTTTATTATGTTTTGTTGATAATTCGCGTGCAGAGACCGCACCAAGAGTGAAATTTGAACCCGTGGTAGTGGCGAGTTGTGTGAAAACGGCGTCCCGCTGTATTTATAAACAAAACAGGCTTCCTATCTGACGACTGCGGCTTTACATTGACATGTAAGGTCTGAACAACGTACGTTAGGGATATTTTGCCAAATGCGCCGCGTCATATCGCGTTATTACCTTCATGATAGCCTGGCACTCGTGTCAGATTACCGCTACGGAGCGATGTGCGACACTTCTCAAGAGTGCTGGATTTTTTATTTCTAGTTTTTTACCACTAAAGTGAAAAGGATTTTGTGTCAGAACACAAAAAAGTTGCTTGGATACATGACTGACTTACACTCGAGTGGCTTCGGGGAGTGGCACAGCCATCAGTTCCGCTAGTTTGACGGGCCCACAAAAATACAAAACTTGGCGTACAGCGTTGATATATATATTGAATCATAGTCAAGAAATGTAGGAACAATTTGTATATCTTAGAATTCCTAGAATAATTTTTAGGCTCATTACAATCGCCTATATACGTTGCATGTATACGTTTTTGTGCGTTTTTTTCTGATTATTTGACTAATAAACTGTAAGTAATTGTACCTTTTACAAAACTGCTGGTATGTGTTTGTAAGAGCAATCCATAAGCTACAATTACATGCATAGCAATGCTAAATGTGTCCCCTAGCTCAAGAGAAAAAAATAGTTTTATGGAAGCACTCAAAATCGGCCGTTTTTCCGCCGTAACGAAAGAGTTAATCCTGAACTTTTTTGAAGCATAGTACATACACCTTCTTTTGTCGATGTTCAGGCACTGAAACACCTCGAGCACCTCGAAAGCATCAACTTTGGAGACTGCCTGATAAAGACTCCTGGAGCTATTGCCATAGCACAGGCTTTGAAAGAGGGCCACAATGAACTGAAGGCAAGTGTTTCTTCATTTTGCATAGACAAAGGAGGAGTGAATACAAGATTGCACAAGGATTGAGTGGGATTTTGAGAGCAGTTGTCACGAAGGTGACAGGAACAAGAATTAATTTGCTGTGTGCAATTTTTCATCACATCCCATCGCAGCGATAAAATTATGGTCAGTTTGGTGTGTTGTGTGTGTGAGTTGCCACAGCTACCTGTACCAATGCATTTAAACTTCGATACAGCCAAGCCCAGTTGTATCAATACTGGTGTTGGCAAGGCATTGCATACAATAATGAACACCCTTGGTAATGCCAGTTCTTCAACATGTTCTTGCAGTAAGGTAAAGTGATTGTCTGATGTTATTGGGTAGTTATAACTCTTGAATCTGACCAAGTTGAGCTGACGGCTGTAAGATACAAAAAAACACATGCCCTCTGCCTGCGCTGCACCTTAACCTTCCCAACCCTTAAAAGGGCACTATACAGGGTTCTAAAGGTTGTGATCTTACGTGAACATTGTAACAAATCTGATTAAAGGTGATTTTTCTTATCTTTGAATTCGTCCTAGTGGATAATAGCTCCTGTCCTATCATGTTTCATGTGTCTATGTCTTTTAGCGCCTAAGTCACGTTTAAAGTATTTACTAACACGCCTAGCAGCAAATTCTTCTTAAGTCCTAGGGGAAGTCTGCTGTGTTATTGTGTCAGCGTAAGCCGGCGTAAAGTGAATGTGCATTTTCATGTAACTGGTTTTCAGGAAGTGAATCTAGGCTACAACGAACTCACTCTCGAGGGGGGCTGTGCTGTTGTAGAAGCCGTGAAGGACAAGCCACTCCTGGAATTACTTGAGCTCGATGGTAGGTTGCTTCACTTGTGCCCCTACCATTTTACAAGGCTGCTTTTTGTTACTTTTCCTTTTCTTTTTTCTTTTTTTGTTTGCTGATGTTGACGTTTGCGGCACACCTGTGTGGCATTCTTAATTTTTTGTGTGTGGGTGTAAGAGCTCTCTGTGAAGTTAGAGACGATAGTTGCTTCGTAAAAACAGAGCTAAACGAACATGCTTTTTCCAAAAGAAATTTAAAAGGTAAGCTTTCTTTTTTCTTCCAAAACAGAAAATTTTCCCGGCATAAACACTGCCACCACGTACGTTCCTCAATATTACGTAAGCATGTACAAATATGTCCAACTTGCAAGGCTTTCAAAAAAACACAGTGCCCTGTTGACAGGCTGTGCTTTAATAACAACACTTAGCTGAATGGGTCCTCATTTCATTCTACAAGGAAACAGCTGTTTGGGTCAAAAAGGCATTCTGGGTCAGATTTCAGGCAAACTATGCCCTCGTTAAACCAAAAGAGGAACTGGGATTACAGAACTGAGTCACCATGTGAGCAAAGTGCTTTGCAACTCAAAGTAAAGGTGCTAAAAAGAGTGCACATGTTCTGTGCCACGCATTTGAGATGTTAGTGCAGACAAATCAAATGCGGGTGTTCCTGTACACGTGTGTGCGTTTTTTAACCCTGGTGTCAAGTCTCTGTGCGGAATGATGGAATGTGACAATAAAATTTTTTGTTTTGCTGATAGAAATGTGTGGGTAAATTAATTGCATTAGAGCAGCTTTCCTTGTCAAATTGGTCTAGCGCCAACCGATAACCAACCAGGTGATATCCCTTCGTTGTAAGAATGGCATGAGCAAACTTTCTGGTTAAAAAACATTTTGGAAAAGTTTGGTTTATTCTTTTTTAGATGCGACTGCATCTCATTCACTCGCCTTGTCCCTCCATACGGCGTCGTTGTCCGTCCACACACCTCCCCCATTCTCCTCGCCGCGTGAGCTGCGCTCTCCGCCGCTCACCCCCTCTCCTCTCCGATAGCGAACACTCTCTCGCGAGGGGCATTGGATTGGATTCGATTCGATTGGCTTGGATTGGATTAAAGTGGATTGTGTTGGATTGTGTTGGATTGTGTTGCGTCATAGCCGCGCCACGTTGCGTCATAGCCGCGGCAGGGGGTTCACGGCATGTTTCACGCGATGGGAGAATCAACCTAACGGAAACAACAACGGAACCCCCTATGCATCGCATCTACACAGGGGTTCCCGCGAGGGGAGGTGGGAGTAATTTTTCTTAAGTGACTTGGTCGGGTTAAGCCCGTTCTACATGGTGTGTTTTTTGCCTGCAAATTTGGTGGAACGAACATTCGCACTTGCAAAGTTCGCACTGCCTGGAAATGTCGTCTACATGGCCTGTGAACGTCGCGATTTTCGCACTTCAGAAACATATCGTTTTCAGACCGAATTAGGTCTGCCACGAGCAAAGCTTGTTGTGATGTTAAAAAATAAGTTTTATTCTACTTTCTGGGGAAGTTGATTCAGATTGTTTTGCACTAAATATGAGTTTATGAGCGGTTTTATTTAACAATCGCCAATTATTTTTCAATATACGCACACATTTCAGAGAAGACGAACACAGCAAGCAAGCCTGGGTTCGCTTGTTGTGCGTGCCTAGCACATTTTGGTGTAGTGTGTACGAGATTTCGGCGCACGATAAAGATCCCCAGGTGGTCAAAATTAATCCGGAGCCCTCCACTACGGCGCGCCTCATCGCCTGCGTTGCATCGGCGCGTTAAACCCCACAATCAATCAACATTTTGGTGTACCTCGGACAGGACTTCTTCGGTTCTTATGTGCTTCTTCCGAACTGCCGTGATATCCGCGACATGCGCGGACACTGATTAAGCATTCGTTGAAAACGGCGCGCGACATCGTGTTGTGAACACGCCTACGTTTGTGTTGGTGCGCCCGCGCTTACGCCGCGCGTATGCAAGCAACGCCATCTGGTTGCTAAGCGTGCAAATGGTGATGCCGTGATGTTCACCTAGCTGTGCTCCTATTGGCCGCAAGTTCCGGCCCCTCTACCACCTCCACGCCGCACGAGCGGCGTTCGCCGGGGATGCTCGATCGTTCCAAACATTTGGCACTTTGCCGCAGCAACGAAAATGGTCGTTTTGCCGCACGAGCGGCGCCGCATCTGCGAATTCGCAGGGAAAATCGCAGCATGTAGAACGGGCTTTAGAGAGGAATATAGGGTAGTGTCACACTTATTTTGATGAATGCGTCTCTTCCTCTCTTCAGGGAACAAGTTCGGGGCTGAAGGAGTGGAGAAACTGGAGTCACTGATGGACGCCGCGGGAAAGCTGGACAAACTCTGCGCTTTCAGGTGACCCTTGCTAGCAGTAGGGCTGTGGGCCCGGCTATAGATGGAGTCTGTTTTACGACGTGCTACTAACGTTCGAGTCGTGCCACCCATGTCAGGTACCATCGTACCCGCTCTTTTTTATTTGCTCGTCAATAGTGACGACGAAGGTGGTGACGAGGAAGAGGAAGACGATGATGACGAGGAACCTAAAGATGACGATGACCAAGAAGCTGGAGATGCGCCAACGAGAAGTCCAGCAAAAGCAGGCTGCACGCCAGAGGTAAGCAGACAGAGGAGAGCAGTAACCACTAGGTTTGGGGTTTAAGTTTTATGGTTTTCGTCCGTCCTTTGTGCGAAGCCAAGCCAGGAAGAAAAGACAGGGCGCGTCTTTCTTGCTGGTAGAAACGTTCCTGGCACTGATCTACACCGCCTCATTTGGCTGTCTGCATTCACTGCTGTATGGTTGAGCGGTGTTAGTCAAGGCATGAATCAAGCAGGGCAGTCAATTGTGCAGTGCAGTGGAGTGCTGTGCAAAACTCTTTTAAATGTGAAAATTTAGTGCCGTTTAACTTGCAGTCCCCATCCTGTTTGGCTAACAAAATTTTTGTTTAGATTACTTACATGTTACGTTGGAACCCTTTATAAGAGACACACACCAGGGAGCAGTTTTCTGTCTCTTATATTAGAGGTCTCTTACGAGCAAAATGCCATGTTTTCACTTACTGATCAACCTCTAGCTCAGTGTAGGCACCCTACGACTAAAATAAGCACAAAACGCTACAGCATGTTGCAAAAGATTTGTTGTGACTCATGTTTTGTCACCACAATTTATGAAGTGGTTCTGAATCTTTGTTTTTGCTTCATGGTTGTATTTACACTGTTTTCTACAACAGCTTCTGCATGCTTTTCCTTCTTCCACTGTATGTGGAAGAAGAAGCATCACAGATGTTGAGTCTGCAATCCTGATGAATAGCCAGACCACACAGCTTTCAGTGTGCGCTCTCTGGCTATTCATCAAGCTTGCGGACTCAACTTCTGCGATGCTTCTTGACTGGGAGCTACGCAATCGGGCAAGCCCATTGCATGTTCCTGGCATTCTTGGCTCATGCAGACGCCCGCATGCGCAATTGCACTTGTACTTGGCGGTAAACTTTAACCACATCTGTATATCACATTTCCACTGCCCGGGCTTCTCAGCATCGTTGCATAGCTCACTGAACCACTCTAATAAATAGCAACTGCACACGTCTGTCATCCCCCTTCATTTCCACAACAAATGCAGCTGCAATTAGCGAGTGGTGACGCTGCATCTAAAGTTAAAACGTCTGTTTGAAGCAGGATTGTTGACCAAAATTTAAGGATACCTTGTCTGCTACAACCAACCATCTTCTACATCCAATGTCAGTTACATAGTGTGAGATATACGTTTAGGTGAGGGCACAGCTTGCAAAACAAACGGTTAATCGTCGTTTTAATAAAGTTGCCAAACAGACGCTGCTGAGATCGTTGACTGTAGCGCCCTCCAGCTCGAAAAAAAAAAAAAAGAAGCTGCTCGAGCACCAGCCGCATGGAGGTGTTTGGATCTTTTTGGCTCCTTATCGGGCTTTCTCGGCAGCTTTCATAACCGGTCATCTGCTCGCAGCCGCTTGGGCAAATCCAGCGGCCGACGGAGCAGGCATCAATTTCTAGAAAGCTGTGCGAAAGCATTTGCGCTCGTCGCAGTGTTTCAACGTGTTTCGTGCAGGTGTTTTGAGTAGGTAAGGATCAAAAGAAAAAGTAAAACACTAAACTGAGGTGAATGGGTTTCACGGCAGTCGTTGAAGACTCACTCAAGTGAGATTTCATGCTTGTGAAACGAAAAAAATGGGGTGGAAATGCTTTACGAAGGGCTGCAACGGCGGTACGTGCAGCTGACAAGAAAACGTGACATTATTTAACGTTCTCGGCAATCCTAAACGAATGAATGCGTGCTCTGCAGCAATCCTCTGCAGGTATAGATGTTACTTGCAGTCGGCATTTCTCTGGGAGTGCGGTCATGCAAAATGTTACTTTTTGGAGCTCGGAAGGCAAGTACTACTGAACGTCCAAGTGCGCGCTCGTAAACCATGCAGTGCCGTCGATCTTACTATTGGCTGCAGCACCCCAGCTACTCACTACCAGCAGCGGCCAAAAAGAAGCGTCCGCTGCCGGAACAACGCCCCGAAATACAAGGAAGGTAGTTGAGTTGCTGGAATGGATTAAACTAGCGGCGAGTACGCTGATGTTTCTTTGTCGTAAATGAAGTTGCTCAACTCGGGTAAGTTCACTCACGAAGCAGCCGAGACGAAGCGATGTCGAATTCACTGGCGGTACCCAATGTTCAGAAGAGCTTTGGCACGGGTCTAATGAACGTAGGACGCCCGCACTTTCGCAGCTGTTTTAACAATTCAGTGAAATTAAGTGTTAGGATAGTTTTGTGCAAACTCACACGGTGAGTTTACACAAACAACATTGCTTTGCATTCATGTCATTAGGGCATGCGAACCACCTTGCTCTGGACAGTTGTTGGTGAAGCCACAGAAGTCTACGAGTTCTGTCACCAGATGACCTTTCAATCAAAGGTCTACGCGAGGGGCCGCCGACTTTGACAGCTTTTTGGGCCGCTGTGTCCCCACTTAGTAGTATATATTACACCGTGGTCTGTTATAAAAGAAGTAAAATTATTGGGAAGATAGAGCAGCCAACCATGCAGGTGAATAGTGTCTCTTATACCCGATTGTCTCTTACATCCATGCCTTTTATAACAGGGTTCAACTATAGCATCGTTTAACTTCTCATAATAGCCTAGCCATGAGGATTGTGTTCCAGTGGAGCTACATATATTAACCTGAAACAAATTGTGTGCTGTGTGAATGTCTGCCAATTTATACATGCAAAATCACCTTTTACACAACTGAAACTTTCCTTTAACGTTAAGGGGCAAGAAGGGAGCGGAGTGGGTCAGGGAACATATGCGTTTTAATAAGGACGTGCTAGTAGAAATTAAGAAGAAATGGGCGGGGGTTCGTTTCCCAACCATGGCCTCTATTCTGATGGAGGCGAAAGGCAAAAACGCCCGTGTGTTCGAGATTTCGGCACACGTTAAAGATCCCCGGGTGGTCAAAATTAATCCGGAGCCCTCCACTGCGGCGTGGCTCATTCCCTGAGTAGTGTCGGCGTGTTAAGCTCAACAATCAATCAATCAAGAAGAAGAAATGGATGTGGGCAGGGCATGTAATGTGAAGGCAAGATAACCGTTGGTCATTAAGGATGATAGATGGGATCCCTAGAGAAGGCAAGCATGGTAGGGGGCAGCAGAAAGTTAGGTGGACAGATGAGATCAAGAACCTTGCGGGGATAAATTGGTCGCAGTTAGCCTAGGACTGGTATAATTGGGGATCTATGGGAGAGGCCTTTGCCCTGCAGTGGGCGCAGGCAGGCTGCTGCTGCTGCTGATGATGATGATGAACTTTTCTAAGCCAAGATGCATCATGGGATTGCGTGTGAATCACGTGGCACCATATGCTGAAGCTGCTTTTCTGGGCAAAACTTGTATATTACTTGCACCCCAACTTTACTCTTAAGTATTGTCAACTATTGGTGTGGGTTATGCATGCAAAAATACAGTATTTTGGGGAAGCGCAATACCTCTAGCAATAGTGGCGGTGACAGCAAAACCACTTGAACTAGCAGACACCTGTTGATATCTTCAGCTGATGTTGACTCATTATCATTGTCAGACTATAAACCCAGCAATTTAGTGTCCTTCCCTTATTCTCCGATGATGCAGATCAACACATACACGCCAATGCTGTGGTCACGAAAATCGATGCAGTTGTGCTACAGCATTTTTTTTTTTCCTGGAACCACTGGTGATTGATGGCTGATTCTATCTCTATTTTCACATTTTAGGGGCTACTACATTGCATCCTAAATCGTGCTTTTGCTGCATAAATTATAAACCTATTATGCAAGAACATTTGTTGAGCTACAGCTCAGCAAACACAAGCTAAGACATATGTTAAATGTCTTAGAAAAATTAGGGATTGAAATCTGATGAAAAAATAAGCATGGTAGCAGATGTGTTTCAACTAGTGCAGTGGGACCCTCAAGCCAGCATCCCCCAACCTTGTTATGGTCTGTCGAGTTTTACAACCGTTTCGTGTGTAGTAGCCTTCCAGTCCATTAGATATGGTTTAATGAGGCTCTAATGTGGGATTTTTGCAATAGAGGCGAGTAAGCAATGTTTTAAAGTCAATTTCCTTTTTTGCGTTGTTTGTTTGCTTTTGCGGTGGTGTCTAAATAATGCTATGACATATTTGGGGCTGCCATTACACTATCACTGGACAGCCAGTCAAATAAGCGCAGCGATGTCATAGCCATACTTGTCATAATTCGTATTGTGTGTCGAAAGTGTAGCCATCCCTCCGTGCAATGTGCAGAGCTGTTCGGGCTGAATGAATGCAAGCTTCTCTTTGCTGCAGGAGTTCCTTTCGGGTCCAACAGCGGCAAAATTGGCGCAACTTGGCTCTGAGGGACCGCAAAACCTGGTGAATCTAGTAAAGGCTTCTGCGGCCAGCGGCAATGATCTTGTACGAGCCTACGTCAGTGCTTTCATGCAGGCAAGTACAGCATAGTGTGTGCATAGCTTTTTATGGCAAGAGACTTGGGTGTCTCATCGAGCGCAAAAAGGGACGACGTCGTTGACAAGTGTACATGTATGAGAGCTCTGGCTGCGAGGACACTGCAGCGCGAAACATGGTCAATTGCCTTATCTGAGTAATTTGCATCAAAAGAGGTGCAAACGGGGTGTTGCAGTAAAGAAGGTGTTGATAATCGCTAGGCTTTCCCCTTCAAACAATGTGGGTGGACAGAGTGCCTGAGGGTTTTCCTTTTTCTTCTTCTTCTTCTTCTTTTTTTTTAGATTTTGGTTTATTGATGTATGCCTCCAAAATACCAGGGATGTAGAGTAAAAGAAATGTGAAACATGCATATGGGTAAAGGAAAACAAATTTCTAGACGGGGCATCATCGAAGGGAGCGTCCCAGGCTTTTGAAGGCACCGAAAGGCCAACTGCACTCAAATTTTTCATTACCCAATTTTGATCCAAATAAAATAAAATTCAAAATGAGTGATATGAGAGCCAGTGCGCCGGCTAACCAAAGTTGCTTTTAGTTATTGTACGAGCAAGTAGCTTTGTAAATCAGGACCTTGTTTTTTACTCGCAGTGCCAACGATTGCTACTTTTCTGATGGCAGTTAGTCTGATGCAAAAATAACTTTCGAATGTTATATTTCATCTCGGTTGATAGCAACAATATGTGAGAAACCAAACTCCATTAGCCTGGGGAAACAGTGAGAGTTATCCTGTGGAAATAACAATGCGAAACGCGACACTGCACCATACATTTGGAGGCTGCTGTGAGTGGGTATCACTAGTGGCTCACCCACTTCTGTACCATGACCTACGTCACGTCTGGCTGTTGGTAATGGCCGCCTTTTTTTTTTTGTTTGTTTGTTTGTTTTTCCAGCTTTGATTATAAAAACACTAGTCTTCACGAGCGATTTGCGTTGCGTGCATTCATGTTTGAAATAGTGTTTTGCGTTTCACGCTCCTTGTATGTGGACTATTAGATGACATTGTTTTTACGTTGCCGGAAATTTGAGCGCAGTTGGCGTTGAAGCTAACGTGATTGCTAAGGCGTGGGCATTCAGGTGGTATCGTTCTCTCTTAACTTCACAGTACTATCGGAACTGATAGGCAATGTGAAGGTACATCCCAAAGCATACCGGTTCAGGTGCAGTAATTGTTCTTTACAACTGTCATTTACTTTTACGCACTTTTAGCATCATGCCTGCGAGTAGGCCCTGCTTGGGTACTAAAGACATCATGTTAGTGCTTAATTGGACAGGACGAAAAATAGAAACGGATGGGACGAACACTGTATTCCTATCTTTTGTCCCGTTTAATTCAGCGCTAACATAATTTCTTCAGTACCTTGTGACCAACTAAAGTTCAACTTTTCGCCCGTAAGACCAGCTTGGGCACATCTCTGCCGTGGTGTCCAGTTCTGAGGCCTCCGGCATAACATTGGTACCTGCTGTGCAGCCATAAAGTACCATGCTTTGCTAGTTAGCGAGTGGAATGGTTGTTTGTGCCTCTTCTCCTTGCCTCCCCTTCTGCTCGACGCACGCTCACAGGTGGCGTCCGTGCTCGGTGGCTCTGCTGAAGAGCCTGCCGAGGTGAAGCAGCTGGCAGTGGAGTCGGGCAACGCGCTACTTTCTGCGGCCTTTGACCTGGCAAGCAAGGAGAACCAGATAACGTGGCTCACCAACGAACTCGTGGTGCACCTGGGGCTGCTCAAGGTGGGCTGCAACAATCGCGGGGAGAATGGGAAAGCAGAAGAAGCACTTCGCTGTATCCGACTTACTGCATATCCGGTCTTTGCTGGAAAGGTTGTGGTGTCGAGGTCGCAGTTTTGCCCCTAGAACTGTCGTTCCTACATCATTCTTTTTTTTTTTTTTTTTTTCCCAAGTAATAAAATTACACAAAATTCGTTTGAAAGTGTAAAATCAGCTCACGCTTGCTGTATTTATCTAGTGCTCACTACAGAAAGCATATTATGTTTAAAAACACTTCAGGTCTAACTGGTAAGTTCGCCTCTACATTTGGCCTCTAAAGCAGCAAACCAGTAGCCCTTCAATTCTTCGCCTGGAACGACGGGAATTCGGAAAGCATTTTTATAAAACTGCAGAAGTTGGGGCAATGCCAGGTGGCTCTGGTGCGTACAGGTATTCCAGGCTTTGGGCAGCCTTGGGAACGCTGCAGTGCAAATTGGCCTATAAGAAGCGGGCACTGTGGCACTAGGCAATGGGGGCTGTACAGGCGCCCAGAACAATTTGGTTCGTTGATTATCAATCCGAACTCCCCACGAACTGCCAAGATTCTATCTGTTATTCTATTTTCACCTTCAGTATTTCTATGGCAAAGACAATTCTTGGGCTAGCCTGAGTCGGAGACTGAAATTCAAAGAACCTCAATGTTTCTCCATAGAAACCATGCCTATAGCAGTGTCTCCAATGAGGAGGAAGGGGACAGCCCACCTTGGGAATCTATTCTTCTGCGCATTGTTGGCTGTGTCCCTTCATGTCACAGGGCTTCTACAGCGCAATACAGAGTTATTTGATAAATAGCTTTCTGTTTAGGCCTTTAGATTTATGGATCTATACTATGGATGACCTTCAGCATGTTGATTTCTGTTGAGAGTTTGCACTGCGTCACCTGTGTGATTGTGCGTTCAAACGGTGCAACGTTTGACGTCAGTTGCGAACCACAAATGCCGGATCACTTGTGTTGTGTGCGTCATTATACAGAGGTAAGGAGCTTTAAGCATGACCCCTGGAACAAAGCTGAGCCACTTTATTCTCAGCATAGCCTAAGCGAGCACTGATACGCTGTCTCTGTTGCATCCTTGTAAGGTTGCTTCTGTAGCCCAAAACGCCCACTGTGCCTAGACCAACTTTTAAGGGAGGACACTGCTCTTAAAAACAGCTCCTTTTAATTTATAAGTAAACTCTGTGAAACCTGCCAGTCTTGCTGCTTTCCCCTCCCCCTTATTTCAACTATGCCATTATTTTTTTAGTCACTCAATTATTTCGGTGTTACGGTGTTAGTCATAATTACGGTGTTAGTCATAAAACTGCAATCTTTACATTTTCCAATACTATGAACCCTGGTGAGTGCAATAAGGGAATCAGTTTTTTGATGCACCACTTGGAACTAATTATATAGCTCATTAAACTTTGGTGGAACCAGTGGCAAGGAACTGTTTTGAATGTCCATTTCAAACACCAAAGTTTAATGAGCCGTACAATTAGTTCCCAGCGGTGTGTCAAAAAACCAATTCTCTTCTTGCACTCACCAGGGTTTATAGTGTTGGAAAATATAAAGGTCATAATTTTATGAATAACACTGCTTTGTCTATTGTTCCTCCAAAAATGGCTAATTATCTCTAATTATTCTGGGAACTAATTGATGGCATATTTGATGGCAAAAAATAGTGGCATATTTGAAATGGGAGGGGGGGGGGGAATTTACTTAGAAATTAAATGGAGCTGTTTTAAGAGCAGTGTCCCCTTCCAAGGACTGTCTTATTGCTGAGTGTTGCTAGAGCTTGATCCCCTGCCTGTCCTGCACAATCCCTTCCCTCGCAGGGCGAGAAGGACCAGAAGGTGAGCTGGCCAGAGACAACCCGGGATGGTGCACTGATCCTGATGGCAGACCTCGCTCGCCGGGAGTACTTCAGCGTCTCCGCCAGGCAAACACTGCAGTGCTTTCTTGCAAAGTATGTCCCCACTCTTATGAGCACACAACCGCAATAAAGTGAGACGCGAAGGCAGTGCAATGCACCGCCATTTACAGCGTGCTCTCAGTGTCATCGAGTTGCTGAAACTCGCTGTTTTAACTTCTTGCTAACTGTTATTGTGAGGGACCGAGTCTCACGCAAACAAGCCGAAAGGGACAGCACACCCAGCCTGTCATTTTCTTCAGGTTCAGTGCATTGGTTTGGTGTGCTTCGAGTTAGCTTACTGATTGATGGGCACAAGTGCACCGTCCTGTGCATGAGGGCAGTGTAGTCCATTAATGATTAGGGACGGGCAGTCGTTTACAAAAGTCAGGGGTCGGCATAGATTCGAGGATGCGGCTTTCCTGCCACCGCTAGACACTCGACGCCATCTCGTAGTTTTAGGCTTGCAGCCGGCGGGTTTTCAATGAGTTTTCAGAATTCTGGTTTTCAGGCTGCATTTTGCCTGATTAAATGTTGGTAACCATGTGTTGTGAACCCAGCTCTCAGTGTTCCATGCTTGCTTGCATACGTCGTCACGTAACCTCGAGAAGCGCCCGTGTCCGCGGCACATTGGCACCCTCCAAGTTGTGCCACTACATCGCGGCTTTCAAGCAGAAAGTAGTCTTGGAGGCCAAGAGGACTTCAAACCTCCAAGCACAGCGCAATTTTGGAGTCAATGAAAAGAATGTGCGCTGACGGTGGAAGCAGCGGAACGAACTTTTCAACTGCATTGCCAAGCGAATGGCCTTCACAGGACGCAAGAAAGATCTACACCCCAAGGTGGAAATCGCTGACTTTACCCTGCTGCAAAGAGAGGGTGCAATGCCTGTGACGGCGGAGATAATACAGGCAAAGGCGAGGGAGATCACAAACATTCGAGGCGTCGTGTGGGCTCAGTTCAAGGCCAGCAGGGGCTGGGTTAAGTGTAGCTTATTTAGTGACTCTAGGCTGGGTCACTCGTTTTATGAAGCGGTTCCGGTTCAGCCGGCGAGTGAGCATTGAACATGCTGTGTCTACCACCACAAAAAATAAAGTGCATGCTCTAGTCTCGGTCCAGTGGCTTTTTCCATTCGGCTTACATTTGAGTATGCAATGATGAAGAGGCTGGACCAACTCCGCACCCCAATATCACTCAAACTTTGCGATTCTGATCTAGACAACTTGAACACAAAACAGTGGAAAATAATGGCTGCAGCTGTGGAAATATTGCAGCCCCTGGACCAAGCAACGACTGAGCTGTGCACGGACCGCTGTCCAACACTTTCCCAAGTAATACCTCTCGTCGATTGCGCAGAAGTGGTTCTGCGTAAGCACGTCTCTAAAAGTGATGAGGCAGCATCGTTTGCAAGGAGCCTTCTGCACAGCCTGGCAACACGGTCTCCCGACCTAAAAATGGCACCTGTTCCAGCAAAGGCCGTGCTAGTTGGCCCTGGATACAAAGGTGTTTGTTTCATTGCAGAAAGTAAAAAAAGTGGGCAAAAGCCGCACTTGCAGCTGCAGCAGATGAGCTGGTGCCAGCACCAGAAGATTCTGCCCGTACATCTGGTTGCCAAGACGTGGAGAAGTCTCAGGCTGACACTCTGTGGGGCGTTTTTCTTCCCTAAGTTTTAACGTAGCGCAGCAGAGTGCTCACGACACTGTTCTTCGACAAGTGACACACTACTTGGGCCCCCCTGTGCTCCCAGGGTCTGAAAGCTATCTGGAGTGGTGGAGCAACGATGGCAGCCGGCTTTACTTAGCACTGGCCAAGGTGGCACGAAGGTACCTTTCAATTCCTGCCACGCAGGCGAGGATTGAGAGGCTGTTCTCGACAGCAGGAAATGTTTTCAGGAGCCGGCAGGAGCTGTTCTCCCGGAGCCTGTGGAGCAACTAGTATTTCCACACGAAAGCTTATGAATACAGTAAAGGAAAACTGCACATTTGATTTCTGAATAAATACTCAACTGGTAATAGCTTCACAGAAATGCACGCCTGCTCTCGCCAACTTAGCCGCTCATCCGCAGCAAGTGGCGTACCCGCTCCCGTTTCTGCAGCTGTCACTGGGGGACATCGTCCTCATCAAAAAAAGATATTCTTCGGTGCTCCATGCGTGCCCTTCTCCCTCCACGTGGGTCTGACCTTCCTGGCGGCTTAACCCCGCCGTAAAGAGGTCGTGCTTCGGAGAATCCGCCTGGGCATCGCACTGGCGCCTGCTGTGTGAGCAACGTGGACTTGCGGATCCTCCCCGTCTTGCGGATCCCTCCCCGACCTGCCCCTACTGCCCTGCCCCTGTTGCTCAGGCGACATTGGAACACTTCCTAGGCATGTTTCCATGGCTCCAACCAGCCCAAGCTCGACGCATGGGGGCCACAGGACATCGCCCAGGCCGCTCTCCCAATATTCATCTGTGGACGCACGGCCCCCTTTACAAGAAACTCTTGGAATTCATTTCCGAAACTGGACTGTAAAGTTTCCTGTAGTGCCCCATATCATTTCTTTTTTCTTTCCTTTTGTGTCGTACTTCTGTCCTGTTTTGTCCATTGTTTCCTTGTTAATTGTGCCCTGTGGCAAAAGGACGCAATAAAAAAAATGCTGTGCCTACATGAGTTGTAAATTCTTAGTCGGGTCTCAATTTGCTTTCTTTTGTAATTTGTGATGTGTACTGAGCGATTCAATTCGACCAAATCGCTATTCGCTTCAAATTTGCCTTGAACCTCAAATTCACTCTTCGCCCATCTCTAATAGATATATTGCCAGAGGGACACATAAACTCGTACTGCTGGTCACAACTGAAACTGTTCCGATCTAAAAATGATTGAATGCAAACTTGCCAAGTTTTGTGGTTTTATCATGCAGTGCCCACTTCTGAGGGCTTGTTTACAATGTTCACACATAACTTCAAATCTTAACACGTATGGTGTGGCTTGAAACAGGTGGCTTCAAGCCACACCACCTGTGGCTTAACAGGTGGTGTGGCTTGAAAATGGCGATTTGAAAAATGCCCAGCACTGGAGCAAAGATAATGTTTTAGTTTGTCAATGACTTCAGCTGAAGCCAAATCTCGGTGACAGCTGACCATGCCTATGGTTTACTCCAAGACAAGCTTCTCGGAAGATAGGCTACAGAATTACATATGAACTGATATGAAGCAGCTGCAGTCGTACAAGCAACAACTGATTAAGTTACCAATGCTTCTGATGGCAGTCATGGAATGTCTGGACGGTTCTCAAACACTGCTGGTGGGGGGGAAAAAAAGAAAAAAGCTGGTCATCATCATACTAGAAAATGGTCGGGTAACATTATCACTGGTTGCCCTCGTCATCTGATTCGCCCAACGCAACATAAAATGGCAGAGCTTTCCCGTTAACATGGGACACGACACAAGCAGACATAGACTACTTCCCCCATTGACAGGCTCTCCACAATGTGGTGTTAAATTTTAAGACGCCTGAATAATCCAACAACTCTTTCTGGAAGAAGGATGCTTGAAATGCGAAGCTTTCTTCGATACAAATGCAAAGTTCCCAATCCAGTCAGCCAAAGTCCAAATTTTTGACAATGCTGAGCTAGCTGAATGTGATATTTTTATCTGCAGTAGACTCGTGATAGTTCAAACTCTAAGGGACCCCAGGACGTTGTTTGAATGATCAGAAGTTCTCATAAATATGGCTCCGGGCGACATACCAACTTGTGTTGTAATGAAACATAATACTGAAATGCTATTCATACTTCAAAGAAGAAAAAACGCAGCGGTATGACTGCTTTGTCTTTGCATGAGAGCTTGAAAACAAAGTTTCCAATGACAGCAATGGCAGCCAGTTTACTGCAACACTTGTGTGCACTGGTCAGGAACTTGCAGATCCCAGCAGTGTGCTGAAAGGCCCGTGCAGCTGTCATGGGTAGTTCTTTCTCTGTTGGCTGTGGCTCTTCTTCACTGTCACTACTGCAATGTGCTGGAACACCTCCTTCAGAGTACCATGGCTTCAGAATATTTGTTAGTGTTAGTGATATAAAAATGCAAACGTGTGGATAGAAGTGTCAAAGGCAGAGATGTTTTCCGACAATGACAGGCAAAAAGTACGAATTAACCAAATTTATGTAATGCAGCAGTCTGAATTAGGTGGCTTTAAAATAGAAACATAGCGGGCAAACCAAAATTTTGAAATTTGTTTGAATTACCTTGGGTCTTCTGTATTAGTTCGTGATGGGGCCATCTGGATGTGTCGATTCAACTAACTCGGCATTGTTGATTTAGACTTCCCATTGGTTAAGCGTGTGGCGTGATCAACGTGTCATCTGTGGGCATTAGGGAATGCTTTCATCATCATCATCATCATCATCGCTCAACCGTGTGACTCTAAACTGCATTCGTCTGCCACAATTAAACTCATTATACATGTATAGACATGCCATTGTTTATGCAGTGCCCTTTGTGGAAGCCTTTTGTGTAAAGTTGGCTTATGTGTTGTGTGTGTGAAAGCACGTGTGTGGGTGGGTATGCCAGCTTGGCAGCCAAAAGGCATTGGTGATCCAGCGGTGAGCTCGCAGCAGCTGCCATTGTCACTGGCCTATCCCCCTGTTTGATTTATAGATGGGTATGCTGACTTCACAGCAAAAGGAAATTGGTGAATCATTTGCGAGTTCCTGGTGGCAGTTGTCACCATTGGCCTTTGACTGGGTATGCGAGAATGTCAGGTGACCGTAACCTTAAGCCTAACGACGTGTCAAGCAGCATGAAACTTATTGTATATCAAAACGCAGGTGCCAGTTAACAATGTTAGACCTCAAAGCATAATGTTAAGCCATTGCGTACCCAGTGGAGGCATCAGGCCGATACCCCCATTTGCTTCCTCGTCCTTGCACGTGAGCAAACTTAGCCCTCCTGTGCACTTTTGTTTTTCGTCTATACGCGGTTCCAGAAAAAACAGGCAGGAGGAAGTTCTCTTTGGCTACGAGCTTTATTGCATGTACAGGAGAGAGACACAGCTGCCGTTCAACTCTACTCTATTATCATATTGTGACACGTAGAAAATATATATGCATAGTGACAGTGCTGCCCTCTTTCTCCTCCTCCTCCGCAGACCCCTCCAGCTGCACACCAGCTCGGGAGTGGGGGCCAAGGCGAGGCACCGGTTGATGCAGGTCTTGTACCAGGCATGAAGGCGGGCTCCGCATCACCCATCATCGCCGCCCTCACACTCTGCTCAGCTTCACTCCAGCTGCGAAAGGGAAAGGAGGAGGGTGTGGGCGTGGATCATCATCGTGCGAGAGAGAGAGAGAGAAGAATGAAATAAAGCAGAGAGAGAGACACGTGGTGGTGCCCTCCCCGGGACCCACCCTCGTCGTTGCTGTAGCAGTCGGTGCAGTGGAGCTTGGTGTTTCGGACGCGGACGTCGGTGCCGCACAGGCCGTTGCCCAGCGGTGCCTGGCACACGCAGCAACGGAAGCAGGCAAGGTGGTACAGCAGCTGGAGACTCTCAATCACCATGGCTGCGCCGTGACCTGCACAGCAACAGGCGGGCTGTGAAAGTTGCTGTAGAATGTGTGTGAACACACCGTAGGCAGACTAGCGAAACGCACCATCTGCAGCCACATATGCTTCACGTGATTCGCAACAGGGGGGGGGGGGAGTGACTTACAGTGTCGTCTGAAAATAAAGAGACATGCATGTAACTTTCTTGGGATTAATTATAAATTCTCATATAATTCTCTGTAATGCGATTGTGCTTGAGGGTGAAATAAAATGAAATGAAATGAAATTTGTTCTAAATTCTCATATAATTTGTTTCGGGATACTTTCCCTAAAACGAGTCACAGCCGTTTTCTGTAACTGTAACTCCCTCCATAGATGGCCATGTTGACAGCAGATAAAAATTCTGTAACAAAACTTCTCAGTTATGACAAGTAAATGAAACTGGGCCTAAGAATAGAGTTGTCTTAGCGGCCAATTTTAGTATAATTTTTCCCAAGATATCTGCATTGAATTACGAGCTACAGAGCATTATAACACTAGCTGTGGAATGTGTGCATGCGATTCTTTGTTGACGCAACACAGTAGACACACCCAATTTTGGTCGAAACTTCGCGCAAGACAGCTTCACTGCAAAATTATAATGAAGACCCCCTACACAATTCCGTAAGACAAACGCACGAGGTTTTGAAAGCCTCTTTTAAGTTACATTGGAAAAGTCGGAACTGAGCAAGGGGTTAACAGCGTCTGCTGAATTAATGCACAATATAGCCACCTAACGCAACTAGGTGCCGTAATAGCATTTAGGCACTGATGGCTAATGTAAGCATTGTGAAGCTGGCTAGCTAATGTCATGGGTCCTGCATAGGCTGTTTGCGGCTACCAGAATTGTCACGTGCGCTAATGGACAGCTGCTGTGCTCTCGCCTCGGTTCCTTGTGCCACCATGAGCACTGGAACATGCCAAGACATTGCCAAGAGAATGTTCTAGGGCCCAATGCTAGGCGATTGTATTGTGCACGCAAAGCATGTGTATTTTGTAATGTTACTTCAATTGATAAAAGACATGTAATTTTATATCGTCAGAGCAGAAAAAATCTGCCACGCATAGACGCTACCATCCTGTGCCTACCTGTCCTTATCTGCCTCTCGCAATTAGGCCAGCTCTCCGATTTGACTAATGCTCGGGCTGCACATTCTTGGTTTGCCTTGCAGCACGTGGCATGTGGTTTTCGCCTAACACCAAAATAACCGTACACCCCGACAGACACCATACATCATTTCCTGCAACGTCGCACCACACTACCTGCTCGGTAAACTAGGTAATCAGCTTGAAGAGCAGCAGTTGGTGCCACCACAGTTCTTGCCTGAATCCTGGACAGTGTTTCGCAACAAACCGCTTTGTTCACTCGCAAATGGCGTGCACCAGGACCGTTTGCTTTCCACATCACAGCATGGGAGAGTGCATGCTCACGTGACTGCTCAGCCAATCACCAGGTAGATCTTCAGGCACTGCTACCGCTCTGAAATACTTAACTACTAGAGTAAGAATGTTTCATCTCTTGCAGTCCGTAACCGCAAAACCTGTCAGTACAATAAGAGGTCCTGAGGTCTCCTGGCTATCCACCAGGAAGACTCCCTCACAGAGCATGCCTTGAGGTTCCGAGTGCCTTCATGGCTCTACCATTGTCAACTTCTTCTAGCGTTACAACCATTCTTACCTCCCTCTACACCCACATATAAGCATTAGAGTAATTCCATACTCTTTTAATCCTTAAAGGAGCCATGAAGAGAAAACACAAGTTTGGTTCATTAAAAAGATTGACACCACTGACACCACTTTTAACGTAAACTTCGTTGAAATAAGCTACATAATTAGGAAAAAAGGGAATGGCCATGCGACCCACTAGCTCATTTCCCGCAACAGAACATATGATGTCACATGAGACAGCTCTGCGATTGGCGGAGGGCGGCAAAAGCAAACGCAAATTAGGCAGAGTTTATAAGCTTGCTGAACGAGCCATTTGCGGTTACATTTAGGGCACATTCTTTTTAAAGCCGTAAGAATGGTGGGACAGTGTAAGTTACAAAAGCACATGTAAAGCATAGAAGTACCGATGCGTGCTGCTGTTGGTACTGCGCGCAGTATGCTTGTTTAGCTGCACAGAACTGCGGAGCTTTGGGGTCGTCTCAGACGATACTGGCCGATTGATTGACACTACGGTGTCTTACGTGACCATATTTTTCGAGCGAGCACTATGTTTCAGGCAACGATTTCCTCCCAGAACAAAAACAAGTCAGGTTAAAGAAGGTCAAAAACAAACCACAGGCACAAAACGGCATGCCACGGTATGGTGGCGCCATCTAGGTTTAACGTAAACAAACGCGTGAGCATCTCGATGCCAACGCTGCCGTACAGAGTGGAGACACCCTTTGAACGCGTCCCGTGCCGCTGCAATTGGTCAACGTGCTCAACGAGTCGTTCTTTTCGTTTCCCACGCGACCCGGCAACGCGAAACAGATAAGATGATTCGATAAGATGATTCGTTGCGGCGATAATTGTAGCGCGGTTTTGATACAATGACTTGCTTTTGCAGCGAGCGAGCGACCCAAAATGGCGGCGCCAGCATATACGTGTCTCCACCCTGTACGGCGGACACAATCAAGGGACCCTAGGCTGCAGGGCGGTCTGTGATGTCATTGCGGACCACAAAAACACACGATTTAGCGGGAAAATCAAACTTTTAACTTAAATTGATTAATTTCTCAGTGAACAAAGCGTCGTTTGCATTCGGACAAGCGCTGGGGGCACTATAAAACACGAAATCTTTCGAATAACACAAACTTATATTTTGTCTTCATGGCTCCTTTAATGCATGCGTGCACACAAGCATGCACAAATGTCCAGCATTTTCAACATACAACTCCACCTGGAGACAACAGGGGGCTTCAGGAGAGAGGACACAAATCCTCACTGGCTATCTGTCCAGCCCACCACCTCATTGTTTTTTTTTTTTAGTACCTCCTAAGCCTAGGCAGTTCACAAGTTACAGGGTTAAAAGTCCTCTTTATTTTCACTTTTTTAGGTGTTCATTAGTTACTCCGAGCCATACCATTCCTTTCTTTTCTTTCAAATTTTGCAGATGTCTAGATTTGCAGTGTGAAACAGGAGCTTCACAGAAGTAGCAGCAGCAAAATAAATTAAATGTTAAGGCCCAACCACATGCACGCGTAAAACCGACGTACTCGCGCAACGACGTACGCCTGCGGCGGCATACGCCGCTGCCTTTACGCCGGCCGACGACGTCGGAGAGGGCGAGTAACCACATATCGCCGCAACGCGCTCGTAAACCAATGCACCGCGCAGTGTGGCTCGACTACTTCGGACTCGGCTTTGTGGCGACCAGTTCAACTACATTTTAACTCAAATAAAGCAAATAATGCCTATTCTCACAAAAATACGTATATTTAATACAGAAACAACTAAAACAGTTCTTGGGACATTAAAAAACGTTAAGGATTAGTATGCATACTTGGCAGGCACGAAACCCTTCCGCTAGATTTGGCGTAAAACTGCCTTGCTCCCATAGTTGCTCGTTGCTTCGCGTGTTTTGTCCGGTTGTTTGGCCACCGTATTTTACAAATTGCTTCGTTTTATCGCATAATGAATAGTGAAGTTAGCTTATTTACCAATTCACTGTCTTGTTATGCGACCTGAACACCGATAACATCACCACCAGAGGTGTACGTCAATACCGTACGTCCGAAAGTTTGCGTCGATGTCTGGCGCGCTCTGACTTGGGCGTAACAAGCGCGTACCAATGCATTCCGCGTACGCCGGAGTATGCCGGTTCCTTACGCGCTTACGCCAGTTTACGTCATTGCGCGAGTACGTCCGTTTTACGCGTGCGTGTGGTTGGGCCTTTAATCTTCAGCAGCTGCAAATCGCCTAATACTTGTCAGTTTTTGGGCGCTTTGGCTGTTAGCGTTTCACTTTCGAAAGAAAATGTCATGCACAGGTTTTTCTTTCCTTGCTTCACTTGTAATCTCCCAACTAATGAGTTTTAAATGTACAAAAGAATGTGTAAATCATATCTTCGCACACTTTCCTAAGAATAGACACACATAATTCCATCCACGTATAGTAATTCCACAAGACTGACGTAATTCCACTAAGGCTGTCGGCATAAATTTGCCCCATGGATAATGACACCTCTATTCAGGCAGCTTTCTCACGCAGCCACAGCGTGAAGAGGCATGCTGTAAAGAAAACTTGCCTAACGGCTGGCTGCAGTGCGAGCAGAGCTTCCTCCCGCTGACCGACAGAGTGGCCTCAGCAGGCGCCATCTGCCTGCTGGCCTCCCCGTCAACCTCGCAGTTGCTGCTCCGCAACAGCAGCTCCTCTTTCCTCCGGGGGTCCGTCATGGGCTTGGGAGGCACGGGCGGCTTGGGGCCCTTAGTGGATGGCTGGGTGCGGGCAACCACTTGGCTGGGCGGCACCAACTCCTCCCGAGTGCTGTACTCGGACAGCAGCTCGGTGCTGGTAGTCAGGGTCGGTTCAGGCTCCCTCTCGTTCCTCTTCTCGTTCCTCCGCTCGTTCCTCCGCTCGTCCTCGTCGGGGAAGAGCTGCTTAGCGTCCTGTACCCGCTGGAAGGCCCTCTCCGATGCCTTCCTCCGTCGGCTCTTCCAGTCGTCAAGGTTCTGCAAAACGAGATTGATTGGTTGATTGATTGATTATGGGGTTTAACGAGCCAAAGCTACACCTGGGCTATGAGGCACGCCATAGTGGAGGGCTACAGATCAATACAGTAGAACCTCGATAAGCGGATATCACTTAAACGGAATTGCCGCTTAATCGGAACAGCAGCCTGTAAGTTCGTTGGTTTTGTATTCAGATAACGTAAAAAAATCTGTCAGTAAATGGAACTAAAATTTCAGCATCATCGCGTAAACGGAACCGAAAATGGAATTTCTTGTCAGGCCCATTGCCATGAGCATCAGCTGCTGAAGGTCCTGATCTTCAAGATGTCATTGCATGGTCTCAAACAAAACAAATTGATGCATTTTTAGTGCACAGTGACCAACTGTTGCCGCACAAACTTTGTGACTGCTGCGCCTAATCTCTCGTAGTTGTCTTGTTTTCTGAAATCTATCCGCTACATTCACGTTCTGGTGCTTAGAGTTGCATGAAATGGTATTAAGCGTGCGTACGCACATAAATTTCCACTTTTGCACATCTCTCGCAGCTAACGGAACTCCTGTTAATTAAATGGAACTAATTTTTTCGGTACCTTGAAGTTCCGTTTATCGAGAGCCTACTGTATTTACCACTTGAGTATCTTTAATGTGCGTCAAAATCTCAGCATACGGACATTTGGCTTTTCACCTTCACCTGAAAAGCAGCCACCATGACCAGGATTAAGCCCGTGTTTTTGAACTCAACAGTGCAACGCCTTGACACTGAGCCACCGCGACAGGTGACAAAATCAGACTGACAGCGACGTTGGCACAGTTTACCTCTCAGGCCCGTTTGACTGAAGCACTCCCATTATTGGTGGCAAAGTGAGAGAGCAAGTGCGCTCATGTTTCGTTGACTGATACACACAGTCCCCGTCAGTTCTAAAGATAATGTACACATTATGCCGTTCAGAAGATACCATACTAGTAAAAGTAAACGGGAAATCTCCAAATGTTTCTCATTAGATTCTCGTTTAATTCAAACTAGCGTGATTTGTCGCTGCACAGCAGTAGATTCCTGCGGGCACAAAATGCAGATTTTTACACGTCACTGATGCTCAAAACACAGCCACACACTGCACTGTTGTGAAACTGCTTGGTAGCAAGAACTTATGAATGTAGCATACAAACAGACAATGGTCAGTTTGGCGCAGCATCGACCATGATGATTTAGCATGCAAGATTCAGAGAGCACAATCATCGTTTTTGGTAAGCAAGTGATGGCACCCGGTGGCACCATTATTTTGCTAGGGCAATCAGGTATGTAATGGTGTCAGTTGTCATATAATTTGTTTCTGGATAATTTCGATTGCAGAAGAATTTGCATCGTTTTCTGTAATCACACTCCCTCCGTAGATGGCCATGCTTCTCTGCGTCGCAGGCAACGTGGAAAAGCCGGCTTACAAAGACCGAGCTCACACCAATCCCCTTAAAGTCGGCCTCACCTCTGAACACAAATGCAATGCTGGGAAAACATTTTTTTTTAGGGACAATACAAGCCGTCTTGTATTAGAATACGAAAGCCCTAGGACTTTCTTTTAGTAAGACGTGTTGTTGGGCAGGTTGGTTTATATTACATAAATAAGATTTAGCGCAGAAAAAGACAAGGACAACGAACGGGCAGGACAGGCGCTATCCTGCCTGTTCGCAGTCTTATTTACATGACCTCCTATTTTTTTTAATGAATTTTTCATACTGGGAACCGTTTTTTGCGCAGCAGAGAAACCTGCTCCAGAGAGAGTGCGACACGATACCATCAAACGCTGTGATTATAATTCATTATAACATGCTTTATACCAATGTGTCTATTCACACTAGCAGACATTGGGTTCACTAACAGTTAAGATACTGTGTTTATTTGATTATAAGGTGAGGGTGCAGTTTGTAGAGTCACAAAAATCGCCACATATATATATATACAGAAAGAAATGCCGGCAGTCTACAACGCCAAAGAAGGCATAGGGGAATGGTTAGACTATTTTTACCGTTAGTGACGTTATATATATATATACATATATATATATATATATGCTGAGCTTTGAATATACGGCAGGGTATGACTTTGAGATTATGGATTTCAGAAAAAAAACTCTCCTTATATTCGAATAAATATAGTATACTTACTACCTCTTTACACTTTTCTTTCCTCCCATGCGGGCACTGACAGCTGTTAAAACGCTTCACACGATCTTGCACAAGTCAAATCATAGCGGTAGTAGCAAAAGGTGTCACTATCTGCTACCTATTTATTTAATACCTAAATAAATACATAACAGACAGCAATACCAGAGCCACTAGATAGGCATAGTGTAGCTTATTTAGTGCCTCTAATGACACCCATGCAAACAGCACTGGATACCGTGTGCTAATTATGCAACATTGAACCTCCTCACAAACATGCTGAAAACCACGCATATAAGCACATTTGCTCAGTAATGTACTGGAATGCATTCACCTTTGTTAGCTGTACAGTCGGTACTGTGCCTACCATACCGTGCATGCCAATTCAGACCGTTTTGTTTCTGTTCTTTTCAATTCTTTTCTTGGAACAAGTTTACCTACCATAAAATCTTTGTTACCGTTACTTGCATGAGTTTATTGTGCATGGTGACAAGAAGCTTTCTTCTGAAGCATGTTTTAATTCAATTTTGTATGATTACTAGCCAAGAGGACATCAGCCAGCTGGCTGAGTGCATGTTAAAGGAGGGATTCAAAAGTGAACATGTTGAACCCTCACCACCATCATCATTCCTTTCCCTTTGCATGTTTTCCTATGACCAAAAAGCATGGACCAATCGCCTTCATTGAGCCGATACGTAAGGTTATTAGTAACAGCAGAGCTGTTTAAAGCTTGAGCTTGGTCCGCTGGCGTTCACAAAAAGTGTTCGCAAAAAAAAGAAAAGAAAAAGAAAAATACCGAGCACAGGTGAGGGTGCGTTTTGTGAGGAGCACCCGGCGTTGTTCAGGCTTGCGCGTGGGCTGGCACACATAAGGAGCTCGCAAAAGAAAATACCAAGAAAACAGTTCACGTGCATTCGCGCCTGAAGTGGGGAGCACAGGACAGTTTGCGCTACAGACCCCTGAGTTCGTGAAGCCAGTTGCCACCGGTTCTAGCGCATGCTAACGCGGTCCACTTCGGGAGAGATTTGAAAGCCTGCGGATGAAACGACCCGGGCCTCCCAGTCGTCGAGAAATTTCAGCAGCAAGTTCGGAAATCCATGTGAGGTGCAACAGCCGGGTCCCTGACGAAGAGAGAGGGGCCTCCAGCTCTGCTGGTTCTCCAGCCCTGCACCATTAGTGCAAGCTGCGCTAATTTTTTTGGTAGCCATAAAGTTAAGCCTAACGGCATGCCAAGCAAAGTCAAACTCGTACATCAAGCTACACTGGTTAACTCTGTTAGACCTGATAGCATACATTAGGTCTAACGTGAGGTGGAACACACCCATGCCGTTGATGTCCAATTGACTGCCACGCTCCTTTCCTTGGTGTAGCGTTCGCAACCACATGACGCATTGCAGCCAATGGGCACATGCCACAGCCAATGGGAATTCAGGAGCCACCTACAGACGCCGGGCAATGCGGACGCCGACTTTCCACTCAATGGGGCATCACATGCTTTCGCATTCAAAGTTCAAATTGAGGTCTTACGTGTCCAAGCTACAAGGTGTGCCATTGCAGACTGCTAGAGATTAACTCAAGCCAAATTGGAATCATTAACAAGCACAAACATCTCGCCACATGTGTGCTTGTTTTCTACTACCTCCATCGGCTAAACCACCACCGCAGGCTGCCAAAACCGAACTTGCAACCTGGTAGCGCCATGCATCAGCCGCCATACCGCCACCACAACAAGTACAGCAGCTTACCGTGGCGTAGCTTACCGTCTGCCATTGCTCCTCCTGCTCGTCGAGCTTGGCGTGCTGCTGCTTGCGCACCTGGCTCTCGCTCGCCTGGACCAGCTCTCTCGCCTGCCGCACGATGGGCGCCTGGCTGGTCTTGATGAAGCGCAGGGGGTCCGAGGGGCCCGGTGCAGCCCGGATTATAGGAACAGTGCGCACGGGAAGGTTCTGCGTGCTAGGAGCCCAGCGCTGCTGCTGCTGCTGCTTCTCCGTGTAGGTCTTGTCCAACGCGGCCGAGTAACGGTAGCCACCTGCCATGGCAGCCGCTCACAACACCCATCCCCGCACACTGTCACCAGGCTATGCCAGTCCCCGCGCACCTCGTCAATGCTCCGGGGGGGTCACCCACCAGGCTGTGTCCGTTTGGGAAGCGCTACATCCTGTGGCGGACTCGGCGAGTGGCCCTACTCCTACGCAACAGTTTTGGCACTGCAAGGAAAAGAAAGAAAAGGCGGTGGAGGGAATGCACAATCTCTTTTGAACATCACTGAGGAAAGAGTCTCAGCTACGGGATACGTATCCCAGCTCGATAAACTGGAGCAACAAGAAGTCTAACAGTGACACATGTGACACTCTCTTATCATACATCTAAAGGTGCAGATGTAAAAGGACACTGAAGACCTGCAAACTGCCCCTAATCAATTCAGCAGTAAAGCTTAGTGAGCGCGCAACTTTCTTTTTCTCTAAAAGTGTTTTTAGAAGCAGCCTTCCTCTCTCATCGTTCTCATGCATTATCACCCTGGCCCTATACACCAGCCATCTTGATGGATTTTAAGTCACTTCATTTCTGTTTTACCGAGATAATTTGCATTTAATTGTACATCTGAGTTATCATCAAAGAACCTTGTTTCTGGTGCACTTTGGCCCTGTTGGCCTTGCACCATTAAACCCGAACCATCATCATCATCATAATTTCTCATGCAACTTGGTGATTATTCGCTCACATCACTTAGGATTGTGAACAGCGCATGCATGTTCTGCGCAAATTGTACCAGAGCTTATAATATTATTGAAAATCAAAATTGAGAAACCGCATTGGAAGCACACATGATAGCGCTGTGGTAGTTTGCGAGGCAGCCGCAGAGGGCATCTGGTGTCTTTTCTTCAAGCTTTAAAAATAAAACAATGGTTTATGCTTGCACTACTTTCACTGCCAAATAGAAAACGACACAGTGCAGCCACAAATGAGTATTCACTTCAGCGTTCCTTTAACCAATGCTGAACCAAATATTACAGCTTAAGAGACGAGCTGTATAATGCGCCCTATTGGCCAGGTGAGCTATCGTAACTTATCAAGAAGCATAAAATATGCTTTTGATGCTGACACACTCTGTAATGTGAAGGAAAATAAGTGTGTTCTGACTTCAATGCTCAACTGCTCTGGATATTAATTATACTGTGTGCTTGAGTTTTTTATATATCCGACTGTAACTGAAGAAAGAATGGGTAACAAGTTTTACATGCAAGAATACTGAACAAACAGATGCAGAGACCACAGCATGAGTTTGTGCAAAGCACTAGTGGTGCGAGAACTCTCCACAAGCTTAAGTTCTCTGGGGAACCAAAGGTACCTTCGGTTTAGCCAAGCTCTCTGAACTGTTTTAGGCAGTGCAGCACTGGCCTTTTCTATCTGCGGGAGCAGTGCACACTGCTCCTGCACTTTCTTGCTCGACTTATTTACGGTCAGTCGGAGCATGTTCACCCATCTATCTGGCACCGGCAATCGCAGAACTACCACAAACTGGCTGGTTCAGGACGTGCAGGCCCAAGTGTAGAAACTTCAGACCTCTTCAATTTGGTCCTCGCCTCACCACCACTGCGGAGATTGTTGAGTTGCGCCATTCTGAGGTATCGCTGTCGACCGCTCCCCTGGCCTACCAGTGCTAAGTATCATGTCTGTGCACAGAATTAAGTCCGTCACTAGAGGAATAACCACAGTTGAAATAACAGGGCTACACATATGCTGCGCAAACGCTTTTTGTAAAAATCCGCCGGAGTAAAATCTAAATACGTGTACGCTGCTACGTGCGTCGCTTTGTGCCGAGGCGACGTCGCCGGCTGCTTGGCCCGCAAAAGGATGCTTGGGATTCTAAAAACAAGGTCGGGCATTAATCCTCCGGGACAAAGCTGGCAAGTTGTGATGAAACATAAACATTTAATAAATTAGTCAGCGACCGAGCCCGTTTCACGGTGGAAGACACAGTATACAGTAGATTTCAGCACGGCACCACATTGCCGTCTTCAAGTTTTCCCCCAGACACTAATCGCCGCGGCGTTAATTGCACCGCCCGCAAGGCGAGTAAAAGCAGACAGTCCGGTTTGATACAATGCACAAGACGCGGAAGTGAGCGTACTTCCCACTTTGTCGACCGTTTAAGGCGCGCCGA
The DNA here is from genome assembly GCF_048455015.1 of Haemaphysalis longicornis. Classification (NCBI taxonomy): domain Eukaryota; kingdom Metazoa; phylum Arthropoda; class Arachnida; order Ixodida; family Ixodidae; genus Haemaphysalis; species Haemaphysalis longicornis. The sequence goes on from NW_027526335.1 coordinate 92,397,390, forward strand.
TTCGAGTCCGTCCTACTTGGAGCGGCCACTGGAACGCCTGACCAGCCAAAATTAAAGTGATCGCGTTGAGCTGCGTTGTAAGATGACATGACCAACCAATTCTTAGAAAACATTGACGAGGAGCGGCCACAGTAAACGCCCGGTGCAGAAAGGCGGAAGTTGACGAGCCGGCAGTCGGTCCGGCTGTCGATGCGGGAAGTCAACAATACGCACTTTCCATAATCCGCAGCTCCCGTTAGGCGCGGCACCGTTGACTGACAAGTGCTAAGCAGCAAACGCAAGTCGTGGCACGACACCGTGCATCATCACTGCGAAAAAAAGTTCGTGCACGAACGTAGCACCGATCGGTTTGACCCGGTTATCGAAGATGTCAACTCTTCTCCCTCCGTACGCGTTCCCACACTCCGAGGGTAGCGAACAAACCAACAAACTCGACGCGGTTCATTATGCATCGAGTTTAACGCAAGTCACACTCACCTTCACGAGCGCCTCGGAGTCCGCCAGCCGCTTCTCACCGACGAGGCCGTGTTGTGGTCGCGCTGTGTAGGTCAACTACCCTCGCGACACCCGATATAGGCTCACCCGCGAGCGGTGCCTCCTTTTCCGTCACTATATTGTTCTTGGCGAGCTTCGCAAGCAGCGGTTCCGCGACAACGACGGGTGCACACGATTGTAGCGACTGCGGAAAAGCGTCGAAAATAGCACTCATCCTATCAAGGGATCGCGATTGGGCCAATTTGGCTACTTCTTGCGTGCCATTTTATTGTGTTCCGCGTCGGAAACCGGCCTACCCTCCTCCAGCACCCGTCCGGCGCGTTATGGGAGGCCTCCGGCACCTCGCCAACCGGACCGCGCTCATCTGCGCCGTTCTCTCCCCTCTTTTCGCTTGTTTTGAGGAGCATGTTCGGGGCGCTCGTAGAACTTGTCGGAACCTGACACAGCACGCGGCAAAAGTGAAACGATAACACAGTGCGGTGTTAAACGCGAGGAATCTAGGCGAACTGGTGGCCGATGCGAGCGGTCGGCCGGTTCGTTTTTGTTTCTTGACCGCAATGAAAGTTTGTTCTGTTTCACTGATTGCATCAGGCTGGCGCGATGCGAGGGCAGGCCGGACGTAGGCGGCCGCGTCTAACCTTTCCCTGCGTTTTGCATTACAACCGCGAGTGGCCCGTGTGGAATTACAACCGAAGCGCATCTGCTTGTTTTTTACTCAGCTATGACCGTGTCTTCGGGCGTTGTCTGTTCTGATACAACCGCGGTACCCAGTTCCGTTTTGAAACAGTTCAGAGTGGGAAAAATGTAAGCGAAACAGTTGAAACGGTTCCAATTCATAGATCAATTATGGATCAGTCTTTCGTCAAGGCCGGCCCTATACGCCAATCCAGGCCAGGAGCAAGTGCATATGGGTTCGGCGCGCAGTCTCTTGTGGCCACAAACGATTCCTGCAGCGATCTCTCCGCCTTTGCTTTCAGGTCCTAATTGACCGACCGAACGTTCCGAAAAAAAGAATGAGAACGCGAGATTTGTGACTGCAGAAAATTTTTCATTATTCTTCGCACAAATGCAATGCGCGGCTTTCCAAGCAACGCGTACACGCCAGAGTAATTTAACAAAACTGGATGCGGCTCTTTAGCAAAAGCACAATCTGGACCAAATGCCACCAGAAAAAAAAAAAAAAATTAAAAATCCCTCAGAAGGACAGGGTAGAGTGGGGCTGGTTGGTGATGCTTCATAGGATGCTAACAGAACTGGGACGACGCGCAAATATGATATGTGATGCAAATCCCTGGCCAGGCCAGCTAGTCCGCGGCGTGCCACGTCTTGGAGCAGCCTCGATCGGTGCAAACAATTTCGCAAACCGCCATAGAGTTTCCTACCATAGAGAGAAGTCTTTCTTGATGTTCCTACTACCAGAGTCCTTCAATAGCATCAAAGGACTCTGCTACTACGAAACTATGCAAACTGTGCACTAGATGGAACAGCTAGCTCTATTGTGCCCATAGATCACCAGAAATTCTCTCTGATAGGTCAACATTCAGCATTCGGAGCGGCCGGCGGAACCGGTTTTTCTAGATATCATAAACTAAGCCCGCCTATGAATTTGTGTTGAGACAGGGACGAAAATAGGCCTGATTTCTCGGCACGTGGCGCCGCCCTGATGGCGTAAAAGCTATTTCCAGGCGGCTTTTTGAAGTTCTTTAAAGAATAGAGCTTCGTACTTTAAACATAGAGAAAGAAATCTCGCCGTCCTAGCTTTTTCACAAGACCACAGCATACTGACGCTTCCGAAAAAAAACTCCCAAAAAACCTTTGTCTCGGCTTAAAAATAATCTTCAATTTTGAATTGGCAAGCTTAAAAAAACCATGCATAAAGAATATTTGGCCAGGTAAAAAAATGAGTAAACCGAACGCGACGCGGTCGATTATGGTTTCAACTGAGCCTAGCCAAGTCGAGCAGAGCCGCTTGAAATTTAAATGGAAGCGGTGGGCCTGTAGGTGGGCCCAGTGAGTGGCAGTGACTCCAATCAACGCCGCCCGGTCCACACATTGCTTCATTTTGGTCATTGCTGCGCCAGTGGACTTCCGCAGTTATAATATACAGGGGAAGGAGCTGAAGCCTGCAGCTACCGTTCTGGGGTCGCAGCGCTCGTTTTCACTATTTCGCGAGCGCACAGGCACGCTTTATCAACAGGTAAGCGCCATCTCTCACCTCCCCTGACACACGGCCGACTACTCTGATAGCGAACCTTGAAGATCCAGCAAAATAGTATTCGTTGTATCTAGGGCATGGTGTCTCCGAAATTAAAGGGAATAGATGCCCTCGTTCTACATCCATTGACTTTTGTGCTAGCCTCGGACTCAAGTTGCTCAAGCCAAATGATATAAAATGTCTCTTTTGCCACTACAGTAATCGCCACCGTTTGCAGGCGACCGATCCTTCGGGCCATGTCAAGCGAGGAAGAAACGTCACCGGAGCACGGTCCTCCGGGGCGATTATTTACCAAAAAGTACACTTGGTGCTTAAAGTCGCTGTCAGATGACCTGCCTTCTCCGGACAGCTGTGCCTTCAAGACACCTCAAGCCACTCGGTGTCGAGCAACCCTGTCATCTCGCAAATGCATGTCCTCTACTCGGTGAGATTTCATCAAACAGCTTTTGCTGGGAAATGAAATGCACATGATTTCCGTTTTTAATTAAGCCCGAGAAAAACTTGAAAATCTGCCCGCCTTATCAAACATCATCAATGATTCCTGCAACATTTAATTGCTGAAGGAACTGTGTGTCTGTAGAAGAAATGACAACTGGGCATTTGGAACATCTTGATAGTAGCGCACTTACACACGGGCACCAATAAAAAATAGAATCAGTTGTGAACTAAAATAAAATAACAAAAAAAAAACGAGTTGCGAGTCAGCGCAGTGGTTTGTTATCTCTTTTCTTAGTGTCTGTGTGTAAGTGCGCTACCATCAAGATGTTCCAACTGTGTATCTATTCCTGCATGTGAATGAAGTTTTGGAAAAACACAACATTTCTGAAATCGCCACTCATATATTTACACACACACACACACACACACACATATATATATATATATATATACAGAAAGAAATGCCGGCAGTCTACAACGCCAAAGAAGGCATAGGGGAAGGTTAGACAATTTTTTTACCGTTAGTGACGTTACATTATTATTAATTTTTATTAATTACGTGAGAAAGAAAGAAAGAAAAACACGCGCCCAGAGTGGGGACCGAACCCACGCCTTTCAAAGGCGTGGGTTCGGTCCCCACTCTGGGCGCGTGTTTTTCTTTCTTTCTTTCTCACGTAATTAATAAAAATTAATAATAATGTAACGTCACTAACGGTAAAAAAATTGTCTAACCTTCCCCTATGCCTTCTTTGGCGTTGTAGACTGCCGGCATTTCTTTCTGTATTTCCTAACGAGCCCCTCATTTCCAAACCCTATATATATATATATATATACATATCTATATATGCTGCACATATTTTCATTCGCTCTGTAAGTGCAACAAGGTCGAAAACTGGGATAATTGGTATACAGTCGTTATGATTAAACAGCGCATACTAAACGAGATGAGTGAGAAATCACTAATTTAATAATAATGCTTATCTAAGTTTTTGGGGCAGTTGGATAACTTGAAATATTTCTGGCAAATTTCCGGAAAACACCTTCACTCAAAGCTGTATGCAACTCACCACAAAGTTGTACGCGTTTTGTGTCGCAGATATGTGCACATTTTGCACATCCTTGCATATTGCTGTTGTTGTTGATAAACGTTTCTTAGAGCAGAAAATGGTGTTGTGTGCGGCCTCCCTAGTCTAGAAAGCCGTGAGCAGTGGCAGCCGTTCTTGCTCGACACCAAGGTTAACCTGCGTCTCAGGCAGGCAGATGGTCAGCTGCTCCAAGGAGAGGGAAGGGATGGTGTTTGGGTGGTAGGGGCAAGCTCATTTTAGGTGGTGTGTGCTAATTTACAGGATGGGCATTCGTAGGGTTACATGGTTAGTGATATTTTGTGTGGAATTTTGTTGTAGTACGTCTGGGTTTCTCGGTGTCACCATAAGCGTGCATTGTTGGTGTTGAGAGATGGATGAGGGGAGGGATAGATGAGACGATTTTGTCAGTAGTGGTGACTTGGGACTGGGAGGTGGTTGAGGAATATCAGCAGGTGTTCTCTGCTTTCTGGGAATGCCCCAATAATTAATTCGTGGGCAGTGCCGTCTCATTCCCCGGTAGGTTGGTGCGGCCTGGTGTCTACACGATGTAGATGGTGGGTAGCTTCTTTATGCGTCGTAGAATGTTGAGGGCTTGAGGCGAGATACATCTTTTTTGATAGTGTGCAAGAAATAAAGTGCATGGAGTGAGATCAGTCTCCATAACTGGCGATGAAGACGGTGACATCAGCATCAGCAATAAGAATTTTATTTTTTATTTAAGATTAATAATATTTTTATTATTTGTTTCCTGCCTTTTCAATAATTTCTCATATTCAACAACATAAGGGAATTCAATAGGTATTGCCCCCAGGAAGGTTAAGATTAAGATTACAAAAATATTCACGTAACCACCTGGTTACGTGAAATGAAAAGGAGTCTGAAAAAGTAGCTTTGAGGTCTCAGATTACCAGCCACATGTAAATCTTGGAGTCAGTGCTTGCGGTTAGGGCTTTTTTATTATGCTTAAGTGCTTCCACTTTTCATCACGCTGGGGCACGCAATACCTGATATCTTTTTTTTATTGCGCCATTTTACCACAGGGCATAAGTAACAGGGAAACAATGCACAAAACAGGACAGAGGTACGGCACAGAAGGAAAAAAAAAAAGGAACACAATGATGCGGGTGCACTACAGGAAACTATAGAGTCCAGTTTTGGAAATGACAAGAGTTGTTCAATTCTCGTGATGAAAATTTGAAATTCATATCCTTCTTGCCCCCATCCCCTCTCTCGCAAAATGTTCACCTCTCGATATTCCTGGAGAGAACCCTGATGTAGGCCGAGGCTTATCATAAATGGAACAACCACCGCAGCGGTGACAGACTCCGACTGGATGAAAACAGAGGCAGCGGACACAAAAAGCGAAAATGACCATTGAGTGGCACGATGGAGAATGTGTGTCTTGCATCTGTGTGCTCCTATCCATCTGTTGGCATCTACCCACCATGGTGGCTCAGCGGCTATGACGTTGTGCTGCTGAACCCTAGGATGCGGGTTCGATCTCGGCCGTGGTGACTACTGCTCTGATGGAGGCGAAAAGTGAAAACGCCAGGCGCTGAGGTTTCGGCACACGTTAAATGTCTCCAGGTGGTCAAAATTAATCCGGAGCCCTCCACTGCAGCGTGCCTCATGATCCAGGTGGAGTTTCGGCACGTTACACCCCACAATCAGTCAGTCAGGTCTGCTGTATACTATCTATCTCTTTTCTGAACAGTGTGGCAGACATCGTTTGGTTTGATTATCTGTGGCTGTACTGACAGGATTAAAATTACTGGGCTGTTAATACGCAGATGTGTGTGTGGGGCTTTGTGGGATAATGATGGCTGATTTGAATTGTCCAAAAGTTTGAACCGACGAGGAGTGAGTAAGAACACTTCTGGAGTAGCACTTTAAATTCTTTCTGTTTTTCAGGCGGCCCATATTTCTGGACACGTCTGAGAGTGAGGACGAAACGTCGGAGTTGAATTGTCGTCCGTTTAGAACACCGTCCACTAAAGGGAGCGATGAGCGGCCTTTCAGAACCCCGTCTAACGCCCTGCGAGCTTCTTCCAGCAAGTCTTCCGTTTACAGCACACCTCAAACATCTCTGCACCACAGTCCATTGTCTCGTACATGCCACTCCTCTGTACGGTAAGTTTTCGCCAGCCAAACAGTTTCCGATGGAAAGGAAAATGAGACGTGTGTGTTTCTTATTAACTAGAGAAGGTTTCAAAAGTCTGTTTTCTTTATCAAGGACAGACTGGGATACATGTTACTAATTAACAGTGAAAGCATCACTGGGCTGCTCGTTAAGAATTTGTGTTCTTCACTTGGCCTTGCGTACGCATACCGTAGACTAAGACAATGTGCTGTAAGAATACAAGAAATCCTGGCCAATGGCTGAGGGAGGAATGTCATTCAAAACGCCTTCCCTTCAAAACCCACCTTGGGCATCAAATAAAGTCGTCTCTCTCTCTATTTTTGAGATGAACCCGTTAAAGGGAGACTAAAAAAAAAGTTTGCCTCTATATTCATAGATCTCAGTGCCCTGAATACAAATATACCACTTGCAGCAGCAGCGGTTGATTTAATGCAGTAAGTGGCGCCAGTTCAAAAATGGGTATTGCTACTCCATGCATATTTCTGCGCTGTGATTTCTGACGTCAAAAATTTTGGCAATGTTGAAACAAGATTGGTGAAGCTTGTCTAAGTGTTTTTGTGGGGAAAAAAAAAAACGATTTAGAGACGTGTAAATGTAAACAAAAATGTATTTTGGGAATTATTGCTTAGGATGCGTTGTTAAACAGGCAACACATTTAGTTGTAAAACAATAATAAAGCAGGTGAGTTTTCATCAGACAAACAACTCTTGCTGGGAAACGAAATGCACGTGATATCCGCTTTTCAAACCTCAGAAAAGTTTGAAAATCTGCTTGCCTCATTGTGACGGATTGACAAGGATCCCTGTCACTTTTGATTGCTGAAAGCGTTGCTAGGCTACTCTAAGATTTGTAGATCTGCACCTGCATGCACGTGGTTTTGGAAAAGTGGATCATTTATGGAATTTTAAAACTGATTCTCTATGTGCTGCACCTATTTTAAGCCACTTGTCTAAGGGTTTGAGGCATTCAGATAATTCAAAATATTGTCGGCAAATTTGCAAGTACCTTCACTTGAAGCTGCATGTATCTCTCTATGCAGGTGTAAGCTTCTTCAGGTAACACATTTGCACTTTTTGCACACATTTGCATATTGTGCAAACATATAAATAGAGCGCATGGCCAAACTTTCTTAACTGGCTATGGAGGTGGCAACATCAATACTTCCTCCTGTGCTCTAATCGCATTGTTTTAAGCAACACGGGCCTCTTTGATGGTCTCCCTATTTACAAGCGTTTCGACAGTGTGCTCCTAGGGATGTCCTGCTTGGGGATTTCAAGCTAAATTGCTATCCCAGCATCAGCTTTTTGTACAATCGGTGTGCTGTATTGTCACCGGTTTTGTAGGCATTGCAGAATGTTATGGGAAAATGACTTAGCAGGGCTATAGCCCTAGACCCGCCACAAACCAAACGACTATCATGCCATTGACAGGCTCCAGCTGAACAGGAACAGAGGTGGCAAACAAAAAAAAGTGAAAACGATGCTGAAGGGACACGATAGAGAGCACATATCTCACATTGGTGAACTCTTGTTGGTCTGCTGGCATTTGTGTTATTTCTTTCCTTCTTTCTGTGCACTGTGGCTAGCACAAATTTGGTTCAATTATCCGTGGCAGGACTGACAAACTTAAAAGTTACTGGGCCGTTTAATACGCACGTGTCTATAGGGCTTTGAGGGATAATGGTGGCTGATTTGAATTGTCCGAAAATTCAAACCAACGAGGAGTGAATAACAAAAAATGCTTTCTGTTTTGCAGGCGGCCCGTTATTCTGGACACGTCCGAGAGTGAGGATGAAACAACAGAGTCGCAGTGTCGCCCTTTTCGAACACCCTCCACTAAAGAGGGGGATGTGCGGCCATTCAGGACCCCGTCCAACCCCCTGCGAGCTTCTGGCAAGTCTTCCACTTACAGCACACCTCAAGTCTTTCCGCGTCGTAGTCCATTGCCTCTTCAATTCCGGTCCTCTGTACGGTAAGTTTTCACCAAATAGATAGATAGAAACTTTTTTAGTCGCGGAATGGTGGGTAAGAATCGGCCACCTTTGTCCAGGCAGCCGCTGAGGGCCCTGATGATGTGGGCCGCCAGTTGCCTTTGTTCTTGGAGGCTCGCCGCAACAGCCCGTCACCGCTCTCTGGTGTAATTGTGTGGTTGTGTAAGGATGTGGGGGCAGTCCCACAGAAGGTGGTCGTACCCGCCGTGGTGGCCCAGTGGCTAAGGCGTTGCGCTGCTGAGCACGAGGTCGCGGGTTCGATTCCCAGCCGCGGCGGCCGCTTTTCTGATGGAGGTGAAAAGCAAAAATGCCTGTGTTTTCGAGATTTCGGTGCACATTAAAGATCCCCAGGTGGTCAAAAGTAATCCGGAACCCTCCACAACGGCGCGCCTCATCGCCTGCGTTGCGTCGGCGCGTTAAACCCTACAATCAATCTTCAGAAGGGAGTCCTAGGTAGATGAAATAAAGCAGTGGGGACACAGTGGGACAGGGGTGTCTGGCAGGCATTGGAATAAATGAAGCTGAGTGGCTGTGCATAGTGTATATGTTTGTGACTGCCGAATGGCTGCTTGCTTGCGACGGGTAAGCCCAGCATGGAGAGAAGGAAACATGCATTGGAGCTTAGGTCTGCTGAGGTTAGGAGGAGAGAGGAGCAATACGCTGATTCTTTAGAAGTAGTATGAAAGTGATTAATAAGGAAATTTTTAACCCACAAAAACTGATTGAGAATTCCCTATCAGTAATTTTTATACAGTTTATTGGGATGCCTGCCAACCAAATTCCCATTGGGAGAGTGCCTGAATATTGTGATTCCTGTTGTATAAATCTTATTCACTCAATTACTCTAGCTGAACAGTTATTATCAGAATAGTTCTTGGTAACTATGCGGATGTTCTTTGTTTTAATGTTTCTAGAACGCAGGACTGTATAGGAGGTTCCTTGACATTTTTTGCAGCCATTCAAGGTTTTGTGCAATTATCAATACTGTTATGCTGACGATTGTGCTGCTGTCAAGAACCAGCAGTACTGTATGTTATAGTTCGGTAATAAGTTCACTTCGTAGAGTATGTTGTAGTTTCCTTACAGTAGTACTACTGATATTTCTGCATGCACAGATGTGTGTATGCATCCGAGATGGAGATTGAGGAAGAAGAAAAATCGGATGCAATCATGTCAATACTGCCAAAAATCAAATCTACCTCTAGCCCTTACAGTAAACACCCCCTCTTTGCAGGCGGCCTGTCATTTTGGACACGTCTGACAGTGAAGATGGAGAGTCAGCCCAGCACTGGTCTCTTGAACCCGTGTTGAGTAGGAAGGATGACCGGGAACCATTCAAGCTCCCCCCAAGTTCCCTGCAAACTACTTCGGACAATCTGTGCGCTTTCAGCACACCTCAGGTTCCTCGGTGTCGTGCAGATTTACCCCCTCGTCAATGTTGGTCCTCAGCAAAGTAAGCTGGTATTATCATCCAGAGTTACTGAATATAGGAGTTGCAAAACGCCCCATAGGCCCTATACATCACAAAATTAAAGCCGCTCCACTCAATGTGGAAGCTGTCGGTAGTGCAGAGCAGTGATTCGTCATAATGGGCTGTAGCGCCATTATCCACTCACTGCTACCACCCAATGCAATTCATATTTTCCGCCACCCGCCGTGGTGGCTCTAAGGCGTTGTGCTGCTGAGCACGAGGTTGCGGGTTCGATTCCTGGCCGCGGCGGCCGCTGTTCTGATGGAGGCGAAAAGCAAAAACGCCCGTGTGTACGAGATTTCGGCACAAGTTAAAGATCCCCAGGTGGTCAAAATTAATCTGGAGCCCTCCACAACGGTGCGCCTCATTGCCTGCGTTGCGTTGGCGCGTTAAACCGTACAATCGATAAATCATATTTTCCGCCTCCGTAGTGCTCACGTTCCCCCTGCCTGAAACAGTGCCAGCGGGAGTTCTGTTCTTTTTTTTGCTTGGTTTTCCTCCTGCACGTGCCGGCGTTGCACTGTGACTTTTTTTTAATCAATCCAATGAGCATTCTTAACTAAATGAACACAGGCTCTGCCGGTTAATTAAGTATATTTTGCCTCAAATGTACCTGCAGTTTTCTTTGTGCTAAACAATAGGGAGATGTATGACAAGCAGCAGCGATTCACGAGTTTCGAACGCTTATGACTACATAAACCGATTGGCTTTCGAAGCCTCTGGGTTACGCCGCAACGGTGGAACGCCGTGTGGCTCTACTTGGGTCCAAAAAGCAAGCTACGACAACAAGGCCAGCCCCTAAAGTGCTCTGCACTTAAAAGCATTCTTCTAGTTGGTCCGCTCTTCTGGATATTCTTGAATTGTGCTGCCATCTAACCGCAAAGGTGCAAAACGCATTTTTTTTTACACTCGCCGCTCCAACGCTGGGAGACGGCAGTAGTCAATCTACCTAACTCTATGCTCCGGGTGGCTCTCTGAGAAGCAGAAGAAATTGAAAACCATTAGCTGGTTCAGCGTGCTAAGGTTGTTAGACAGTCCGGAATTCGGTGTAATCATGTGCATTTGATGTCGTAAATTTTGATTGAAGGGAACTGAGTTTGTGAGGAGACTCAGTGGTTTAACTAAAGCATGGGGACATGCTCCGTTCAATTTTCCTTGCCCAAAGCTGGTTATCGAGCTGCCAAACCTCGACATAGCAGTTAAGTGCATGTCTCACTGTCCTGATTAATCAAAGCTTTTGCATTCATTACTATTGTGTGTAGTAATAGTAGGTGTCTTTCATGCACGATATTTCTTAGTGTAATGAACAAATTTTCTTTTTCTCTTCACGTGCACGTGCAGCTTTGATTGTCGTTTTTGTGGCTCACAGTTGACCTGTAGGCTAATATGTGCGCTGAAACTGAATTTTAGGCATTTGTATATGCATTTGCACATCCATAAACCTGGAAGTGACGAAGAAGGAGAACAAGAATTTTTTTTGGGGGGGGACTGTGCTGTTTCTATTTTTAGTCCAGTGCAGAATGTACTGCTTCTCTTTATTACAATGTCAAGAAATTTGCATGCTCCGAGCTTTAATTTAAGGGGGGACGCTGCTCTTAAAACATCTTCCTTTAATTGTTAAGTAAACTCTGTGAAACTTGTCAGTCTTGCTGCTTTCGTGGCACCAGTGGCAATTGGCACCAATTTGAGTGTCCATTTCAAACACTGAAGGTTAATGAGCTGCAAAATTAGTTCCAAGCGATGCATTAAAAACTAATTCTCTTATTGCACTCACCAGGGTTCATAGTGTTGGAAAATGTGAAGATTATCGTTTTATGGCCAACACTGTTTTGTCTATTGTTCCTCGAAAAATGGTTAATTGCCTCTAATTATCTCGGGAACTAGTTGACCAACTAAAGAAATAATGCCCTATTTGAAATCAATGGGGGAAAAGTAGCAAGACTGCAAAGTTTCACAGAGTTTACGTAAGAGAGAGAGAGAGAGAAATAAAATTAAAAGAAATAGTTTTAAGAGCCAAATGCAGCATATTTAGCTGTATGTAAGTAATATGTTTTCAGTTAAATATTTTTTGTTTATTTCAGAAATATATCAACACAGGTTTAATTAAATAGTACTGTGGGCATGCAGTGCAACACATAGTACTGAACGCAAAACGTGTTCATTCTCTGACATTCAACTGCTTTATGGCTCGCCAAACTTTCTTTTGAAGCAAATACCAACTGGAACTTGGGTGAACTATCTCTGGAGGTGTCAGCAAGGAGCCATTAAAAACGCCGCTGGCACAAAACAAACCGCAGCACATCACGAATGTTGCTTGAGATCTGTTGGTTAGTACTTGTGGCTGCCGACACCAAAGCTGAGTGGTGGCCTTCACACTAAATGGCGCCACATTCCACACAGTCGAAAGAGCAGGCCACGTGACTAAAACAGGTTTTGGAGCGGAGTTTTGTAACTGAATAAATCGAAGAGCACTGGTCATCATCAAGCAGGCAGTTTTAGCTTGAAAAAGGAGTGTGTGAAAGAGTTAATAGTTTGCGATTTGCATGCATCACTGTTCATGAGTCATAGAAAATTTTAATCTCAGAGTTGCTAAGGAGAAAGAAATTTTCGGCCAATAAAAAATGTGGTAAAATTTTTTTGGCCATGTTGAAAATTTGTCCCTTTTTATTTTCCTCTTGTAATATATTAAGTAGTACAATTTAACCTTGTGGTAGCAAATAGAAATATAGAAAAACCCCCACTTCAATCAACAACAACGTGGGACCCAATTAAAGTTCTATGCTTGGAAGGGAACATGCCTTAATATTCTGAGAAGAAATGAGCAAAAATAATTGTAGTAAAAGCCAGCGTCCTTAGCGATGCTCTTGACTCCATTGCTGGTGGCCTGCCACAGTGTTTGTGGTGGCTTTTTAGTCTATCTCAGCTTCAGCTGCCATCACCAGCTACGTGCCCAAAGCAAGAGTGAAGCCCGTGGTGGAAAACACAGTTTGGTCTTGCTAAGTTTGATGCCCGATTGCCAAATTCGGTTTTGCTTGTATTCACTGTATTCACTGGCGAGGCACGCGAGCTTGTATTCACTGGCGAGGCACGCGTGCAGGCAACCTGGTGAGTGCACCGTTACTGGTTACGTCGGGCTCCGCGGGATGGCGGTGCTTGTCAGTGTTAAAGGAGCCATGAAGAGAAAATACAACTTCGTTTATTTTGAACGAACTAGGATTCAGTATCTCACTCAGCTCCATCACAGCCACAAAAGATGTTTTTTTAACGGAAAAAAAAAGCAAGAAGTGTTTAAAAACTTTCAAATTTTGTGCCACAGTGACGTGTTATGAGCAAGAATGACGTCATACAGGCCAACAAAAAAACATAATTTTCAGTGCGTTAACTGCACGTTAGCATTCAAGTGATGTGGTCAAATGGAACTAGAGGCCCTATTACAGACGTCCAGTCATGTGTCGTCGCGACAGGTCAGTTAGGCGGCCGCCAATCACCCAAACAAGGTTCCGTGACGTCATAGAAAAGTTGTGGGAAATTGGCTAGGGGGTCGCGACTGCTTCACACGTTTTCTTTCATATCTCCGTTATTTTTTCGAAGATTGCGATGGTATTGGTATCATTGTTATCGGGACTAAGCCGTCTTTCTAATAAACCCAACTTGTATTTCGTCTTCATGGCTCCTCGAATTTTTTCGTCAAATGTGACCCCCCAGGGCCAATTTTTTTTATTGCCGATTTAAATTCTTCAGATGAATCTATTTCGAAAAAAAAACATCGTAATTTTTTAAGCAAGAGTGAAACCCGCTGTGGAAAACACAGTTTGGTCTTGCTAGATTTGATGTCCGATTGCCAAATTCGGTTTTGCATTAGTATAGCTTGTATTCACTGGCGAGGCACGCGTGCAGGCAACCATCTGAGTGCACTGTCACTGGTTACGTAGGGCTCCACGGGATGGCGGTACTTGTCCATGTTAAGCGCATGATTTGTGTTGGACGTTCCAAACTCTACCCCACTGAATGCAAAGTAATGCCTCGAGTCCAATGTCAGTGCTATTAATAACATCTCTGTTGACACCACCACTGAGAATCGGGTTGAAACGGAGCAGACTATGCACGCTGGTGTTCTCTTCTTCTTTGGCGTGCCATGTCCAAGGCGCATCGGCCATGTCCGTGGCTGGCTCCAATGTTGCCAAGCGAAGAAATCGACAGCTAAACTGTTGAATGAATACCACCTATACTTTTTCCTGCTTTCCCAAGTATGTCACGGCTCTGTCAGCAAGTTGAATATGGTGCAGGAATTAGGTAATTCGAAATCCGCACCCTTAAACGTAATTTCTTCAGCGATGGTAGCAACTTTTCGCATCAAACAAAATTGTAGTGAAGTGCGAGCTGTCCAAGCTTTCAAATAAAGCAGTTTCACATGTTGTCTTGCCTTTAACGTTTAAGCTGATGGGTAACATAAGCAGATATCATGCTTAGTTATGCCTGTTCATAAAGTTAGCCTGGCTTTAGCATTCAGCGTAGAAAAACACAGAGGACCTTTTCCAAACCCTATGCAGGAAACGGCCCTCCTTCTTAGACGACAGCTCCAGCAGCGAAGAGGAAAACAAGCCTGTTGCGAGAACACTGTTCGCGAGGGACGACGCCGCCTGGTTTCTCGAGTCTTTGTCGGAGGACAAGCCTCTTGAAGAATGTCACCATCGTGCCTTACGCTTCAGGAGGCAGTTCAGAAATTCCCGCGAAGATTTGACGGAGGCCTTGTTCGAGATTTTTAACAGGGAGCTTTTTAGCAACCAGGTGAATTTTGGCAAAGCTTGAAATATTTTTTTTTTTTCTCCTTGCGTGGATTTAAGAAAACACAGGATTTCGGCAATTCTTCCTGCATCCTGCGGGCCACTGTTGCAAGTTTGTGTTTGCAGATTTTTAGCCTTCTACATTTCAGGCTGCAAGGTGACTTTTAGGTTTGGCAGTACCAGACTTCTCTCTCTGTCTAGAGGGTGGCCCTGTGTGGCTGAGATTAAAGATTCCCAGGTGGTCAAAATTAATCCTGAGCCCTGCACTACGGCACGCCTCATAGCCTGCGTTGCGTCGGCGTGTTAAACATTACAATCAATCAAATCAATCAATCAATAGAGGGTGGCCCCAGCAGTCGGGACACCCAGTGTCCTGATTGCTGTCAAACATGCAATTTCGTTTACTCTAGGCATTTTGTCTGTTCAAGCAGTGAGCTATGGTCCAAGATTTGCATAGCTGCAGCTGCTAACCCTAAGCAATGGTGACATTTTTAAAATCCAAGCAAACATCCTGAAAAAAATTGGGGAAGGGGGGATAGCAGTTCCCCCCCCTCTCTCTTCTACCTGACATGGGTTGTGGTTAATCCTCCTCATGCCCTTGCTGGGCATGATGCCAATGTCTTCTTGCCTCATTCGCAGCTGCCAAGGAGTGAAATTTCTTGGTATGGCCGCCTAACGTCGACGGCAGGTCGCTGCTTTCACCTGGAGCAGAAGCGCTTCCGTGTGGAGCTCTCTCCCAAGCTGCTGGACTGTGCCGAAAAAACCAGGGACACCCTTCTGCACGAGCTCTGCCACGCTGCCGTGTGGTGTATCCACGGCGTCATTGACGGTGGCCACAGCCACAGTGGCTGGAAATTCTGGTGCGTGTGCTCTCAACGGAGCGGGCTGTGAGTGCTTCGCCATGAGCGAAATTCCCGCTTGACTCTTGTTTGGAAGGAACTGAACAGCACACAGAACAAGACTACTATGACAGCATGCGTCTCCTCAAGATTGTGTGTACAGTAGAATCTCGTTAAACGGAAATCGCTTAACAACGGAATTTCCACTTAAACAGAACTGTAGCTTGTAAGTTGGTTGGTTTTCTTATCACATAAAGTAAAAAAAACTTTCGGTAATCGAAACTAAAATTTCTGCCTCACCGTGTAAACGGAACAGAAAGTGGAACTTGGAACTTCTTGACAAACCCTAGGTCAATAGCATCAGTTTTTTTAGATGCGGAGCAGCTTATGGTCGCATCTGTTCCCTCCGCCGTTGTGCGTCTGCCGTTGTGCGACGTCCACACTCCCACTGCGCATGCGCATCCTCCTCCCCCTCCTCTCCTCTCCTTGTCTCATCTCCTCTCCTCTCCGGGATTGCGCAATGAATGGCAACACCTGCGGCTCCGCGCGCGATAATGCGAAGCAGCTTAGGGTTAGAGGCGCGACGGTAGCCACTGCATACTCCACTGGGGTGCCACTGTAGCCCCGCGGTATAAATGACGCGCGCACGCTCTGCTCCCCTCATTCTCCTCCCGCAACGCCGCAATCGAACTGAAAACTAATGGGAACTTGAGTCGACCCCATGGCTGCTTCGCATACTACTCGGGGTTCCCCTATGGGAAGATGGTGAAATTTTTTTTTTCTGGTTTGGGCTGCTTGTTTTTGTTTTCTTTATAGCCTCATTGGCCTCGTAGGCCTCGTCTCGTTAATAGTCAGCTGTGCTACCGCGACGAATGCAATATCACAGTTTTTGTTCTAGTGGTTCGGACTTGATTCAAGTCATCGAGGTTGCAGGGCTTAGCTCCTGCCGCCTTTTTCGTGCCATCGTGGTGCTATTCTTGCTTCATTACTGTGCTGCTGTATTCTAAATTCAGTGGCTCGTAAGCACTCGCGAAGTTGAGGCCTGGGGTGTGCACACCATGCGGTTACGTTAGAAAATAAAGGACATCATTCTTGACTTCGAAAGCAGCTCTTTGATGCATTTTCATGCATTTTTGAGGGCACAGTGACCAACGGTTGCCGAATAAACTTTGTTAATGTTGTGCCTAAACCTCTTGTAGTTTTCTCATTTTCTGAAGAACTATCACTCTAGTGTTTAGAGTTTTACGAAATGGTATTAAGAGTGTGTCCGCATACAAATTTGCACTTTTTACCATCTCTCTTGGTAAACGGAACTCCCGTTAAATGGAACTAATTTTTTCGGTCCCTTGAAGTTCCATTTATCGAGAGTCTACTGTACTTGAAGGCACCATGTTTTGTTCTGGCAGGAGTGACGTAGTAAGGGTCAGCACCAAAAAATAGCTATCAGTATGTTAACAGCGCGTTATCATTCATGAGATGTGGTCTAAGGGAATTAGAGGCTCCACTACAATAGCCAGTCATAGAGCCAGTGATAGAGGCCCCACTACAATAGCCAGGTGATAGTTAGTGATAGAGAGTAGGTGGTTGCTTTGGTCAGCAGCCGCCAATCGCATGAACAAGATTCTGTAATGCTCGTGAGAAATCGTCAGGAAGAGGCTGGGGAGTCGCCATCGCTTCACATGTTTCCGCTAATATCTCGATTGTTTGCGTGAAGTTCACAATAAAATTGGTATCACTGTTATTGGTAGAAAGCAGTCTTTAATAAACCATACTTGCATAGAATGTACGACACGTCAATGAGACAACACACATGAGTAGAATAGGCTCAGCCCAGCCACAGAGATTTGGGAGAAGCTGTATCGTGAAGTGTCGCCAGGCTGCCGTCAAATTAATTTGCACCAAGACAGAAATGAAAGGAACGAAAAAGATGTAAGCGGGATACAGAAGTAAAAAAGTCGTATGTATTGTTAGGGAAAGCTGTAATGCTTTCTCCTTCCAAGTAGGCAGGCTTAAGTGCCTCAAGGAATGTTTTTTGGGGTTTAAAAGTGTGCTCTTCGATACAATATTCAATTTCAGTGTGATTTGGTGCATAATTTCACCATTCACAGATGTTTTATAAGTACTGTAAGTGCCTTTCCGAGTAGCTTTGTTCGAAGAATATGCCCAGTGTCACCACAGATTGCCTTGTACGTCCGTCATGGCCTTTAATTCCTTCTCCCTGTACCCTTGAATTCTTTTTAGAACCTTGTTTCGGTTTGGTTTATTTCTGCATACAACAAACGGACTGGTCCGCACCCTTCACCTGGCTGCACTGTTCAGACTCTCGAGCGGCCTTGCTCGAGCAGTTTAGAATGATGAGTCTGGTCCCCTTTTCCCTAACACGATTCTCACGAGATGCCTAGTCTTTCCAAAAGACTCCCAACCCTCGTAATTCTAGAAGAAAAAGGAACACATTTATTTGGGAGCACAGTTAGTTGATGGTGGCCGCCGTTTTGGCGGCAACCGCGGCTGCCCGGGCGACCAGTGAAGCTCGAGCCTCCTGGTCTGGGCAGCGCAATGCCTCCTCCCACTGCTCACATGTGGTTTTGCACTATCCTTTAACCTGTTTCCCCCAACAGGTTCCCACTTTGCCTCCAATAACGGCTGCTCTCTCTCATTTTCTTGCAGGGTGGACCGTGCCGCCAGAAGGTTCCCAAAGCTGCCTCGAGTTCAAAGGTGCCACAACTACAAGAAAGGGCACAGTGCCGCATAGGATTTTACAAGGGGGGGGGGAGGAAAGAAAAAAAAAACCACTGCCATGTTCTTTTCTATTTTTTTGCTCACCAACAACCCCTTTTCAAGGGCGCAAAGCTATTTTAAAGGGATGTTAGAGTGAAATGTACAAATTTGGCGATTAGTGAATTGCGCTAAAAGTTGAGAGCTACCAGCCGTCCCCGAATATCACCTTGACTCTTTTGGACATTTTCTTCATGAAGAAAAACTGCATGAAAAGTGCTGCTTCCTTTTTAACAATCTAATATTGCACATTTCATGACAAAACCTGTAACATTTTTGGTGCAAGGCTGTTTTGTTTGGGCTCGCCAAGTGATACGAGACTTGATTGGAGGGCTAATGCAGCTGGCCCCTAGTAGAAAGGCAAGAGTGCAGTTTTTGGTGGACTAACAACAAGTGAACCACATTCACGTGTGCAGGTTAGCTCATAAAGTGAAGCGCCTTTTTGCACTTCAACACTAGCTACTGCACAGCAGCCCTGAAATCTGCACCACATCACTTTTTTTTGTTTGCACTAGATTGATAATATATCTTAAGGGCGAACCGTCCGCACTAAGAGTTAACTCGTCTTTTTCATCAAAGAAGGTAGTTCTGAAATGCCGATTCCAAGCCGTGCAAGAGGAGCGGTGTCAAAGGTGCAATTGTGCATTAAAAATGAAGGTGTGAGTGGTAGGTTTTATTTTCAGAAAATATAGCACTCACTGTAATACTGGTGACTTGTTTTGGAGCCTGTAATAGAGATTTTAAACTTTGTTTGGGGATGCAACACTGAAACTGCTGTACAAGCTGGAGGTGTGCGTGTTGTACAAGAACTTGTGCTACCTGAGTGTTGCAAAAATTTTGTGGGAACACCAATAAATGCTAATTCAAGAACAGTAAAAAGGTAGTGCTTTGTTGAATTTCCAAAACCAATGTTTTGTTTTTGCGATTGTATTGTTGGTCTTGTTCAGCTGTTTTTGATCGGGCAGGTTCTGAATGTAGGAAGCAATTTCAGAGCAGACGTTGCAGGCAGATGTGAGAAGTGGCCGTTTATTTAGTGACGCTAGTGGCTGTCACCGATTCTCCCCGTGCTGCGAAGTTTTTCAAAAACAAGCCGGCGATTACCATAGAGTGACACATTGCTCAAACATGTCCAAATTTGCACTCGACACTTTTCCACCGCAGATGTCTTCTAACCGATAGCTGTGGCTCTGAAAACTGTATTTATACCTACCTCAATTGCTGACAACTGTTTTTTTCATCGTTTCATTAGTCAGGCTGTCATGCCTTGCAACTGAATAAACTGACGTACCCACTTTTGATTACTGGGAAGCTGTTGCCAGCTTGGAAATTTTCTGTGGCAGCATATTCGATGCACAAAATGTGTGACCTCAAGAATCTGTCAATAGAAGATCCCAATCCATACAAACCAAATCCGTACCCATATACATACCCAAACCCAATAGAAGATCCCAATCCATAGTCTGCTGCCTTCACAGGAACATCAGGGATAATGCATTGGGAATTTTGATTGGAATGAAGAGGGCTCTACCTTGTATTTCTTTAGTAAAAACAACTCCTGAGCTCGGAATGTCTGCAGGTACACATTTGTGCCAGAAATGCCACGTACATATGCAAAAAACACGACTGTCAAGTACTATAGCTATGCCATCATCCAACGGGCAAAAATGAAGAAATGCAAGGAGAGAGGCCCGTGTGTTTGTGTAGGAACGATCTTCACATACTACCAAAACTGGGAAGCAGACAGCAAGAATGCAGACTTCCGAGAATTGGCATCAAAGACACAGTTTTGCATAAAAGATGGAGGTGGGGTCAGTAGGTTTAGTTTAAGAAAGGCACCAAAGGACGTTGCTCTTGCTTTTCTCTTTGTATAACCGCTGCATCCTATAGGGTGCATTCAAGTTGCCACCTGTATTCTCACAGGAGACTAAAGTTTCCAGGTAAATACAAAGTGTGATGGTAACGTAAAGTTTTCATAAATATGAGTTCACTCAATTATATGTTCCCAATTTCTGTTATTTGCATCACCCCAACCTGGGAATACTTTCCATCAGTTCACGTGAATCAGCTGGTTCTGGCGGGCCTGGTAGTTCAGTGTCTAAGGAGTCGTGTGGTTGAGCACAATGGCCACGGCCTTGATCGTGGCTGCAGTGGCCGTTTTTCTGATGGAGGCAGAAAACAAAAGCAGCCGTGTGCCGAGGTTTTGGTGCTGCCTTTAAAGGGACACTGAAGTGAATTTGTCAAGCTCCCGTTTTTGCTTGCACTGCGTAGACTGGCTCAAATTAGCACACTTTTCATCGTTTATCCGGTTGACAAATCGGTAATTATTTTACAAAGCGCGAAAGAAGAAAAACTACCATGCGCGGTTTGCGGCGGCCGCACCAACTAAGGCTGTGACGTTGAGAGGAGGGGCGCCGTGATTGGACGATGCCCAAGGTTAGCAATCACACAAGTTTCGGTTTCGGTTTCGGTTTCGGTTCTGTAAAACATAACCAATGGCTTTGTTGGATGGACATTCTTAATATCTCAGTAATCATCGTACCGCGCTTCTGCCATGTTGTCGGCTGTAAAATGCACAAGATAAGCCTCCCAGGACGGCTTGTAGTCGTAGCATTCACTAGCCGAGACCTACGCAGTGCATGAACGCCCTCCGCGTACCCGCAGACGCCCAAATGTCATGCGCTTTTCCCCCATATTTGGAGCTTTCCTCCCTCATGCCTGTATCGTAAAAAGCGTGTTCGCACCAGGCCAAGGGTCTGTTCATTCTGGCCTGTGCCCACTGCCTGCAAGCAGTCGGTGCTTATGGCAACAGCACGCCAACGAGAACTCGCTAGCGCGCCAGTGCCAGCCTGCGCGCGTTTTGTGAACTAGTTCGTGTAGCCATGAACGTTGCGGCCCCAAAAAAAGGTGAACTCAATATAGAAAACATCGGCGGAAAACAAAAAAGTTAACTTACAAAAAAAAAAAAAAGCTTGTACCCGCGGGGATTCGAACTCGTGACTCGCAAAACATTTGCTGTGAATTCCTAGAGCCTCAGACCGCTAGGCCACGAAGCGGGACGCCGATACCTTGCTAATATAGGGTATATATTGTACAACCGGTTTACACTTTTATTTAGTTTTGGCATTTCAAGCCGCTTAGGTGACTATTTGTTGTACTGCGATCGTGCAGTAAGCGTCGCCCGAGTTTCCACAGTAGCTCACGTCTAGCAATTGCATTTCGTAGACGGAAAAGCGTTCGCAGATGCGTAGTCGTGCTGCTGACCGCTTTGCTTGTTCGCCCAGCGCAAAAACGTGCTTCCCGCGCCCTAGTTTTACGCTGTACGGTAAAAATATCAGTTGATTTTATTTGCTTAGTACCTATATTGACTTCGCTGACTCTTCTCCCGCCTTCAAGAGGCCTTATATTTTCCTACTGGCGTACCAGTCAGCGAAGCGTCGCATGTGCAGCGCTTGTGTGAAGCGACCTTGACTTGGAGCTAGATACAGTGTACAAACAAACCAAGTAAAGAAAGGCACATTCTTCCATTCACAAA
The DNA here is from genome assembly GCF_048455015.1 of Haemaphysalis longicornis. Classification (NCBI taxonomy): domain Eukaryota; kingdom Metazoa; phylum Arthropoda; class Arachnida; order Ixodida; family Ixodidae; genus Haemaphysalis; species Haemaphysalis longicornis. Next base: position 92,419,154 of record NW_027526335.1, read on the forward strand.
CGTGTCCTGGCTTCGTTTCAACTAAGCGAACGAATTGCGACCAAGCAATTTTTTTTAACCTCCTTGATTGCGACGACCCGCCGGCGGCCGGCGGACGAAACGCTGGGCCGACTGGCTCTGTCGGCCGGGGAGCCGTGCAGTAGCGCAGCCGTGGCGCAGCCAATTGCCAGCTCATCCCCTCCTGACGTCACACGAAAACGCCACAGAAAATGGGCGAGCGTAAAGAGAGGAGGACAGCGTTTTCGAATTAGTTTTTCTACTAAATAAAATCGCGTAAACGCGCCTAGAGTGGTCGAAACATGGCCTGGGGACTCCGGACTACAATTTGCGCTAGTAATCCCGCAATGTTTACATATCACTTCAGTGTCCCTTTAAGAGGAATCTAATGTATTCCATATCCGCCATAATGACACCCGTTATAGCTGAGGTTCAGCTTTGGTGCATAAAACCTCAAAATTTAAAGAAAATAAAAAAAAATACAATTTACAATTAATACAAAAAAATACAAGTACAAGAAAAAGGGTGGGTTACAGGCAAAATGCCTTTGTAATTAACCTTGGAACTACGTTCTTCACAGTGCTCTCATCTTGTGATCTGGTTACTTTTAATTGCACCCATTTGTTCCGACCAAGCCTCCAAAATGGCCATTACAGCTCTTCCGCACCTATTCCTTCTGCTTAAACACTGGTAAATCCTGATATTACACGAGCCCCAGTTCAAGGTGTGCCACCACGATAAACAGAAGCAATATGGGCAGTTCCCCTTATTTCTTCGCAATTCACCACTGCTGTGTGCACCTTTCTTTCGCTCCATCCTGGCCAGGTCTCATCAGTGTTCTGCCTCCGAGCTTCTGATTAAAGGGGCCATACAGACAAACCACAAGTTTGGTTCATTCGAAAGATATTTTTGTTTTAACGTAAACTTCGCTCAAATATTGAGCCACATAATTAGGAAAAAAGGGAATGACCATAGAACCCACCAGCTCATTTCCCGCAACAGAACCTATGATGTCGTATGTGACAGCTCTGCGATTGGCTGAGGTTGGCAAAAGCAAACGCAAATTAGCAGCACTTATTAGCTTGCCTAATGAGCTATATGCGTTTGCGTCTAGGGCACATTTTGTTTATAGAAGTAATAATGGTGGGGTGGAACAGTGGAAGTTGCGAATGTAAACGTAAACATAGAAGTACTGATGCGTACTGTTGGTACTGCGCGCACTATGCTGCTTTAGCTGCACAGCACTGCGGCACTTTAGGGTTGTCTCGCCAATTGGCGTAAGTGACGGTGTGTCTTCTTACGTGACCACATTTGTCGAGGGAACACCATGTTCCACGAAACGATTATTTTTTTCCTTAACAAAAACAAGCCAGGTGCAAATATGGTCAAAAACAACGGCAGGAAACGGTCGCCGCGGTATAGTGGCGTCATCAAAGTAGACTAACGGCATACAAGGTACATATGACATCATTGCAGACATCACAAAAACACACAATTTGGTGGGAGAATGAAAATTTTAACTGATTAATTTGTCTGTGAATAAAGCACCGTTTGCTTCCAGACAAGCGCTAGGGGCACCACAAATCACGAAATCTTCCGAATAAAACAAACTTGTATTTTGTCAGCATTGCTCCTTTAATTAAGCATCAGTTTGGTGAGAACACCCTGCGACTGACGAGACCCACACCTCGTTGCACTATCCTGCACAAGGGAGCATTTCGTTATGACTGCACAAGAGTAAACCAAAAAAAACAAGCGCTCTTTCTTTCTTTACTAAGACAGCACCACGCTCTGATTTTCTCTGGGTGCTAGTCGTCCACAGCTAACACAGCTGTGCTCACCAAATGTCCCCAAGATGATGTCACCAGTGCCAACTAAGCCTGCAATCAGGCACACTGAAAACTATGTAGTGTGTGACACAGGGTGTGCTGCTAGGCTTACCAACAGCAACTTTACAGCCAAGACACAAGGAAGGACACGCGATTTCAGCCTGTGCTTGAAGTTTGTTCTCTGCCCTGTCAGTTGCATGTGGTTGAGCCAGCAACTGCTGCCATCCCACCAATGCACCTCTCCAACTGGAACTGATGCCAGCGTGTCACTGTGTCACCCAACTACAAGTGGCCGAAACATGTGCTCGGCTCTGAAAAACCCATGGAGGACGCCTAGAATTAAAATGCGTCCAAATTAGAAATTATACCCAACAAGTCACCTTTCATGAATTATAGAATATCTTGCAGCCCGGTCACTGCTGATAACCATCTGTTAATTAAACAATGTACTTCACCATGCAATAAAGTCCACGTCCCACCACGATGCGTACACTGAAACTTGAAAAACACAAAAATGTGGCCATTTTGCAGCCACGTTTTAAGCAACACAATCTTAGCTGCCCTGTCCTTGTTCATTCGCAAAAAGCATGCCTAGCTCAGGCAACTGCATTTGCAATCTGTGGTACATATGCTTTTGAGTAAAAGGTACCGTCATTGGTACCGAACATGGAAGTAGCTCTTGCAAACTGTTCAACAAAAATTTTTGCCGCAAAGCAGACCGCATGGTAGTATGTACTTTGCTGCCAAGCATCTGCTGTTCCATGTCCACAAGTGTAGACAATTGGGCCAGTTGGTAGCTGGCATAACCAATGCATGAAATTGGTCAAAGGGCATCAATAGCACGCCAGGTGATGCGAGTAGGGGGTGGTGGATGAAAGTTTAGGAAACACCAGGCGGGCGACTTCCACCCCCTCTTTTTGAGGGTCCAGGCAGATTTAAATAGGGTGCACCAGAATTTTGGAGGCTCACTCACTCTCGAGTACGAGGACATGTTTGGTTTTGCACAAAAAGCTTTGAAGCAACTCAAGCAACAGCTGTTCTTTGTGCACTTTACGTTGTTATTAAAAAAGTCCAGCCTACCGATCCCAGTCGTGAATACATTTTTGACATTAAACAAGGCACAATCAAAGGAAACAAAGAACAAAATTCATGTACACCGGAATTTTATTAATTTAATGCTTGGTCCAAGTTGGACAGGACAACTTGCACAGAACAAGAGTCATAAAAATTGGGAATGCAAATCTTCCTGGTAGCAACAGAACAAATTCATTAACCATGAATTAACACGTCACTCGATGACTTTCGAACACCCCTGCCCTGCAGACCCCTACCAGCCTTGCACTCGTTGGGCTAAGCCTGTGCAATCTCAGCATGAAAATGATGGGTCAGTTGAGCAGGAAACCTCACGTAGCCGTCTTAATCTGCTAAACGTTTAGGCCTAATCTGATTGGAGTGCTGTACACTAATAAAACATTGCCTAGCACTGTGTGTAAGGTGCTGAACTTTCCCACACACCGCCAATGTTGACAACGAGCATCCTAAGTTCTTCTCAGCATCACATGCACAGAAGCAGGTGGCTAGGGTTTCAAGCAGAGTGCTGAACTGTGATTTATTACGTATCAGTCGCTGAATCCTTTCTTTACACACACACACACAGTTAACTCTGCGAAACATCACCAACCACAGCATACCCCACACATCAGAGTAGGGAAAGGGAAAAAAAAAAAAAAAAAAGGAACAAGACTAAAAAAATCACGGTACACTTGTGGTTCCTCCTCCAGCAACGGAAGAAATGCGTGTTATGTACAAGCAGCAGGGTTTTGCAGGCAACCCTCCTCCCTCCACCTCCCACGTAGTCCAGCTCAGTCCACATCCATCTTGTCGGTGTCTTCAGACTCGGTGTTGAACTCCGATTGGTTGGGAGTCGCGTTTCCGGCGTCGGTATGTGGTTGCTGGGGGCTCTCCGGCTTTGGGGGCTTGGGGGCTGCGACGAGGTTCTTGAGGAGGGTGTCCAGGGCGCGTGCCTCTTCCCGGAAGCGCGACGCCAGCACGGGCGGGTCCTCGTGGAGCGGAGCCTTGGACAGCGCGCCCATGGCGCCGTCAAACCAGCTCTGGCGCTCCTCGACCGCCTTGGCGAGCTTCTGGTAGGCGTCTTCCTGCACGCGCGCGGCATGGTCCGCGAGGGCCTTGCGCGCCTTCTGCAGGCTGGCGCCCATCTCCTCGGCAACCAGTGGCCGCTCCTCGTGCTCCTTGTAGCGGTTCCGGATGGGCTGGCCAATCGTGCGCAGCGCCGTCAGCTTCTCCACGTACAGGTTCTTGGCCACTTCTTCGCCCTCGGCGTACAGCCACTTCTCCGTGTCGTTGAGCAGCTTGATGAAGGCGTCCTTGTCCTTGTCCAGCACGTACCGCCGGTACTTCTCCGACAGGCTGTCCCGCATCTCGTACACGTACTCCTCCACAGCGTTCTTGGCGTCCACCCGGTCCTTCTCCAGACGGTCGCTCTGCACCATCCGGGCCTCATTCTCGATCAAGCGGTCCAGCTCGACGGGCGGCAGCTGCGGCACATGCGACTCGATGGGCAGCTCCAGCGTCCTTGTCTTCTCCTGCACGGTACGAGGGAGAGAGAGAGAGAGAGAGAGAGAGAGGGGAGAGAGAGAGGAGGAGGAAATGCGTTAGAAACACAGCGTCGCGTGGCGGGGGCGGCTATGCCTACAGGTTTGGGTGGCTCTGGCTGCTCTTCCTTGTCAGCCTGGTTGGCCTCCTTCTCGACTGGATCCCCTCCCTCGCTCGGGGGCACCTGGTGGGGGGAGGGGGACGGGGGACCTCGGATCAGACAATGTTCTTCCGAAAAAATTCAAGTGCGGGGGGACTGATTGGGGGGAAGGGGCAGAACTCACCTCGTCGCCACTCGCCGCCCCCGCCGCCGCTAGGTCACCACCATTTGAACACTTGTCCTGGCCACTTGCCTGTCGGCCCTCCTGCTTGACCCGGTCGACAGCCGAGGCGGACACCACGGAGAAGATTCCGTGCAGGTTCAGCCGAACCTTCACCTTGACCTTGGAGGCCTCGTTGTCGGACGCCGGCGCAACATTGTTCACGTTGAAGTTGCCCAGCGTCAGGGAGGGGTACGGCACGCCGGAGTCGGCCGTGTACCTGGAAGTGCAAAGCTTTCTGTTAGACCATGGGGGCAGGAAGCAATCGCAGTCCCTACGCTTACTTCAACAAGACTCGGGCCACCACAAGTTGCTTAAAGGGGCCACGCAGACAAAACACAAGTTTGGTTAATTCGAAAGATTGCCTCGTTAGAATCATACTGTCATTACTTGTAACGCACATTTCGCTCAAATAAGCTATATAATTAGGAAAAAAAGGGAATGGCCATGCAATCTACTAGTTCATTTCCCGCAACAGAACCTATGACATCATATGCCCAGCTAGGTGATTGGCTGAGGCTGGCAAACGCATACGCAAACTAGGCAAACGCAAATTAGCTTGCCGAATGAGCTATTTACGCTTCAATGTAACGTATATCAATGTAACGTATATTCATTTTACAGCAGTAAGAATGGTGGGACAAACAATGAAAGTTACTAAATACAGTAGATTCTCGAAAAACGGAACTTCAAGGGACCAAAAAAATTAGTTCCGTTTAACCGGAGTTCCGTTTACTGAGATATATGTGTTAAAGTGCAAATTTATGCACGTGCACACTCTTAATACCATTTCATGAACTTTAAGCACTACAAGGTGAATTCAGCTGATAGTTTTTCAGAAAGCAAGAAAACTGCAAGAGGTTTAGGCACAGCATTCAAAGTTGATTTGGCAGCAATGAGTCGCTGAGCACTACAAAATGCATCAATTATTTTTGTTCAAGTCCTTGAAACTGCATCTTCACGGAGGCTGGAGGCCTCAACTTCACAAGTGCTTACGAGCCACCAAACTTAGAAGATGGCAACGCGGTAATGAAGCGCGAATAGCACCACGATGGCACGAATGAGGCGGCGGGAGCTGAACCCTGTAACCTCGGCGTCCTCAATCGAGACCAGAGGACTAAAACAAGAACGGCGATGTTGCATTCGTTGCGCTAACAGGGCTGACCACTAACAAGACGTGGCTTACGAGGCCAATGAGGCTAAAAAACCAAACATGGAGGAAGGGAAAAAAAGAAAAAACGAAACGGCCGGAACCAAAAAAGCCGATTCTCATGCCAATGGGGTTTCTCAAGCAGTTCCATTTCTGGTTCTGTTTACATGGTGAAGCGAAAATTTTTGTTCCGATGACCGAGAGTTTTTTTTGCGTTATCTGAATGCAAAACCAACCATCTTACAGGACACTGTTCCATTTAAGCGGCAATTCCGTTTAAGGAGCAATTCCGTTTATCGAGATTCTACTGTACACGTAAACATAGAAGTACCAATGCGCACTGTGGTGGGTACTGGGCGCACTACGCTTGTTTTAGCTGCACAGCAGTCTGCCGCTTTGGAGTTGTCTTACATGACACTGGCCGATTAACGTAAGCGATGCCTTACGCGACCCTGTTTGTCGAGCATACCCCACGTGTCACAAAACGATTGCTTTCTACTTGGAAAAAAAAAAAAAAAAGCCAGGTGCGAATACGGTCAGAAACAAAGCAACGGCAAACACTGGTCCATGGCTCAGTTTGGTAGCGCCATCTGGGAGGACTGACGGTAAGCAAAGCTGCAGAGCTTCAAGACTCACTGGAAGTTCGTTCAAATGCCCGCCCTTCTGACTTCATGGCAGACATCACAAAAACAGACGATTTGGCGGGAGAGTCAAAATTTTAACAAAAATTCATTAATTTCTCAGTGAATACAGCATCGTTTGCCGCTGGGAAAGTGCTGGAAGCACTATAAAACACGAAATCTCTCGAACAAAATAAATTTGTATTCCGTCTGCATGGCCCCTATAAGTTCCAGTCCATTCATACCTCACAACAGAACGCCGCAAAAATGTAGTTATGCCGGCATCAGTAGTAACTGCAGTTTTACTCACAAAAATATAAAAACAAAAATTTAACATAAGTGCTACAACAACAGTAAAGCACAACAGAACAAAGGTACTATTACACAGCTTGTACTTTGCACTGTGCAAAAGACAACTTTCAGTTGCAGCTAGCATAACACAATGTGACCACATTAAAATACAAACAACTTGCCATACCACCTGCAAAATTAAACATACCCTACGACTTCACATTTTGTTGTAGCCACATTTTGTGCGAGAACAGCTCACCCCTTCACTTCTACCCCTCCTTTGTCCAGTTAGCTTGAACTCTCACATAAATGGTGCACATAGGCAATGGAAACTTTTTTGCTAGGTGCTGATCATTTTGAAAAATGAAACTTCCTCCTCTTTTTACTCTGAGAAATACTGGCTGCAGTAACAATCAGAGGCATCGTTCTGGTCCCGATCCTGCCAACCACACCGAATCACACAAGAGGAAGTAATTTTCTTAGAACCACCTTGCTCCTACACCGAAAAGGAAAACACAGCTAATGTTTAGCTCAAGTCTAATGCGGCTGCAGTTAAGAAAAAGCGGAAATATGCACCTCACAACACCTCGACTTGCATGGGAGCATACTAACGCGTAGTACCCACATATTATCGTTTATTCCCTTTAGACAGTCCGAACATTGTTGACTAACTCATGGAGTGATTACAGGTGGAATAATCAGCAAAGCAAAGAAATTTAGGGGCCTATCGTTGGAGTGCTTGAATCCTCACTGAACCACACAAGGCAGACATCAATGACTTGCAGGGCAGTTCAAATTCAAATGTGTAAGTCACCCCCCTCGACATTTAGGGGCACATGTGATCACACAAGATATTGCAATGAGAAAATAGCCCTGACACAGACAAACACACAAGAAAAAAGGATACACATGAGGTACTGGTGTGCCGGCATCGTGCATGCCTCCCTCTCTTTATTCTTGCCTGTGTCAGTGCTAGTTCCTTGCTGCAATACTGTACCAACAAGCCTGAACTAGGACTTTCAAGAACACAGGACAAGTCATTTTCAGGGCATCAAAGTAGCTCTTAGGGCCTATTGCATAGGTGCATATACTGTGTTTCTCAACATGTAGCAATGCAGGGCCTACCTCTGTCTATAAACACCAAGTCTGCAAGTGCAGGTAGACACTCCTGCTAAGAATGGATGATTCCGTACTACATATGGGAGTAATATAGTGCTAACCACACGGAGCGATTTTGCAAGCATTTCGGGGCAGCGGCAGGCTACTTTTTGCCGCGGACCAAATTGCTCATCAAATGATGATGATGATGGCTTGGTGGCTGCCCCTTTGTATCGGGGGGACACTCCTGAGGGCATATAATCCCCCGGCGCCCTAGCCTCAAGAGTTTTGTTCGTCGCCTCCTTTCCTCATTGCTGTTCTAGGTTGCCAGAAAGTCTCTCATCTCCCAGAAGTGGCCTCAGCGACTGGCCAATAGGAGAGCCATAAGGGGCGGCGCAACTTCCGGATTCATGAAAGAACGAGGGGATGGGGCGAGCGGTGGTACAGTGCATCCCAGAAAAGTGCGACCCTCTGCTTACTGAAATACATTTATTTCCCATTTTTGTGACAAATGCACACATAAAAACCTTGCGGGCATGTGCATTTCGATAATCGTACTGAGTGCTGTGCGGCAATACTGGGATCGCGTTTCGCTGTTGCTCGCGCGACTGCTTCCATGTGGTTGTCTCGGCTGGTGATTGGGACGCGTGATTGTGGATTCCCGTCGCATCGCTCGTTGCGCCGCTCGCAAAAATCACTCCATGTGGTTACTGCTTATAACAGATAATGTGGTAGAGTAATTAGGGATGACTATGGAATGAGGGCTCTCTTTTTATCTACTGTTCTTAGCTCTGCGCACAATGACTCACTTATCATTAGCGGCAGCATTCGATGATGCTATCCTTGCCATTCGGCCCCCACACTCCCGTGTTCTGGCATTACAGTGCATTCTGTCAATTCATCATTAAATTACCCCACAACCTATTAAAAAGAACGGTGGCCATCATGCCCTGCGAAAGTGGATGTCCAGCAAAGCTGTTGTAAACCACTACAAATGCTGAAAGGGGAGGGTGAAATGTTGGTCTCGGCACGCTTGTCGCTTGCGCTCGGCTTATGCTGGGTCCTGTCTAGAGCAATGCATGCGCTCAATGTCTTTGGCAAGAGCTGCTCTGTTTAGTGACACTAGTCCTGCCTAGCCTTCAAACAATCTTTACCAGGAACACATGGTGGGAGGGTCCCATTGTTCACATGACGCCTTATCATCTACAACGCAGTATCGATGCTTGTTTTGTGGTTTTCATGAACGAATGCTGAGCTCTACGCTGTATTAGCCTGACGCATGCGCTCGGCGTCTTGGGCGAGAGCTGCCGGGTCCTGCCCAGATTTTCTGACCAACTAGAGGCTAACAGCATCGCTGCAAAACTGCCGCCACTGCCGTTTCCGCCAAACTCACTCACTTGGCCTCGAGGCTGAAGGGCTTGCTGCGGTAGAAGGTGAGCATCTTGCTGAAGGGAACCTGGTGCCAGCGCGGGAACACCTCGGCGCGGCCCTCCTCGCCCTTGCCGGGCGCGTAGCACAGCTCGATGGGGAACGGCTGCGCGTCCACCACCTGGAACTCGCGCACCTTGAAGATGGGCGACAGCATGGCGCACTGCAGCGCGCAGCCCCGCGCCACCGCCTCGTCCTGGTTGAGCGTGGTCGAGGGCTCGCGGTTGAACACCTTGCGCACCAGCTGCTTGACGGCCGGCACGCGCGTGCCGCCGCCCACCAGCTCGACCGACTCGACGTCGGTCGGTCGCAGGCCGGCCTCCTGCAGCGCCCGCGCCAGCGTGCGCTCCGTGCGCGCAAGGTGGTCGCGGGCCAGCGCCTCGAACGTCTCGCGCTTCATCTTGCCGGCCACGTCGCGGTCGTTCATGAAGCACTCGATGTTGAGCGGCAGCTCGTGCGGGTTGGCGCTCATCTGCTTCTTGAGCTTCTCGCACTCCGTGATGAGCCGGATGAGTGCGCGCCGGTTGCTCGACACGTCCAGGTTGTAGCGCTCCTTGAACTCGGTCACGAAGTAGCGCACCAGCACCATGTCGAAGTCGCGGCCGCCCACGCTTTCGAAGGACGTGGCCATCATCTTGAGCCGGTCCCGGTTGAAGCCCACGATGCCCACTTGCAGCGCCGAGTGGCCCATGTCCACGAAGGCCACGATGCGCGGCTTCTCCTCCGGCAGGTCGTTCTTGTAGAAGCCGTAGCTGAGCGCGATGGCCGTCGTCTCGTTCATCAGCTTGAGGCAGTTGAGGCCCGCGATGCGCGTCGCGTCCAGCAGCGCCCGCCGCTCGGCGTCCGTGAAGAAGTGCGGCACGGACACCACGCAGTCGTTCACTCGGATCTTGAGCGCCGTCTCGGCGATATCCTTCAGCTTGGTGAACAGCATGCCCGTGATCTCGGTGATGGAGAAGGTCTTTTCCTCCAGCATGTAGCGGACTCGAACACCTACGCTCTTGTTACCAATCTCGACGAGCGAGTACGGCAGGAAGGTGCCCTCGTGCTTGGTCTGGGGGTCGTTGTATTTGCGGCCCTGCAGCCTCTTGAATCCGAACACAGTGTTTTTTAGGTTCGTCACCTGCTTGCTCTTGGCTGACACTCCCAGATCGCGCACCTTCTCGCCGAAAGCGACATAGGACCTGTCGAGAAAGAAGCGCACAATCTGAGTCGACGCTCGCCCCCCGCAAGGGCCGCGTGGGCCGCCCAAACGCCGGGCCTTACGCACAGAAGCGGCGTCATGAATGAATGGAAATAAGCGTGCAAAGCTTCGTTACCACCTCACGATTCTGACATGCGTACTAATCTGCCTGCTACATGATCCCTCGACAAGTTTTATATGTAAAAGGACAACTTACGGCGTGACTCGCTGGCTGTACTCATTGGCGATGGTCTCGATGCCACCAGCACGAGCAACCGCGATAAAGCAGTTCTCGTTGCCGAAGTCGAACCCGATCACGGACATAGTCAATTGTGAACGACACAGGAACTACACGGAGTCCGGTGCTTTCACGCTACACAAGACAGAATGGGCAGCGGGCTCGCAGCGGCACGACTAGGCCCCGTTTCCAGAACTTTCTCGATCTGTTCGCTTTCCTCGCCCCTCACAACCCCCAACGCCGGTTGGAACCTCTTTACGTCAGGGAAAGGATCGGTGTTTCGACCAATCAAACAACGCCTTGAGTTGTTGCGAGCCGCCGCCACGAGGGCATTCTCGCGTTGCGGTGTGCTGTGAAGATGATGATAGTGAGAAAACTAAAATTTTACATATCAGCACTTAGTAAATTCCAGAGCAATTTGTTAATGTTTAGTCGCTTTATTACTATTTCACTAGGCTTGAAGCGGTAGCCCCTTCTCCAAAGACAGCACTGTACGAATTGGCGTACAAAGCTCTTACACACAAGTTCTACAACGGCGAAATAAAAAGTTGCTATCTTAAATAGTCTATGGTTTGTACATAAAACAATCAACTGCTTAAACTTTGTCCTAATAGCTAATTATGATTATGAGGTTGTACGACCTTAGCAAGTCTGAATCGGGTATTCGATGATCGCGCCACTGCTGGAATCATAGAAGAATGGCGCGGTGTTTCTTTATTGGTAACTTACCCACTTCTTCAAAATAATACCTTCTAATTTAGCGCAAACCGTGCATAAAAGTTGACCATAAATTGTTGCACCTAACTTTTTATATTTTCTATAAAAATAAAACAATGCTTGCCAAGTAGTATTATAAATCAATAAGTGTTTTTTTTTTTATAATGCAGTGCCACAGAAATTGCAGTGGCCCACTTCAAAAGCAGTCCATGTTTTTGACTCGGCAGCGTTCACTACTAGTTTAAGCATTTTATGTGCCGCAGTGGCGGCTCAGCCGACTCATTTCGTCAGTAAATCATCACGGATGTAATATTGGGAAAGACAGGAGGAGGGCTGCTATAATGGTGAGAGTTCAGTTGCTTTGGACAAATGCTTACGCTTGACATGTTCGAGCCTTCTTCAATAATACCCGTTTTGGAGAAGCCGTAGGCTTAGCCCCTCACTTTGTCAATCTACCGAGGTGTTTGAACCACAGACAGGAGACGAGTCACCACGTATTGCCAAAATTGTTGCGACGCAGTTTCTAGTACTTGTAACATGTCTTCGTCATGCTTAATGCCAGGCAACATTATTACCCGATAGTTCTATTAACCGCTAGTAACGGAACTAACAGTAGAAACAGCAAGCCGAAACTTGCGACTTGTCTGTAAAGGTGACGACGGCGCTGCCGGGTTAAAACAACAATAACAACATTTTAAGAATTCGCCGTTGTGTCAGTCTTACTTCCCGTCATCCTAGTTGCTCAAGCAACGCTCTAAGAAAAGTACTGAAAAACCAGCCGAAGAATCAGTCGGTCAACATGTTTGGAAGAAAGGTGTTGCTACTTTCGCGTAGCGTAGCTTCATGCGAAAGTCCCGATCATATTTGAGGCTAATAATATTGCTTAAGACAAGCGTCATTGAGACCCTTGAAACGACTGCGCTGGTGTTTTACTATGAAAACACTATTTGCACAGCTCAGCCTGGTCTTTTTCGCCAGCGCTGTTTTTTCGTAACAGTTGCAATACGTTTATCGATCTTGTTGCTACCGTTTCTGACACGTTCCGGGAAACTTACCGTCACCAGCGGAGAACTTGCGTGTCCTTAAGACCTAAACACTTTTACGACGTAAAAATCGGTTTATTTCGGTCCCCAACCCCCACCGATCCTGGGGATTTCCCGTATGACCCTTGAAAGGAAACTCCCAACAGCGTTACAGACCTCGGCTGCCGGCGGAGCTTGACGTATCGTGCAGCGTAATTAACACTCCCGCAGGCGCTCATGTGTGGCTTCCGTGGTGCCGTAACTCAAAAAACAGCGCCCTTGCGCGCGCACACGTCCGAGCTGTCGCTCTAATGGATGGACTGAGCCGTCCGCCGCTTCATCGGAAGTGACGCGGGTTGAGCTTCGGGCTGCGTGATACAGGTCGAGACCCGCAGCTGTGGCCCTGTGCCGGCGGCTACCGGCTGCAAGGCACGCTGGCCACACGGAGAGTGCGCTGCGCAGCGCGCGTCATTGCATTTGTTGCGGAAACATTCCTGTGCAGCCAAGCGTAAAGAGTTGGGGCTCGTGACGAAATTGCCGCTACTCAGTTCGCACAAACCAGCATCGAGCCACCGTTCGCGCGCGAGTTGGCCGCTGCGTCGTTGTACCGAGTGACCAGTCACGCGTCTTGAGAAGCCTGCGCTGGTGTTGTCGATGTGTCGTCTGCCCCACGAGGAGGTGTTTTGTTCCCTGTGACCAGGGTCTGGGCCCTGAAAATGGAAACTGAGCGTCTCGTTGGCGGCGCACCAACGGGCGAAGCTGGGCATGACTCGGGTCCGGAACACTCGGCCTCCAACTACCAAGCCCTGGCCACGGGCCCTGCTCACCTCGTAGGCAGGCCTTCCGCGCGGAAACCGAGGCACCACCGGTCCGGCAGCGGCAGCAGCAGCAGCAGTGACGACGAGATGATCGACATCACGGGAAAGCCGGCCGACCAGTCCAGGGCGTCTGGGGACACCATGGCCACCTGTAGGGTCCAAGGTGAGCGCTGCACACTGTGCCTTTTCTTACCTCCTGCACTGAACCAACGTAAGTTGAACTGAGGGCGAGGACAAGGCTGTGTGACTGGTGCTTCTCATACATGCACTCGTTTACAATGCGTGCGTGCACTTTGTTCGAGTGGAAGTTTAGAATTGGCTACACTTGCACTCTACCCGTTTAAATGCCTGATATGCTTCACCGTACGTTTCGTTGCAGTGTTTGCAATAAATAAGTTCCGACCGAAGGCTGTGGGAAGAACTGGTGATAAAAGTTGATTGACATTAGTAAGTTCCGTACAAATGCAGGGGGATTAACTTGGTGATTGCAACAGATTGATGTTAGTACTTTTTATTCTACATGGGCTGCACTTGTGGAGGTAGTTTAGCATTGCGGGTAGTTTAGCATTAGTTTTTTTTTTTTTTCTTCAACTCCACCAACCAGTGCATTCTTTGGTAGCTTTACACCTTATTCGCCACACCCGGTACCTGTTTGCACGAATATGCACAAGGGAAGGGTAAAGCGATGTTCTCACCTAGGTGTAACTGAGAGTCGAGAAACTGAATGAAGCTAAGTACGCCCGCCCAATTTTTTACCAATATCACGATAGCGTCGACCGTTCGGTCGATCAGCGCCGCATGATGGAGTGATACGGCAAACTCAGCGAGAGTAGCCGCATGTGCACTAAGCAAAGGCCGCTGGTGCCATTGTCTGCTAGGCTGTTCCAAAAGCCAGCAGCCGCCCACGATTTTTGTTATTCGATTATCACACTGCTTGCCTTACTCCAAATTTTTCTTCAAGACCTTGCATGTGGACCAACTGCAAAATTTCGAGTATGGCAGGCAGTGGGGTAAGCAAATAACAAAAATCGTGGCCGGCGGTCTGCTCTTGGAACAGCCTAGCAGACGACGGCAGCAGCGTCCTTTGCTTAGTGCGCATGCGGCTATTCTCGCTGAGTTTGACGTATCACTCCATCACGCGGCGCTGATCAACCGAATGGCCGACGCCCCCATGATATTGGTGAAAAATTGGGCGGGTGTACCTTCTTTCTCTTTGGAGGAGGACGGGGGGAAGGGGGGGGGGGGATTGTTCAGTATTGTGATATCTTTGCATAAACCAAGGAGCACAGCGCAAAATAGGTAGGGTTGCTTACGGTCTGAAGTTCAGTTTACTAATGGCTGGGAATAGATTAGCCTTACCGCACTAAGCACAGTCCTCTAACATTGCTTGTGGGCAATGAGTTGCAGCGTAGGATCAAAAAATTAATTGAAAACGAGTGCAAAAGACGAGAACAGAAAGACACAGTAGAATGGACGAGCGCTCGTCCAGTGTACTGCAGCGTAGCGGCGGTAAGACGTCTGCATCAAAAGCACACGCACTTGCGGACTGCTGCATTCTGTGCACTGCAAAAGGGCGTTACGTTGCGCTTCTTTCTCCCCATGTTGGAATGTTGCCGTCTTGGATAACCAACCAAAGTAGCGCATTTTCCATGAATACCTGATAGGGCTATGGTAAGATGTAAAAAATTGTAGGCTCTGTACGGATGTTTCGCGGCTGTCGGAATTTTGGTGCCATTTTTCGGGATGCAATATAATGGCTCGAAAGTCCTTGCATGTTCGTTGACCGTGCTAAACACACTCAACTGGCCTCATTCTGCTTTATATTAGCTAGCCCAAGCTGACAAATAGCTGTTGGACGTACCAGTGGCCATGGGCTGTAGAATGACATAAGAGTTCTGCTTGACTCAAACAAGTTTCAGCTCGGTTTTCAGTCATTTGGATTACGGTTTCGCCATCAAGACACACTTTTATTTGGATTTGCGTTTCTTGCTTCAAGTTCTTTTGGCTTGTTACGGGTACCCGTGCCAACGTAAACATTCAGTGCTTCTTCGGTCCCACGAACTAGCTGAACCATTTGCTGCTCCTCTGTGCTTTGGCTGGCGCACCTAGCTCACATTTCTGCACCACGATACAAAATGGTAGCATGACTCGAGTCTAGCACCATCTTCCAGTGCAGCTAGCATTGAGGTATCCTAGCACATGGAGGTGAGATATGTGGAGCATCAAAAATTTGTGCTAAGCAGGTGTAAAAATGAACATAGGCCCAGGATGTACCCGGAGAAGGGGAAAGCGGGTTCTCGAACCCCCTTTCCCCCCTTCAAAATTTTTTCTAGGCAGTGCATAAGTGAGTGCGAGCATCTTCATGTGTTAGTCTACGGGTCCTCTGCACCCATATATGCATTTTTTAGGCAATACCATACTCATCTCATGCATATTATATGCCTGAACCTGACATTGAAAGACCACCTAATGGAGTCTGGTGATCTTTGGTCATAGATACCCTTGCGCCAATAAACACAAACATACTGCTAGTGTCTCATAACTCCTCATGTCCCTTGAAAAACATTTCTGGCCATGAGCATGGCATCAGCTGAAACATGAGCTTTGAAGATGAATTTTTTTAGTATTGTGGACACTTGGGGGGAGGGGACTGGATTAGCCTTGGTGGCTTGGCCTTTCAGCGGAGACATCCTCTGCACGAGAGGAAATTCTGCACTTCGGTACTACAAAGCATTCTAACACTGGTACAAGACCTCAGCACCGGAACTTTGTGCCCATTTGCACCTCTGCACAACATTGAATGGAGTTGGTCATTGATTTATTATAATAGTTTCAGCGGACTTGAAACATCCTGCGGACATATGATCTCCTGAATTGCGCTTTCCTGCTACATTTCAGGCAGTTTCATGGCAAGGAGGTAGTCTTTAGGGTACTTGCTTTGTGCTTTGTACTTTTTGATGTGACTGGTGGCTTCATCAAGGAATAAACAAACGTGTTCACCGAGACATGCAAGTTGTCTATTGCGGCCGTGCATCAAGTTTATCAGTTTTAATTTCATACTTTAGTGACAGCATCTGTTGCTTTAGCAGTCGGGATTTAAAAGCAGCTACACAAGGGTATGAAAAGCTGTTTTTGTGGGGTCTGCTCCAGCCACAAGTTTCTTTTCTTTCATACCAGAAATGCAGTGCTCTATATAGCCGAATTGCTTGCATAACCAATGGAAACTAACGTGGCCCATATGTAAAGTCAGTGTGAAAATCGTTTTATGTGTTTACACTCTAGAGCGTTTACTTCTCAGAAGCTGCGGCAAAAACAAAAAAGTGGTACTGCATTGAAACGGCATTTTTGGGCACGTTGGGGAAACGGCGAATCCATACTCACTGTCGGGGGCTGGTTCCATTACAAAAATATTTTTTCGCTTCCGGTATGCACGTAATTTGAAATCAGCCTTTTCATTCAGTTGTAGCAGCTGAAGCCACTTGGGTTATTTAGAAATCCTTCAGCCTTCTACAAAAATGAATCTGTCCTTTCTAGACTTATTTGTGTCAACGACTGCAGATGTTTCTATGCACTTTGCAACAGAACCAAGCGTTCTGTTTTCTAATAATGAATTCAGCTTCAGGGCACCCAAAGTAAGAAACTTTGGGAAAACTGAAAGGGAAAACTCGGCTAATTTTTAGAAAAGTATTTTCTGTTTAAAGCCAGACTTGACATAATTGTTGCTTTGTGCATCATACATTTCTTAATGTAGCACGCTTGAACAGAGGTAATTTTTTTTTAC
This sequence comes from Haemaphysalis longicornis, assembly GCF_048455015.1. Lineage (NCBI taxonomy): Eukaryota > Metazoa > Arthropoda > Arachnida > Ixodida > Ixodidae > Haemaphysalis > Haemaphysalis longicornis. The sequence goes on from NW_027526335.1 coordinate 92,436,259, forward strand.
AAATTAATAATCACCAATTTTTTAAATTTGAATATAAAGTTATAACTTTTTAAACGAGTCAACTACTCAAATTACGTAAGATTTGTGAAAAATTCTTATTCCTCTATTGCCTGAGGGAACAAAAATCTGTTAAAATAACCTTTTTTTTTGTTGTAATTTCAGAGCCCTTCACTTGGCTGGAGTAACTGTGTTGTTTACTGTTCAAACAAGGCCATAAATCAATATGATTTAAAAAAAAACATTGATGGATGTTTTACAAGCTGAAGTTGGGAAATCTCAAGTGCCCAAAAGTTAAGCCCTCACTCACTGGCTGCCATATTTGGAGTAGGAGACAAGATGTTTGAGAAATTTTTGCACATTCATCACCACGCTGTCATGTCCCGCACAGCTTATAGGGGCCACGCAGACAAAATACGAGTTCATTTTATTCGAAAGTGTTTTATAGTGCCCTCAACACGAAACGATACTTTATTTGCTGAGAAATTAGACGTTTTATGCCGAAATTTCAATTCTCCCGCTAATTAGTGCGTTCTCGTGATGTTGCCAATTACGTATCCAGAGCAGGGTCCTAAAACTAAGTATGGCCTGCTGACCAGGGCTGCTACCACCTGAAAGACAACCGTTTGGTTGTCTTGTTTATCACCCCCCTCCATAGATGGCGCTACAATACTGCTGAAGTGCCAGTGTTTGCACTTTGCTTCTGGCCAGACTTCTATGCCTGCCATATTTTTATTAGTGTTCATACAAATTGTGACAAACATGGTCATGCAAGTGACCATGCTTATGTCAGTTAAGCAGTGTTGTGTTGGACAAGCCCAATGCTCCCACCGGCTTTGTTAGTCAGTGTCAGACAGCGAAGTAACGCACTAACTGCTTTGGTGTTTATGTGTTCGTTCGTAACTTTAATTGTTCATTCCATAAGTCTTGCTGGTATAAAAAGGATGTGCCCTAAATTTAAGCACAATTAGCTCGTTCAGCAAGCTTATACACCCTGCCTTATTTACATTTGCTTTTGCCGGCCTCAGCCAATTGCACAGCAGGGCATATGACATCATAGGTTCTGTTGCGAGAAATGAGCTAGTGGGTCGCTTGGCCATTCCCTTTTTTCCCTAATTATGTAGCTTATTTGAGCAAAGTTTACGTTAAGAGTGGTTATAGTATGTTGCTAATGAGGCAATCTTTCGAATGAAGTAAATTTGTGCTTTGCTTGCATGGCCCTTTTAAGCATTGCTTTTTTGTTTGATTGTTTGTAAGGGGGGGGGGGGGGGGGACAGTTCTTATAATGGGTAATAATAAACTTTAAATGAACAGTTAAATACAATATATAAAAAAAATTAATGAAAATCGAGACCTTGAAGTGTTAGATGTTTACAGGACATGCTGATTCAATTTACAAAGAAACAGTGCAGGTACCACTACCTGCAGTGTTTCCGCTACCCAACTGGGGCTGCTTAGGGTGTGACTTATTAAAGCATTTTTCAACATACCTAGTGACTTGTACATTTAATAACCGGAGTGGGAAAACAATTGCATTGTTCTATTGTCATTGGAAAAGAGGACTTCCGACATGTTTTGGTGTGAGAAAAGCATTTATGTATTGGAATTGTTTGTTCATGATGGGCTGTGGAAAGTTAATAACCCCAGCTTGGCCGGGCTGCTTTTATTGTGGTACAGTAATTACGGTGATTTTTAGGAGAGCAGTTCGTCAAGAGGCATGTAGGGTGGAGCTGGGTAACTTGGTGAAATGGACTGCAAACTATGCGTTGGATCCACTCTGCATTGCTTGGTATGGAGCGTGTCCCATCCAGCCATGAAGGCAAACTTTTTTAGGATTGCGTGAATTAAGTTGCAATAGGTTGCGAATGTGATATTTGAAGGGGATGCATCTGTGAGGGTTATGTATCTTGGCTTAAAATCTTTTGCATCTCATTTTTCCTCAGATTTGGGTGCAGAAATTAGCTTGGCTTTTGACTAATCATGTGGCAAAGCATTTAGGTTAATAAATGCAAAAAGAGAATATAAAGACAGTGAGATCTTGTTTGAGAGTTAAGGCATAGAAGACAATTCTGGAAGCTAACAGGGGTGTAAGATTTCTTCACATCAGTGTTAACCATTAAAAATTTTATACCTTCTTGCGTTATTGCCACATCAAAGAATGCTCCACAAGTTGATGAGGTGTCATGGTTCTGAACGTGCACAGGTGCACGTCGTATGAAAGAATGGTAATATGGGCTAATTTTTTCATTAGTGATATCTCTAAGGTTAGCAGTAGTAGTGTTTTTGTTGAGTCGCAATTATCGTGTGCAGTGTAGCACCAAGAATTCTAATGTGATTCCCTCAAGAGTGTAGTTACGCCATAGAGTACATTTTGTAACTTTATAAGCCATTTATCTTGGGGGTTGTGCAGTTTGAAAGTTCTTCCCATTGTTTTCCTGATTTTGAGTGATGTGTGCATTACCTAGTCGAAATATTTTATGCATGATTTATGGGTTTAAACAGTTGAAGGGACGCTAAAGACAACCATCAAGTTTTATTTGAAACAGAAGTTTCGGTTTCATTGAGCCCACATGGTGTCGTCTGTTTGGCGGCGAAACATGCCTTAGTTGCTGATAAGTTTCAAGTTTCTTGCAGTGATGTGGGGACTCAAACAACTGGCTGCTGTTTCCATCACAATGAACTATAAGCGAGTGAGGCAGCATTGTGGTATAGCAGCAACCAAATACTAGACTGCCATGTACCACCTGGTTCTGTCAGGGTCAAATCAGTTGCACTTGCCCGAACTCCTGCATCCTTTGCTGCATTGAACCCCGAACCTTTTTTTAATGAGTCTGTGATAAGGTTTGAAGCTTTGCTGAAAAAAAGATTCCACAAACCATTCTTGATTAAGCCTGTTGTATGGTTTCTGAAGAACTTTGCTGAGAAAGAGAGTATAATCATTTTCATATCTTGCAATCCTTTTGTGTTCACACTTCTAACTCTAGAAGGAAAGAAACATTTGTTAGAGGAAGGAGGCACGTAACACACACGCTCAATAGGTACTGTTTTTAATACTAAGCGGAACACTTGCTCCTACATTCCTTTGGGGCCTACAGATAAAGTGTTTGCACGCTGATCGTTGTGCTCACTTCACCGGAATTGTTCCGGGTGTTCCCCCTTCTTTTTTCTTGGCGACGGAGCCAGCCACCCAATGAATGTTGAATTTTTGTAGAGAAAAATGCTGTCTGTCCAAGATAGTTTTATCATCTGCAGCCGAAAAATTTGAATCGTTCAAGTAATGGGTGTTGTTTTGTCATTCTTATGCACATTAAAAGGCAGCTCAATTAGATCAGCCATTCCACCGTGGTGATCAAATGTAGCGCAGCAGAAACACACGGAACGGAAAGAATACCTACTCACGGACGAGCACTTGGCCGTGTGTATTCTTTCTGTCCCTTGTGTTTCTGCTGCACTACATTTGATCACTATGAATTACCAACCAGCCCAGTCTACAGCTTTACTTAGTTCCACCATGCGTGGGAAAACATGGTAGTTTTTACAGAAGTTTCCAGATAGATCCTATTGAGTTGATTTGTTAGTTTGGTGGTACGGGTTTCAGGAACTTTGACTAGGTGCTTTAAATTGTAAGACAATGCAGAATCAAGTAGAGGACGTTCACTGTTCTGTCATGTCCGTTCCAGTGGAAACAGTCAATTCCAGTTGACACACAGGATAATAAAATCTCCAATAAATGTTCTGTTCGTTAGGTGGAACAGGCACTTCAAAGTTGAGGGTAAAATCATCTAAGGTTTGGGACGTTCGGAGGCCTGTTAGTAGAGGTGGTGTTGCAGTAAGTTTCTGGGAAAAAGTGTGGGGTGCGAGAGTACATGTAGACTGCACTTTGAAAACCCCAGTTCTACAGTGCATTTTTTTTACCAGCCTCACCATTTTTATATATTGTAGCAACTCCCTTGTTCCAATTTGAACTCCCCACCGTGGCTGCACACCTTCATGTCGCGCATCAGCAAATAAATGGTAGGCAAGAATGGAAAAAGAAAGTGCGGGCATGTTACAGGCGAAGGCGAAGTAGAGAAGAACTCCAAGCGCTGAAATGAACTGTAGAGGATTGCCTGTTTGGCACAAGTTCGCCTAGTAATTCCATGCGTGTCCCCTCACAGTCAGAACCATCATTAAAAAATTCCTAAAAAAATAAATCTAACCAAAAGTGCCCTTCTGTGGGAGTTTGTAGTCTCCATGTTGGTAACAGTCCTCGCTGATGCCTTCTGATAGACTGTTGTGTGCATTGGCAGGTGTGATTGGAGCATACCCTTTTTTTTTTTTTCTTCAAGATATGACATTCCTGATTATTTTATTTTCAGAAACTGTTTTGATGTCAAAAATAGGGCAAGCTATGGACGTTCAACTCATGTAGCTGCCTGCTTATTTAGCTGCTTCGATTTATTTAGTAGTCTGCCCCTTTGTGATCCTGATTCGAGATTAAATTGAATGAGGACAGCTCAGAAACAGGCGAGGCATTTTTCAAAAATTATGCGACTTGTTTAGTGCTCCGCATCATTCATAGGTTACAGCACGGACTGCCAGCTTCGAATAGATGTTTGCCTAGAGGAAAGCGGGTGCATCATTTTCTCTTTATTATACGTCAAATTCTTCAGATTTAAATTCAGCTCAAAAGGTATATAAATCTCCGCACCAATGTTTAGGCATTGGGAATGCGGGAGATTTGAAGCGCTAGCCAGAACGTTGCCACAGCCCCCTCGTGTCGCACGAATCAATGCCGGTCTGGCATAGCAGCCTCGCGGGTTCCGCCTTACAGCCTTCGCATGCTGTATCTAGGGTGGTGCCTATCTCTCCGAGGTGGGATAGTGCAGTTTGCTGCCTGCTCTTTATCAGTGGGCTTGATGGAGAGGGACACACCTTCTGTGGCCGCTGTTTACAGAGCCGTCAAGGATGTGGCGAATGGGTGGGTTTCTTCTTCTTTTTTCTCCCTTATCTTCCCCCTCTTCCTTTTTTTTTCTTTGTCAGGTGTTAGACTGAATGTCTTCGATGTCTCCATATCCTAGGTAACCAGGTCAACAACTTACCCTTTCTTTTTTTTTTTTTTTCTGAATGAGAAGAAGGTGTTGTGGAGAAGGGCTACTAGCTTGCTGCTGGGAAAGGCTGGCACCTTCTTGACTGTGTTCCTAATGCAGTTGCAGCTACGTGAGAAGCAGGAACAGCTTCAAGATTAGGAGTACAGGGCAAGCTCGAGGCGATTAAGAATGGCCAGGGTCCATATCTCGGTTGGACCGTGCAGTTGCACTACCACAGGGTTGTCCGCTGAAGGAAAGTATTATTTGTGGCAACTGTTTGCATTCCTGAGGAAGAGGCAAAGACACTAACCAAGGGCATTTATTAAGTCAATGCCCTTGGTTGGTCGTTTATGAAATAAATGCCCCTGGTTGGTGTCTTTGCCTCTTCCTCAAGTTTAACCCAACCAGACAGAGTTCCGTCGAAGATGTTCACGTTCAAGTGTTTGCATTCTGTCTGAGTGACATGGCTGTACAACAATACTGAAGGTAGTACTTTATACAGTGAGGGTAGTGCTCATGCACGTACCTCCTATTTAGGATCCCTATCTGTGGTAGTAATAAGTGTGGTGTTGAATGGATGTGCAAATTACATTGCACCCACAAGCTGGCTTACGCGGTTCCTCGCAGTCAGTGTGGTACGATCTTCTTATCGCTGAGGTTTGTCCAGAGAACATGCACACGGCAGAGATCTTAAGTTTTGCAGCAGTCATATTACAGGCACCTGGAGCAGTAGTGGGCAGGAACAGCAGAATTATTTTCTTCTTTCTGGAATGCGTGAGCTTGATCGGCATCGCTGTTGTACCACAAAGTGCACTTTGGCACACGATTGCACATCGCAAATCATATGGAGTGCGGTAGTACATGATTGCAAAAGCGCTACTTGAAAACGACGACGAAGGAAGAAACACAACACGAAGCGCTACTATCAACTGAATTTTATTGTGAAAAACGAACATACATATATACTAAGACAAACGAACAAGAATCTGCGTCACCACCAACACATTGATAGCAACAATACATTTCAACCATTCATACATACATGACTGAGTAAAACATCGACAGCAGGCAGCAGCAAATAATCACAAGGCACGTGGAGTACATACCAAGATTAAGCACCATCAAACCCCTTCCAAAAATGCAAACTCGACCTCATGTAACTGTAAAGATGGCTGGCTGACACAACTAGTGCCTCCCTTCCTAATTTTAAAAGCTTCTATGATCTCCCTTGTGGATCGCTTTGCATGTTTATCTATGACGGTTGTGTCCTGTAGTTTTGGTTCACACTTTTTCGTGCACTGTTTGCAGTGCATTGCCAGATGTGAGTACGGTGCCCCTTTCAAAGAACTGTGATGTTCGCGAAGGCGAATGTTGAGGCACCGGCCCGTCTGGCCAATGTACTCCTTTCCGCATGTGAAGGGGATCCTGTAAATAACATCTTTTTCGCAATCTACAAACTTTGTGCCATGTTTAATGTTACAGCCATCTTTGTTTGCGCCTTTATTTTCTATCGCCCTTTGCACTGCTGAGCAAATTTTTGCCAATTTATTTTTCGCCGACATTACCACACGCACCCCATATCTTGACGCTACTTTCTTTATTCGATGTGAAACGTTATGCAAGTACGGTATAACCGCTACCTTGTCGCCACCCTCCCCTCCGTCGTCTGCATCTTGTGTCCTGCGTTCTGCCTTTCTTATTTCCCGCCTGTTCTTTTCACACGCCAAAAGGACACACTCATCCAGATAACCGGCCGCTCTTAGGCGGTCTAACTGAGTGGCAATGCTTTGCTCAAGCAAATGTTTGCACGATTTTGTCTATGCCGTCTTGATGCAGGAAGTAGCCACTCCATTCTTTACTAATTTGGAATGAGCCGACTCGCAACTCAGCAAGGGCTTAGTCGACCTGGGTTTGTACATCCAGCAGGTGTGGAAAGGTGTCGGCTCAATCACAAGATCTAAAAGCTGAATTTTGCTTTCCTTTGGTAACTCAACAGTGTACTCAAGCCTGAATCCGTTTCTCCTGAAGGTTTTTATCACTTCCGGAAGCACGATGCCGCCCGGACAATTTTTTACCGAGACAAGGTAATCGTCCACAAACCTAAACAGCTTTACATCCATATCCTCTAGTTCAGTATCAACAGCTCTATTGGGTCGCGTGTTGCTCCAGTTCTGTGTAACATATTCTTAACTAAAGTAGATGGAGCTGTTGTAGAGCTGCACGCTCAGCAATTTCTTGGTATTTCTAACTGCAGACATGAAAAATTACGGTTTGCTAAAGAGCTTCGCTGTTAAAATATGGCCCTCGTGCTTTGCAGAGCCGTCTCGCGCCAAATTTGTGCACTCTCAGCTGGCTTGGCATTGCAAATGTCAAGAGAAAGGAGCGACTGAACTGGAATCTCCGTGTGATATTTATAGCCCTTTGTGGAAGCAGGTCTTTAGTAACGGGAACTGTTCTCCATGTTTAAAAAAAAACAAATTGGTGTGTGGATGCGTCCAGCACTGATTTCGTGCTTAATTCACATCGGCTAGCTGCCAAAATTCCTGAATTGCTGGAGTTAATAGCTTTATTAGGGTTGAATAAATTTCTTTGTTCTTTTCCAGTGCTTTGTCCCTACCTAGTGGGGTAACAATTTCAAATTTGGTCCTCGACGTAACAGTGCAGTTCCCGAGAAAATCTTGCCTCCATAGTTCTCTTACTTTTTCTTTTTAAGCCAACAGAATTCATAGCAAATTCAAAGTGAGCTACAGCTATTGGCATCCTTAACTCAGCGGTGAACACTCATAAGGGCAATTTCCTTGCCCCTCTTGCTCGGAGTAGAAAGAGGTGCATCTGTTAGGGGCTGTTTCATGAAAGCAGCTGAATGAGAACAAAGAAGGCACAGGAAGCAGCTGCTGGCGGCATCCCTCTGAGAGTCATCTGAGAAGAGCTTCCTTCGACGGTTGCGCACAAGCGTCCACATTTTACGATTGCGTGGCGGTAATTGTTTGCCGGCACATTATGGCGTTTTGGTTTTTGTTTCTGGCGTGGCGATGACCGCACGTTACTTTCCTTTCATTTTATCTAAGTGCTTCTGCGGTTGATTTGTGTCGCAATAATGTATTTCTTGAAACACGGCTAATAAAAATATAGTCAGGCATGGCTGGTACACAAAAGAGAAAATGGGGCACCTCGTCAAAAAAAAAAAAAACCTAGATTTTTGTTTATTTGTTTTGCAGGAGTTAGGTTAGTCTGCTCATAATAATCTTAATTTTCTTTTCTCTGGCAAGTGATTCTATTCTTTTCACTTTTCTTTGATTGGAGACAGCCGGTGTATGTTCTGTTTATGGACAAAAAGGATTTTTGATTACATGCACTGACAGGTAGCTTCTGTGTAGGGTTTGCTTTAAATCAGTCATGAAGTACACGCTATTTCCTTTCCATGCCTCCACAGAATATCCTTCTGCATGCATATACACAACATGGTTGATTTTATACAGTAACAACAATGTGAAAAATGTGTTCTTGTTTGATTAATCCAGCAGTCATAAGTTTTATGTTCCGAGGCATTTGTTTTAAAAGCTGCCGGCTATTTCTGGCCTCCGTTATACTGCTTGTACCGGCTCGCTTCTGTCAAGGTTTTTTTAACACAATTTTACAGACCCTCGCTCTGCGAATTTAGTTTGCCAGTGAAACACTCTGATTTTGGTGACACATGGAGTTGTGTGCCTATTTTTATGGTATGAAAATTCTTGGTTTACTAACTCAGTCTTGATCTCCTTAAATCCGAACTACTTTTTGCATTTGCAATCAGAATAGAATATATGCATACTGTGTGCTACCTCTATGGTTCTGCATGTCTAGCTAGCTCCAAGAACCTCTGATATCAGAGGTCTGCTGGGACCAAAATGAAGTTTGATGCCTTCTTCCCCTGGCTTGTAGGTTTATTAATCAACCTGCAAAGCCTGGTGGTACAGCTTTGCATCAGAGTGGTGAAATAAGGGAGGGGCTGTTGGTAGTTGACAAAAAAATTCTCTGTGCAGCTGTCGCACGACAAGACAGCACTAAGACAAAAAGTGCTGACATTTAAAGGCCAACTGTGCTCCAAATTTTGACCTCTTGAAAACCCTGTTTCGGTATAATCTGCCTAAAAAGACTGCAAAATACGAAATATGGCAGCTGAATTACACATGTGCACGGAGCAGACGACCAGCAAAAATCGGCGATTTTGAAACCGAAATTGAGAAGAGCATGGACATTATGGCCAGGTTTAACTGATGTTGCAAACCCGCTCACAACTGCTTTGTCCACGCCAAAACCCTTGCAAAAGCGCGCCCAGTGGAGCTCGACCAGTTCTCCTGACTAGCAAGAGGGCCAACCGCCTGGATGGCCGGCATGTCACTTCCGCTTCATGGCTGTCTGCACAATATGCTGGCAGGTGCAGTGTTGCCTGCCAGGGAGCTACTGTGAAATACCAAGCAAGCACCCCCTTTCGAAATGCGGATGGTTCACGAAATTTTGGGGGGGGGGGGGGGCCCTTGTTCGGTACTACCACCCTGTAATTCAAAATGGCGACGTGTAAATGTTTAACAACCTTAGCCCCCCCCCCCCTGAAAAAGAAAAAAAGAAATAATGCAGTTCATTAGAAAGAAAAACACTTTTAGTAGAGATGACGAAGACTGTGAAGCAACTAATGTGAGCAATTCATCAACTGCGTTGTTGGGCCTGTTTGCCAGAGAACCAGTTCTTGCCATCATCTGGTTCATTTTTGAAATGTGCAACAAGGTGTACTCGTGACTTGTTCGGAGGGCATTCACGGTGGAGCAAAATGGCTTTGGTGCCTCTCAGAAATCGTCCAGTGTCCTCTGGCTTTTTTTACGAATGCATATCACGAATCACCCTTGCCGCAAAGTCACGAGTCTATTTGGCAATGTCAGATGACAGTAACAAAATGGTGAGCGTGTGCTGAATTTTACGTGTACCCTGTGTTGTTTGACTGAATTCTGGTTTAGACAAGAGCGCAGTCAGAATTGTACCTGGGCTGTTTCGGTTTCAGTGGTTTGGACCATCAAGGGGTGGTTGGGGGAGGGGGGCAAGAATAGTGCGTGAAAACTCAAAATACTTTTCAATTGTGCGCGAAAACTCGAAGTGCTCAAATTATGAGAGGGGCGTGCTGGCATGGGGGGGGCACTTGATCGATATTTTATGGTATTTTAAACATTTCTAACTGATTAGCAGTGCACTTTGCAGGGATACCAGTCATGACGCAGTTGGTTTGGGGTACTACTGTACGTTCAAAATAAATTTGGCCAAGGTTAAATTTTAGTGCAGTAGGCCTTGAATGTTGGCCGCTATGTGTGTTGGAAATGGGGTATCAACCTTGAGGTGGCTTGACCATTCTGATAAGGGTTGGGTCTTCTTGGTGCAACAAATGTATGCGTCCGTATGAAGGTTTTGTTGATGACTTGGGGGGAAAGAATAGCCTCTTGCTCTTTACGAAGCAGCAGGAATTGTATCTGCTTGTCTGAGCATTGAATGCTGCCATTTCGCATTTAATCCTATTTTTACTGTAGGTGGTGCCTTAAATCATGGTATGGGCATTTCTTCTAGAGTGCATGCTGGTGTGTGTGTGTGCGGTTTTTCAGCATGTGCTTTAGCTGAGACTAAATTAGGCTTTCCTCATGGGCAGTGCCCTAAACCACTTGACTTCAGTGCATACTGAGTAATTTGGCTTGACTCTTACTTGGCTGCTCCTGCAGAAAAGCATGCTAGTTTCTCATTTGAGCCATTGTTTGTAACTTCCTTTGATAATGTTGGAAGCATCTTTCCTTAATAATTTACTGTACAATTGTGCTTAGCAAAATTTTTTAAGTATGCAACATTTCGATTGCAAAAGTAACTGTGGTTTGTACCTGTCGCCTGTGATCGTGATAGCATTTTTAAACATGGGAAGGGGAACCAACTCTAATAAAGATATGTGGCTGAAAACTAAATTGCGGTATACAGAAAGGTTGGATTCGAATATGGAATTAAAAGAAAAAAAAAAATGGCTTTAGTATCAGACTTGCGTGAAAAATATGAGATGGAAGTTGTGAGGAGGAAAAATTGTGCACTTATAACCGCCTACGGCCATTGGGCATACATTGCGACTTTTCTAGACTGGAAAGCGTTCACTTTGTTCTTAAGCCAAGTGGAATTGGGGTGCCCCTGTGGTATAACAGCATGAAGCAAGCCATCTTAGCTGTTTCTTTTTCACTGCCTCATTTCGTCTGGCTTGCTAACACTTGGTGGGCTCTGATCGTCTGCTGTTATGACACTGCCTGCATTTGCACATACTCGCGTTTAGCCTGCACAACCTCGAACCACACAGAACGTGTTTGTATAAAAGTTTAAAAAAAATAAAAAATAAAGGATGTGCCACAGACAGTTAAAGTAGTGGAGACATTAAAAAAAAACGTAATTTTGGCCGCATTTTAATGTGCAAGGCTCGGGCACGGTTTCTGGCATTTTCTTTTTTTTTTCCTTGGCATTAATATTCCGTGGGACACACTGCACACACTTGCAATTACCACTGTACGGGGCATTTGATGTGTGACCAGAGCCTGCGGTTGGCTTGTTTTCACGAGGGCTCACTTTAGAAATGTGCCTGGGCATGACAAGTTGTATCTTAATGCAGTGGCTTAGTTTCTGCGGATATTTGGCCGCTTTTCACGGACTAAACGTCAAATGTGACGAGAGTGCATGGAGGAAGGAAAATGGGTGCGAAACCTGTGGTGCGGTCGGTGCCTTATTAATGTATATCTCAGGGGAGCAAGATAATGGCCTAGCAAATGCCATCGGTCTGTGTTACTCGCGTCAGTCAGGCTGATAATGTAACATAACTAAAGCTATCAAGCGGTTTTTGTTGCTGACATTGGCCTTCCCTCGTTCCTTTTTTCTGGTTTGCTCATGTATAAAACATTTATACTTGCATGTGGTCCTGATTTGAGGAAATTTCAGGTAATGGCAGGGCTGATGCTTCCCTAGACTACATTAAACTCTCGTTAATTCAACCCTTGCAGTATGACCAAAATTTGGTCGAAGTAAGTGGGAGGCTAAAATTTGGTTGACTCAGGGAGGAAACCGAAATCGGGGTTTCTATTGGCAAGGGTATGTTGAATTGTGGAATGCACGTTGTCGGGGGATGCATGGGGCGAAATGAGGCACTGTTCGTTTAGGGGTGCTTGCGGTGGCCGCTTGAACCTGCATGGCTTTGCGGCGTGGTTGGTCCTTTGCAGGCGGCACAAACGACGCCGGCAAATACACTAACCCTCTGTACGCCCAGGCCTTCGGGGACTCCAGCTTCGAGTCGCTCGAGGCCGAGAACGCACAGCTCACAGGTAACCAGCCTGCTGGCCGCCCCTTTCCCCCGTTCCCTCCTTCCTTACAGGCATGCGCACGTCTTTGAGGGAGCGTGATGTGCCTGTATGTGCGTCTTATGAAGAAGCGCTTGTTCTTGGAAGCACAACATTGTGGACACTTAGCGTGCCCGCAAGGAATTTCATCATCAATTTGTGGCCTGATTACGTCCATACGGAGCTTTGTGTCATAGTGCCCTGTGTCGTCTGCTCAGGGGTGGATCAAACTTCTAGGGAGTGGGAGGATGCCTTGGAGGCGTGATCAGGAAGGAAGAGGGGTATGGCACAGATTTTAGACTTGGTAGCGGTAATTTCAGGGGTTCTTTGAGGGGGAAGGGGGTGATCACCTTTTGGATCCACCACTGGTGTCTAGACATGGCAAGGCTGTCATTTGGCACTCTTTGATAGCAATACGAGTCAGTGGAGCGATTGTCCTGGCATATTACTGTTATTGGGACAAACGCAGATACTTCATTTAATTCTTTAAGGAAGCAGGGAGGGAGGGATCCCCTGGCATTTTATTGGAAATATAGAGACCTGTAAGATTTCAGCCATCTGTTTTACAAGTCTTGTTCCTGGGAAACAAGTGACAGCATACATAAATATTCTAGTATTGATACAAGCACCATTTATACAGAACAGATAAATCCATTCTTTGGATATTTTTTACAAATAATGAAAAAGCAAAAGAATGAGATTGAAAAAAAAAGTACTTTTACAAATAATGAAAAAGCAAAAGAATGAGATTGAAAAAAAAAAAATACTTGAGGTGTTGTTACGTCAGGCCAGCCAGATGAATCTCTTGGAAGTTGCAAGAAGTTACAAGAAGTCTTGGAGGAAGTCTTGGAGGTTACACAGTTTTCAAGCATGACTGTGGTGGCAAGGTAGCCAAATAGAAATGTTAAATCGGAGCGCAGTTTTTCAATATATCTTGCTTGTGTGTCTAACGCGGTTAAATTTGCTTAAAATGACATAAAAGGTCTCTTCCCGTTACTGTGGGCACCTACTCAAAATTTTGCTGTGGGGAGGGGGGGGGGTGCGCATTTGTTAAAAGGTAGGCTTAAAGGTTGCTTTCTTTTGAAAAATTAAGTATACAAAACGAGCACAAGAAATTGGTGTGGCTTGGACACGTTGCTCAACAAAATAAACTACCAATTTGCCTCTGAACTGATGTTAAATGTGGAACTAAAGCTTTTTACAGCCTTAAACCACCGAATCAAGAGGAGCCACTGTGCCCTTCCTCTTGTTCCACTCTTGCGGATGGATGCTCATGCTTCTGCGGGGAAAAAAAAGAATTTAAGAATACAGCTTTAACCTTTGCCGTACTAGCAGCTTCAACTGCAGAATGCTATTTGTGGTGTCTCAGAAATCTGAATTAGTTCGAATCTGAGGCACCAAAAATGGACACAGGTGAGGGAATGGGAACAACTATGGGGGTCATTTGATAAGTTTGCTAAGTTTTTGTGAAATGGTGGCACAATTCTGGTGGGTATATATGTTTACTTTATAAGTGGGGGGGGTCATAGCTGGCAAGTATGGCCTTTCAGTATAGCTCAGGCAGGGTGTTATCGGCAGACATGGCATTCTTCTTGTCTGACATGCGTTTGAAATAAAAATAAAAAAAAAGCGATGTCAAGCAGGTTGGTGAAACTGCTTTATGTTTTTGTCACAAACATGCATCGGGATCCATACTGAATGGCATCTGGTTGCTCAAACGCAGGCAGATAGGAGCCGCAGACAAGAAAACTGTTGCGAAAGAATTAGCTCTGCCTCTCTTGTGGCCCGACTACCATCATCATCTTGAGTTCACACTATTAAAACCATGGCGGCTTGCCTCTTTCGCAACATAATTTTCGGCGCTGTGGAACCCTGGACAAGGGATCTCCAGAAGTGAGCCACACTAAGCGGATCTTGCTTCTTTTCGACTGTCTGGGGAGCAAGAATTAAGTGCGATGGAAGAAGGCAATCCAAGGAACATTGGAGCAGCCTAAGAAGAGTAAGGTAGAGCAAGCCGAGCCTTGAGAGATATCTGCCGGACACAGTACATGATGATCTGATGCAAAGACTTTGCCGACTTCTGCCCTCTGAGCTCGATCACCAGCCCGTGCGAGATTTGCAAAGCTGGACTGAATCATGGAGGCCCTCGTCGAAAGGTGGCACATCGTCCGACGACATATAACGTCCCTCATCGGCAATTACAAGACCACCAACACGCAAGTTGACTGAGATATTAAGTTAAAAGGAAGTCATGATGCACTAACGAGATTAACAGAGAGGTCGGAGGCTCAGTAGACGTGGACAATTTAGAGGCGAAAATGGAGGATGCAGACAACTTGAACTAACGCCTTGGTTTGTATGGTGAAGGCCAAAGCTGAGTTTAAAATGGCCCAGTCACAGTGAGCCCGACTAACCCTAATTGCGTCTGTCAAGAATTGGATCCTCAAAGAGCTTAAGTCAGAACAAATCTTTGGAAAATGATGAAACCTCAAATGAAAATCACAATCATGGAGCGAAGAAAGGCAAAGCTCAACATGTGATGAAAATCAATTGTCAAGATATAACAGCAATTGAGACTGGCCGTGTTCTGTCTCCTTTGGAAGGGAGGGAATGTAACAAGATTACTACGCGCACTAAAGCGTCAGGGCAGTGGGCAGTGATTCATAGCACAAGGAGACCAGTGCAAATGAAGCACACCATCAGTTCAACCAACAACGGATGACCTTGTATCAAATATGACGCCAGAGAGATCTCCATATGGCCAGGGTTGTCCTTTGTGCTGTATGCACAACATTGCTTCTCAACTTCTTGCTGTTACCGCCATTGCTAGTTGTACGCACACTCACCCATCCATGATACCGTCGAGTGCTATATGCTGACAGCTGTCAAAACCTTGTGACGGATGATATGCAACCAGGAACAATGGCTTGCTTTTACAGGTATAGTGCTGGGAGTTTTTGCCTACAGACACAAAAATTCCACTGGAGACTAGCCATATACAGCTTCGCAGCAGACAAAATCGTAGTGTGGTTCTGTGTCACTGTGTAACCTGCGGTTCAAAGTTTGCACTCGCGTTTAGAGGCTAGTGAGAAAATCCTAACCTTCAGGCTCGGTTTCTCTTCTCTTTACGAAGTGTCGCTAGCTCAGTGCTTACTGTTGCCATTTCCGATCTCTACCATTGAACTATGAGGTTGTAGTGCCACCACCCAAGTGTTTGGGGATGAAAAAGCCCCCAATTGCGGTGTTGTCAGGGTGGAAATACACAAGTACCCGTAAGTAGCCGACTTTGGTTCTTGGAGAGCATTACGGACAAGGAACTTCAGAATTGCAGGGTCGGTGAACGCGGTAGTTGCTGGAAACGTTTTGCTCTGGGTGACTGGCACAATGTATTCAGCCGTGACATTCTCGATAATGAACAGAAATCCTTTCCTATACTGAGCGGAAATGCACCTGTAATTTCTTCTTTTCTCTAGGGCTACATACTGATCTCCCTAGTTAACATGTTAACAATGACGCATGAGATTCTATTGCCTGTAGTAGAGCACTGGCATGTGTCGGAGCAGTCTCTGCACGTAAATGAGTATTCACATGGAGGTGAAAACCCATCCCCTCCCTCACCACCATGTTGTGCTTCACATGACTGCTCATCAGGATTTCATCTGCAGGCATGAGGGACAGGCAGCTGAAGTGCAGGCTGCTCCCTTCATGCGTAAAGGCTGCTCTTTGGGTGTGCTGTTGGCAAAGTTTATTGCATTTCCCGATGCCGGTGATTGGCCGTCTAATGACTTGGCACTTTGGCAGGAGCCACCGAATGCCAGCCGGAAAGTTGGGCAATGAAATGCGTGGTACTAATACTGGATTGCTACAGACATTTTTAGCTTGCACCGCAATCTGGGACACGAAAGGACATTTGTAAGTCTCACCTTTAACTAAAAAAAAAGAAGAATCATGGCCAATCGGACTATCGAACGTGCGCTCACCGGGCTACTGCTGCAGGTATAACTGATTCGCATGCGCGTGCAAAAGAAAAACAAAGAATGAGAGAGAAGTGGCTACCCTCTTCTTTTTCCCCTCTTCCGCTCAAGCTGTTTGTATTCTCTTTATATTCTCATTGAGTTGTGATGACGACTCGGTGAAATAAAAAGCGCTCTGCAACAATGCTAGGTTGCAAGAGAATGAATGCATGCTTCACACATGCTGTGCTTCACGCAGTAGCTCGTTGTGCATGCTTTGCTGCGAGAGAGATCGACTCAGCCAATCTCTCTCTCCCCCTACTTGTAGCTACTCCACAACCTGGTTTTTTCTCGCATGCGCATGGGCTTGCACCGGAGGAGTTTCCTGCGTAGACGGGACTGTCGGAGTTTCCATTTGCCTAGACCTATAAAGCTTCTCTTTAAAAATCGACCCCCTTCCCCCCACCCCTTCCTCAGGAGTATTTCGACAACCAAATGTAAATGTATTTCCAAATGTGACATGTATTGCACAACCAAATGTGAAATGTATTTCCAAAAGTGAATGGGTCTAACTCTCAGTTTAACTATTTTTGGATGTTGGCGTTTTAGTTCAACACTTTTGTACTGACCATATTGTATGAATGGAGAAGGCAAAAGGCAAAAGAAGACCTTCTTATGCATATTTTTTTTAACTGCAAGCGAAAGTGTTTCAGAGCTAAAAGTCTACCTCCTTTAGTGGTGACTAGCCTTTGAAAGGCAAAAAAGTGCAAAAAAGAAAGTGGCTGCCGCTTAGCTCAACTAACCCTGAGCCTGTTTAAGTTCTGGTTTCGCTTGGTTGGCCTTTGATTGAGCTATAACTATTGTACTAATATTCGTCCAAAGCATGCCTTTGCCTACGTTTCCGCGGAGTGGTCAGACGCCGCTTGCCGACAACGACCAATGCCTCCAGCTCCCGCGCAACGCCCAAAGACGGTAGGCACGGCCTCGCTCTCATCCATGGCGAACGCGGCGTTCCCTTTCGCGGGGCGCGCAGCGAGTAACGTGGTCAGGGGGCGGCCCAGCTACGGAGAGCGCATGCCCCAAGCCGGCAGCGGCGGCGGATAGCGAACGCGACCGTCGGCGGAGCTCAACTCGGTGGGTCACGTGGTGCGTTGCCAAGGGTACAGCGCAGCTGCGGTCATATGAAGGTCAAATTCCACGCGACGGCGAAACTACGAGATTAGTAAAGCCTTGCTTAAAAAAAAAAAAAACGGGCACAAGGAGTCATGATCAAGCTTCTCGCACGAACAGACTGGTGCAAAGACCAGATGAGTCACAGCCACTTACCTGGCCGTTTCACGCCCTCAGGTAAACTGGATTGAGGGGGCTAATGTGGGATACAAGGTGGTTCCACCACGCCCGCGAAATGCCCCAGCCAAAATTCCCCAGAGATGTTCGCGGCGTCCGCGAGGGAGACGCCGCGAAGGGTTCGACTCGACGACAAAGTGACGGCAGGCTCCAAAGGGCCAGTACGAATCAGGAGGAGGAGATTGGCCGAACGGTACAGCGCATTCTGATCGCCACGACAGGGCTAAGAACTACACTGTATCAACGCGCGCCTCAAGGCCTGGCCTCATGCATGCTGCGATGGCCGAAGCGACACGTGTGCTGCCGGCGAGGTAGGAATAGGCCTACCTCGCGTGTCCCGCTCCGGACGGGTGGCGGCGAGGGCGCGGACGAGCAACGCCATCTCTATGTGGCGTTGGGACGAGCCGTATTTCCCTGCATTCCCTACTCTCGGTCCTCCATCTCCTTCCATTCTCCCTCAGAAAGGAGGCAGGCTCCTCCCAACAAGCATGTTCACGCATCCTATACAATCGGATACCCCCCACAGCACGCACGCTTTATGAAAAGATAAAAGGAACGATTAAACTCTACTGGGTACCTGGTCTCATGTCGGGATGCAGGGCAACGAAAGAGCAAACCGACTCGCCCGCGAAACCGCACTCCGGGCTCCCTGCAACCGCATCCAGCCCCAGAGTGATCGCATCCCACCAAAACCCATCACACTGAAAGATCTACGACACAACCCGGAAGCTTACCCTAAACTACACAAACACCTAACCAAAGATGAACAGGTCTTAGTGAGGCAGGTGCAAACGGGTACCCTCCTAACCCCAGCACGAACGGCCCTTTACCAAGGAAGACCACTACCACAGTGCTCGAAATGCCTGGGAGTGCTGGACCAGCGTCACCTATTCGGCAACTGCAACAAGGGACCAGACGAAGAAACCATTGTGGTACTCTCGTCACGTGAAGACCAAACCGCCGTCACCACTTTCATCAAGCAAAACCTGGAACGCCACTTCAAGGGACGTCAACAAGCCCCCGACAAGGACTCAACCTAGTCCACATGACGCTGCCTAGGAAGCCACGATAGGCAACCTAGAGGTTCCCTGAACAGAGGGGACCTATACCGGCAAAAGATATATAGTAATAAAGCTTTCATTCATTCATTCATTCATTCATTCATTCGGTGAGGAGGAGCGGTGGCGGGCAGTTTGTGCCGGCCGGCGCGTCGGCCCGCCAGACGACGTAGCAACGTGACGTATATCACGGGCGAGCGAGCGCGCGCGCGCGCCGCTCACGGGAAGAGTAAAAGTGGGTCTAAGGAATTCCTGCAGGCGGAGCAATGAAGACTTGTAACAGCTCACCTAGAACTGAAGGTATTGTGTTACCGTGCGACGAAAACACGTGACGGCAGCGTTACGTGGACAATTAAATGGTCCATAACATCACTATCCACGGTTCGTTTCGGGACCTTCTCCCGCTTGTTCGAGTAGAGGACACCTGCGAAGCTCCATTAGCCAAATAGCTGGATAAGTTGCTTTATCACTATCGCCATGTTACGGAGCTCAGTCTAGGTGCGGGTACCTAAAAAGTACCCGCCATGATTGCCGGAGCGTGCGCAAGACATGTATACCTTGTTTACCAGTCCGTGGGATCAAGGAAATCGAAGCCGAAACTACCATTAATCGTACTGCGTACCATTGTCTTGTCCGCATATTAGAGCTTTATAAAGCCGCGTACCTGTTTGAAGCAGTCACAATTATTGAGTAAAGCATCGGCTTTCAAAGTCCTGTTTTTATTTTATAACGACTACGCAACCTTTAAAAATGTGGGGACGATTGCTCTGGCAACTATGACTGTATTGTAGTATCATGTCAGCACAACCTGCACACGGAGGAAAAAAATAAAGCTTTTTCACTAAATGTGAAAGCTGTCGGAAATGGAGAGCAGTGATTCGCCATTATGGGACGTGGCGCCGTTATCCGCTCACTGCTACCACCCAGTGCGGATCACATTTCCCGCCTTCGCAGTGCTCGCCCCCCCCCCTTCCTCCCGCCTAAAACTGTGCCAGCGGGAGTGCTGTTCTTTTTGTGCTTGCTTTTTGTGTGAAGTGTGAACTAAGTGCGAACTGTGAAGTGTGAACTAAGAACTGAAACTGATCATACTCTATATATCCCCCTTGCCGTTCCATCCCAACCCAAACCACCCCCTCATTGGCTATGGCCTTCCTGTCAAATAAAAGTTTACTTTTCCTCCCGCACGTGCCGGCGTTGCACCGCCATTTTTTTTTTTCGCACGCTATCGTAAAAACCAACCCAATAAGCGTTCCTAACTAAAGGAACGCGGGCACTGCCGGTTAATTACGTTTGTTTTGCCTCAAATGTACCTGCACTTTTCTTTGCGCTAAACATGGGGGAGATGTATGACAGTATGACAAGCGCCAACGGTTCTCTAGTTTCGAACGCTTATGACTATATAAACCGCTTGGTTTTCGAAGCCTCTGTGTTACGCCGCGACGACGGAGCGCCGTGTGGGTCTACTTGGGTACAGCGAGCGAGCTACGGCGACAAGGCGAGCCCCTAAAGTAATCTGCGCTTAAAACGCAATTCTGTATAACCAGAAGTGACCAGACGTCCCTACTTAGGTGGGACACGTCCCGGTTTTGCGGCTATGGTCCCGCTGTCCCGCGGCCTGCTTGTTGTGGGACGGTGCTTTGTCCCGCTTTCGGCCCGAAATATGGAAAAAGGTTATCAAGCCCAGTGTCACTAATGAAAAGTTTGTACAATGAAAGAGCCAAAAGAAACCGTTTTAGGAACTTGTCTCCTCTCTCTGAATCGGTCATCCTGTGCCCGAACTCCCACACCAGCAGGCGTTCCGGTGTCCACCCTTAGGTGTGACAATTTACGCCTGCTGGTGGTCTTTCCTTTCCTTTTTCTTGACAATAAATTCATTCATTCATTCAGAAAATGGCGCACACGACGGGACTAAGCAAGAAACTGTGTTTCTGGCTTGGTCCCAATGTCAGCTGTTTTCTTGTAGTTAGTGTACCAACAAACCAGTACTTAGTTACTTATTCAGCAAGTAACGCAGCGTTGCTCGTCGAACAAAGGGCGAGAGAACTGTGAAACGAATTATCTTTCAGTTAAAACGAAATTGCTTTCAGCCAATTAACGTCCCTTCAAGCTATGCGCCACGTTCCGTACCCCCCTCCCCTGCCGTTGTCAGATGGTTGGGGTATTGGCACCAATGTGCCGCACCCCGGAGCAGCAAAACTCAACCAACCATCATCATTCAACTGTCCCGCTTAGGGGTCCGAGGAATATGGTCTCTTTGGTATAAACCCTTGATCGTAACCCAGCAGTTGCGCCGCAAGCCTGTGTTCCCACTTGCTTTCGTAGCTGCTGCGCAGTGCTTGCGCCGCGCTTCGGAGCCCGACGATACCAAGTGCCTGCCACGAGGTGCGCTACACGCCGCTAGTTGGCGCCATTTGACTGCTGTGTGGGGAGGAGGTGGAAAGCGCTTGCGTGACATCAGCCGAGGTCTGCTCTAGCTCGGGCTTCCTTCGGTCTCACTCTGACTGCTGTTTCTTTGCGTTCAGTTGGCGTTTGATGCTTTCCCGCGTCCGATTCTGTGTGCGCGTAAACTATCTGAGGCCTCAAATCGCAGGAGAAACGTTAGTGCGGAATTGGCGGCATGCTTTTGCTGTAGTTACCAACTTACCACACGTAGGGGAAGCATCACCTGCTGCACAATATCCCCCTGCAGGATCGTCTTTATATATATATATATGTGGAGGTCGTGGGTTCGGATCCCACCCGGCGGGCATTTTTTTCGACACTTTCTTTCTGACTCAAGAAAATCTTCATCAGTTTCTATGACCCACCACAACTTTCCGAGGTTTTCTTGACTGCCAACCCTTATTCTATATATATATTATAGTGTATTGTGTATGTATATATACAGGAATTACTCTATTAGAAATTAAAATATGAATATCTTACGTCATTAATCCTCCAAAAAATCAGTGTATCGAACCCGAAAAAATACCGGTTCGGTTACGGTTCGGGTTCAGTTCCGATTCGACTAAATTACGCGCCGAACCGCGAACCGGTTCGGATGCTTGAATCGGTTCGCGAACTGGTTCCGAGCTGAATTATTAGCGAAGTACGAAAAATCAGTTTTGTATACTTTAAATTTACCATAAAACTCAAGTATATTTTTCTTCACTGGAACTACTGCTTTTTTAAATAAGCGTGGTGCAATACTACAGTAAATTTTTAAAATTAAGGCCAGATGTAACAGAAAAAGTACAGCCTCTTTTTCACCACCGCTACTGTCGTCCTAGAGACTACATAAAGCCACCGCCAAGAGACCTGGGCTGTATTATTTATTGGTGTCCTTTGCTCCGTTTTATTGTGCCGCCCGGATGCAAACAATGACTTAAGACATTGCCCATTCTGCGTAAATTACTTCCATGTTACGTCGCCGCTGATGCTGTGTAGCAGAAAATTTAAACGTTTTTTTTTTTTTTTGTGTTTCTCACCACTTTTTATGAAAACATATCATTGGGGTCATAAAGGAGTTTAACAAGTCACCAAAGGCAGTTCTTGTAAATAAGTCAAGGTAGGGTTTTGTTTTCATGGTCCTTTCAGGCTCCGTGCGCTGGTGTTTCGAGCGCGACCGCAGCGCCGCCGAACAGCGGTGCCGTCGAAAATCGGATGTTGGTCACCCCGAACGTGGCCTCCGCGATCGGCTACCGGCGGCGCGCCGCGTTTTTCGCCGCACCGCGGCGCGCGTAGCCTAAGGTCGTATTCCCTGGCGCGGGCGGGCGCAGAGGACGAAAACTCGGCCTTCGCAGCCTGTGTGCGACGTCTAATAATTAAAACGTTACCGCACACCAATGCAGGAGAAAGGTAGAAGTAGTTGCTGGTGCCATTAGGGTACTTACTGGTGCCTTTAAATTTTCGACGTAGACTATGCCCGGGGTGATGCATAAGTGAATTCATTGCACAGCAGTATTCTTTTTTGTAGTCACGCATGGTTCCAAAACACAACACGTTTTCCGGGTTTATTTCTGAAAATATCGTACATGTTATTTCGAACGCACGGAACGCATATTCCGTGCGTTCCGAGCAAGAACCAAATTATGGGAATTCAATCGACCGAAATCTAACCATTAGTAAACACGAAAATACCCCCTGTGTCGTTAACCTTTTTTCTCCTTTAAACAAGCCGTCTTTGACAGATAAAGTAGATGACATGGCAACACTACTTGAAACGTTTGGCGTAACTTTTACCGCGATACTATTAACAGAGACGTCGTATACTTCAGCATCTGAAGTGTATACTGTTCAAATGGCTATCGGTATTTCTTCCGCAATAGGCAGGGTAAACGAGCTGGTGCCGTTTATTGGCATGCATGCTTGCATATACAAACGTACAGAGAGACTTCCAGTCTACCATAAATGGACGTGGTCTCAGTAATGTTATAAAAATCTTTACCCGAGTTACGATTGGTATAGTTCTCCACTTGATGTGTTTATTCACTAATATCCCGAACAACTTACTTACAGCCGACGTTGTGGATACAGATATTAGTGATCAGCTTAACTGCTGACCGAAAAAAAATATGCCCTTAACATGTCATGCCAACAAATTACATGCAGAATATATTACCCCAGCAAATCTAGAAATTCAGAAACAGTCTTTCGAAAAAAATACATATGTAGAGTCGATAGCGATATAAAAGGCATCGCGGAATACCATGACTTTTTCACTCACGGCAAATAATTTGGTAGCGAGATTGCAGTAGGTACTTGAAACTTCTAAGCATATTCAATAAAACGCAAAAAAATGATTGATTCGTACCCGTGGAAGCCTAACAGATTATTTGACTATCGTAGTCGCCTGCCTATAAACAATACACGAGAGCTTATCGGTATTACGATGACAGCACCCTGGGCTATGGCATTCGCCTTTCAAGCAAACGACCACTAAAGCTGCGTGCAGAGGCAATCGTGGGTGTTAAACAACGTACGTTAAAGGAGCCATGAAGAGAAAACACCAGTTTGGTTCATTCAAAAGATTGCCTCGTTAGAATCATACTGACACCATTTTTAACGTAAACTTCGCTCAAATAAGCTACATAATTAGGAAAAAAGGGAATAGCCATGCGACCCACCTGCTCATTTCCCGCAACAGAACCTATGATGTCATTCGAGCCAGCTCTGCGATTGGCTGAGGCCGGCACAAGCAGACGCAAATTAGGTAGAGCTTACAACCCGCTGCGGTGGCTCAGTGGCTAAGGCGTTGCGCTGCTGAGCACGAGGTCGCGGGTTCGATTCCCGACTGCGGCGGCCGCTTTTCTGATGGAGGCGAAAAGCAAAAACGCCCGTGTGTACGAGATTTCGGCGCACGTTAAAGATCCCCAGGTGGTCAAAATTAATCCGGAGCCCTCCACTACGGCGCGCCTCATCGCCTGCGTTGCGTCGGCGCGTAAACCCTACAATCAATCAGGTAGAGCTTACAAACTAGCCGAACGAGCGATTTGCGCTTATTGATTGTAGGGTTTAACGCGCCGACGCAACGCAGGCGATGAGGCGCGCTTAAATTTGCGCTTAATTTTAGGGCACATTCTTTACAAAGCAATAAGAATGATGGGACAAACCGTGGAAGTTACGAAAGCACATGTAAACATAGAAGTACTGATGCGTACTGTTCGTACTGCGCACAGCATGCTTGGTTTAGCTGCACAGCATTACGGAGCTTGGGGTTGTCTCAGACGACACTGGCCGATTGACGCAAGCAACGTTGTCTTACGTGACCACATTTGTCGAGCGAGCACTGTTTCAGGGAACGAATATTTTCTCCCAGAACAAAAACAAGCCAGGTTTAAATACGGGCAAAAACAAACCAAACGCTTGCCACGGTATGGTGGCGCCATCTAGGTTCGGGTAACGTAAAGAAATGCGGGAACAAACCAACACCGCTGTACAGGGTGGAGACAACCTTTGAACGGTCCCGTGCCGCCGCAATTGGGCCAACGTGCGCAACGCGTTGTTCTTTTCGTTTCCCACGAGACCTAGCAACGCAAAACAGACAATATGATTCAAATTTTTTCAGTAAACCGCGTTGCGGCGATAATTTAACGCGGTTCTGACACAATGACTTGCTTCGGCGGTGAGCGAGCGCCCCAAAATGGCGGCGCCAGCGTATACGTGCCTCTACCCTGTACGACGGAATAGTGAATGAGGGTATTCTAGGCTGCAGAGCGGTCGGTTCCTGTGATGTCATTGCAGACCCCGAAAACAAACGATTTAGCGGGAAAATCAAAATTTTAACCTAAATTGTTTAATTTCTCAGTGAATAAAGCATCGTTTGTATCCGGACAAGCGCTGGGGGCACTAAAAAACACGAAATCTTTCGAAAAAAACCAACTTGCATTTTCTCTTCATGGCTCCTTTAAACAATTTTGTACTTGTAGGATCGAGTCAAAATACATAGACCAGATATTGAGAGTTTTCTATACCGAAGACGCGACAACGAAGGCTGATTTACAACTCAAAGCGCAGCAGCGTCGGCCAGACGAGCCTCGCTTCAACCTAATCTAAAAACGTTGCTTCAACCTTAGGCTAACGACGCCGCCTCGCGGCGTGTGTCGGAGTTAGCAAAATTACACCGCTCCCCTTGCTTCCGCGCCGAATGGGACGGCCGGAGCAACGGCGCGCCGCCGGCAGCAAATCGCGGAGGCCACGCCCCGAAAGAGCGGCTTACCGGGCGGACATTCCGCAGTCGTTGTGAAAAAGTCGAGCTAGTAGTGCGCATTTCTGTACGTATCGCTGGGTCTACGGCCCCGCAACATTTTAAAAAGGTCGCGAGGAGGCTGACGAAAAAATAGTTTATCTCGGTTCCCTTGAAATGAAGCGGAAAGGCGACAGCGATGAACCCGTGCAGTGCGACGGGCACTGTAAACAACCCCGATCGACTTCCTGCCATAAGCGTTCGTTTTGCTGTTTTGTGTGAATGTGGTTTATACTCTAGGATCTTGTTTCTGTGCACACCTGCTATAAACTTCGGAGGGGACCTGCGACAGCCGGCGCCCGGCGAAACTTGCATAGGGAACGCGAACTTCATCGACAACAAAAACAGAGCGCCAGCATACACCCCACAATCTTACCCGAGTGCTACGGAATATGACGCAGCGTAACGGTTGACACGAAACTGCAGTGATCCCACAGGCAACCACCGCAGCTGAACGAATGGGCCATTAATAAGCGCGTCAATCATCTTGAAACAGTGACGGTGTCGGTCGTTTTCTTTTTTATTTTTGTCGCTGAGCTTGTGCTTCCTCGGCATTTTGGCATTGCGTGTTGCTTATGCTTTACCACTCTGTGTCGGTTATTCCGCCTCTTGTGTATTATGGTGCTCATCGCTGCTTACCCCTTCCTAGCTGTAGGCGTTGCGCTGCTGAGCACGAGGTCGCGGGTTCGATTCCCGGCCGCGGCGGCCGCTTTTCTGATGGAGGCGAAAAGCAAAAACGCCCGTGTGTGCGAGATTTCGGCGCACGTTAAAGATCCCCAGGTGGTCAAAATTAATCCGGAGCCCTCCACTACGGCGCGCATCATCGCCTGCGTTGCGTCGGCGCGTTAAACCCTACAATCAATCAATCAATCAACCTTCCTAGCTGTACGCGCGGAGGTTCTGCCCGTGCGGCCTCGGCGGCTGCTTTGACGCAGATATCTCGGCCAACTGCATACGACTAACATTTCGTTGATTCGGACAGAGCTGGAACACCGGCGTTGATACCGGCGCTATAATTTGGCAATAGCTGCCCGGTGCTCACAGTTATGAGTTGACGAACATAGCAACTGCATCAGCATGTTTACGCGAGCCGTGGCACCCGGCCTTGCGCGTGTCGCTTCCCCCGCCTACCTCGCTTAGACTCACTGACCTTATAATAAAGTGCAGAGATGCGTGAGCCGCGTGTTTACAACAGAACTCACAACCATTCACTGTACCCGCCTTTAATTAAAAGTGGCAGCCCAGGGTCACGCCTGTTATGTGCCCAATGCCATAGACTCCCTTGCGTTCGCTAGCTCCTCCCAGATGCAGTAAACATCGTTTGTGGCGTGTAGCTGGCGACCACGTTTTGAGGTTTTTTTATATTAAAAAGGAAAACGAGCCAATATATCCCATCTCTCTAAAACCGTTAAAACGAGCGCGCTGGTTTGAGCAGTCATACCAGCGTAGCACGGGCGGTACGGTGAATGGCGCAAGCGATGACAACATCCGATAAGTGCCTCCAGTGGCCGTAGATGGCGCTAGTTATTCAGGCGCTGGTGTCGCCACCATACCAGCACACGGAGCCTGTAAACCGCTTGGCTTTCGAAGCCTCTGTGGGACGCCGCGACGACAGCCGTTAAAGCGGCCCTGAAAGGCGTTTTGAGCGCACTAAATGAACTAGCGCAATCGTTAGATTGGGTCGTCAACGTCAGCTGTGCCAAGTATTACTGCTTTACGTGCAGCGGAAAGCTCACACTTTTGTTGCAAAGTTTGTCGCCCTTTTCTCACCCTTCCTTGCGTTTTTTTGGACGCCGCCATCTTCACATGTCTACGTCATCGATTCCCGGATGTTCGTCATGAGGTATACATCCTGCTATTGGGCGGCTTTTTTACGCACTTCCGGCAAAGAGATGTGTCGTCTGCTCAGCGTCGGCTCGCCGGCTGATCTGCCAGCGGAGTGCTTGGACATTTTACGACAAACGAAACAAGTGTAAACAAACGCTTAACTGTTTGTATTGAATGACGGCCATGACACGACATCGATATTATCTTACGTGAGTACGTACCATAAAGAAAGCGTCAAAGCCCCGTGGCACTTCTTTCGTGCAATCGCAGAGAACGCCCTGAGCCGAATGTTCGGGTTTGACGCATATATTTTATTCAACTTCAAAACAATCCAGAGATGCGTTTCGAACGAACACAACGTCACAACATGCGTTGCAGGTCTGAACCGCGATTGACAGACGATCGGTTGCTTGGGCAGCCGCCACCGCCCCATAGGGGGAGCTCTTTAAATAAATTTTATTTCTCTCTCTCTCTCTCTCTCTCTCTCTCTCTCTCTCTCTCTCTCTCTCTCTCTCTCTCTCTCTCTCTCTCTCTCTCTCTCTCTCTCTCTCTCTCTCTCTCTCCTGCCCGTCGTAAATTCGGCACTCACCTTGCGCCCGGTTTGCGGGGACGAACAGCAAGTCACTTAACTCTGGCGCGCAAGCCGAGGAGGCTTTTAGCCAGGCACACTGCACATACCCCATGCGAGAAAGATAATCCAGACCATGGGAAGCACTATCCACTTGCAGAAGTACAACGTAACATTTCATCGCGAAACGAACGCGTCCACAACACAGGAGGCGCGATGCACACACACACAGCTTCGGTCGCTGCCTTAGCTTAGCTGCAAGCTTCGTCCGGACAGTCAGAGATGTTACGACGATACAGAGCTGCGTGATGGCGACGTGCTAACCACTTGACATATTTAAAAACACAGGGGCAAAGAACTTGGTTCATCGGAAGCAAAAAATCTTTCCTCCATCTCGCGCTACTTGCCGCCATGTTGCGGCCTCACGTACGCACGCTATTTTGCTGCTAATAGGGAGTTTTAGTATAGCGTTTTAGCTGTAGCGTTAACGTTTTGCGGGCCGGCGCCAGTGCGTCTGCCGCGGCTATGACGCAACACAATCCACTTTAATCCAATCCAAGTCAAGCCAAGTCAATCGAATCCAATCCAATGCCCCTCGCGAGAGAGTGTTCGCTGTCGGAGAGGAGAGGGGAGAGTGGAAAGGCTGCGAACAACAACGGACGCACGCAGAAAGGACAGGGCCGCCGACAAGAAATGCTCTCAGCGTCGCATCTAAAAGACCCGGCGCCAGCGGGGCCACATCTGAGACGGCTTTTTGGATAAACAGTGCGCGGCGCGGTGCATCAAAGGGAACGAGCGCGCGATTCTCCCCGTGCGGCTGCGAGTTCGCCGCCGATAGCAACTGCAGCGACGTACACCGCGAAAGGGCAAGGCCAGGCCGCACACATGTGGCCAGGTCTTTCGTTCGCTTTTCCAGCCTTGAGCGGAGTGCGGGATCCATGTCCATGGTGTCAACAAAAAGGAAAAGGCCGAAAGAGCTTGCCCGTAGCAGACGGCAGTCTGAGGAGCGCAATAGCGGAAGTACGTCACCGGTGAGGTGCGCAGCATCGTGGGAGGGAAGGCTCTCGCGCCGACAACAGCGAAGAAAAAGTTGAAAGGAGGAGGAAATGCGGCGCGACGATAATGCGCGGTTTTTGATTTACGATTTCTCAGCTAATTAATACTCAGCTTTAACAAAATTCTTGCAGGAGGAGATTGCTAATACATTGCTTTATTTGGTTACATGCACATCCATGCATCGGCGAAAGGTTTACAGGACCCCTTTAACGCTGTGGGGCTCTACTTTGGGCCAGCGAGCGAGCTACGACGACAAGGCGAGCCCCTAAAGTTATCTGCACTTAAAACACGACTTGGTGGTTGTAGTGGGGCCTTATAGTTCCCTTTGGTCGTGTCACTTGAATGACAATGTGCAGTTAACACACCGATAACAATGTTTTGGCGCTTTCCCATATTTCGTCATGGTAGCGCGAAATTCGAGTTTTTCATTATTTCTTGCTGTTCTTTGCCTTTCGCGACTGGAATAGAGTTGAGTGAGTAAATTGAACAAGGTTGTATTTTGTCTTCATGGCGCCTTTAAATGTTCTCATTGACAAGGATCTGCGTTCCCGGTCAGTAAAGCCCGCACGGCACGCGATACAAAGCGTGCTTACTCGCAGCGCCAAGAAGACGAATGCGCGACGGTTTTGAGGAGAAATGTGTAGGGATTGAAGCTTGAACCGGTTGCCGGCCTGGCTCCTAGCCAGGAGACAGGCTTGCGTATACATGCGTGGTCCGCCACAGCGCTTTGCAGGAAGATCCCGCTTAATTGTTGGCACCTGTACCGGGTACTGTGACTGTTGCAATCTCTATTTCGCCGTTTCCAGCGACCTTCTGCCTCCCCACTGTCTGGGATCGCGCTTACCGTATTTATTCGATTATAAGGCGGTCGCGATTAAAAGGCGAGGGTGTGGATTGGGGAGTAAAAAAGAAGTCGCCTTATATATTTATACTGTGCTTCGAATATAAGGTGCGGTATGACTTTGAGACTACGGATTTGGGGAAAAAAACCTACCCTTATATTCGAATAAATACGGTATTTGGAATCCCACTATTTGGTCTGTTGATCTTTCTGCGAGCCATTTGAAATGGAGAAGATAAATATCGGACATTCCAGTGTTTCCAGAAGTCATGCGGTAAGCTTCTTCGAACAGCTGCTGTTTCTCGGCTGATGTTGCATTCTTAAAGGGACCCAGAAAAGCTTTGTGAAGGTGGCAATCAAATGCATGCAGGTGGTAGA
This sequence comes from Haemaphysalis longicornis, assembly GCF_048455015.1. Taxonomy (NCBI): domain Eukaryota; kingdom Metazoa; phylum Arthropoda; class Arachnida; order Ixodida; family Ixodidae; genus Haemaphysalis; species Haemaphysalis longicornis. Next base: position 92,466,450 of record NW_027526335.1, read on the forward strand.
ACACATAACGGGGGATTTTTGAGCCAAGTGTGAGCCCCATACGTTGTACGGATAATTTGTAAACAATTTTTGAAGATAACCTTTCTCAGCCGATGAGCGCGACGCCGCAGTGAGCCGACCGCGGCTAACGCAACGCCGACCGCGGCTGACGCAACGGCGATCGCGGCTGACGTAACGGCGAGGCGTCCCCCCGATTCGGCCGATCGTCCGTCGCCGGCAACGTCACTGCCATTGGCTTCCGATTGCTCTTCCTCCTTTCTGCGCGATCCCGAGGCAAAGGCGGTTCTGCAGCGATTGACGCGTGCCTAGGCGCAGGAATGTAGCTAGCTGAGAACGGAAGTCGAGCGTCGCGATGTCACATGGCTATTCCCAGTGTTTCCAGCTGCTTTGAAAGAAGCAGAGAAGGAGGAGGAATCGATCGGTAAAGGGGGAGAGGTGCACTTAATTGCTTCTGGCGCTGCTAATACTGAATGTAGATCAATAATTCCAACGGCATTGGATCGCTATATTGGTACTACGCGACAATAAAGGCATTCTGTAACATTTACAAAAGGCTTTTCTGGGTCCCTTTAAGGGTCCATGAAGAGAAAATACAACTTTGTTTAACTCTAAGGAGTTAGGCTTCAGTACCTCTTTCAGCTCTATTCCGGCTACGAAAGACGTTTTTTAACCGATAAAAACGCAAGAAATACTTAGGAACTTCCAAATTGCGCGCCACAGTGACGTGTTATCGGCGCGAGTGACGTCATATGGGCCAGCACTAAAAACATAATTTTCAGTGGGTTAGGTGCACGTTAGCATTCAAGTGATTTGATCAAACGGAACTAGCAGCTCCACTACAATCGTCCGGTCATGTGTCCTGGCGATTTATTAGTTCGGCCGCCGTAAATCGCCCAAACAAGATTCTGTGACGTCATAGAAAAGTTGCCGGAAACTGGCTAGCGAGTCGCCATAGCTCCACACGTTTTCTTTAATATCTCCGTTATTTTTTTTTTGAAGTTTGCGATGAAATCGGTATCATTTTTATCAGGACAAAGCAGCCTTTCCAATGAGCCAAACTGGTATTTTGTCTTCATGGCTCTACGGGACTTTGCAGACTGGCGTTGTTGTCGTTTTAATGAGTAGGCGTTCTTTGGCGAGTGCCCCGCCGAAAAGCATGACGGTACCGCAATATAGATCTGCAAAATAAATGTATACTTGGTCAAGTTAACGCGTGTAATTGTTATGATAGTGCAAATGTAAATATTGGTTCCTTCAAAAACGACGAAAAGTTGAAAAAAAAAGGAAACGCGTGGTACGGTGCTCTATCAATGCATATGTGTATAGTAAGCGCTTCATGCGACAGATAAGATACACTCCATACTTTGATTTGACTGCTTACATATCCCCTGGTAAAATGTCTTTGGAGGAGTGAATTCGCTTACAGCAGCGAAGCCTACTTTGGGCTCGGCATGTAGCAGAACGGCTGGAAAGAATGCGAACAAAGAATAGTAGGCAAAATAATTTATGTATACCGCTTTAGAGCGGAAGTTCTACTACGCCATCTCTCGCTAGGTAATTTATCGCGTCGCAATGACCCCCAACCACCAGAGCGCAAGTGTGGCAGGCTGTCGTCACGCCACATGAACCGCCGCAGAAAGCCGTTGGAGCTGCGATACCACGTGACTAGGCGAGGGTTCAGCGGCTGCTTCGCCAGCGCTTGGTCGCCCAGTCTTTGCATGGATGGCGTGCCGGCTGCGATAAATCCTTACTTTTATGAAACACTAGGTGCATAGTCTTTGAAAAACGTAGCCAGACCTTTCGCTCGTGATTGCTAGGTTTCCAAGTGTTAAACCTGGCCCGTTTTTTAGCATGTCGCACGTGCGCGCCCTACAACAGCCACCGCACTTTCGCCACGGCTGCACTGAGTCGCTTGTTTTTGACTGGAATCAATTTTACGCTGGCTTCATTTCATTCATATGCCTGCGCGAGATGCAGTTAGCAGATGACAATTGCTTAGAAAGAAAGAAAAAAACAACCCCTGTGTCGCAGAGGTCTCGGTCTGGTTGTTTCCTTCACTCGCATTAACCCAGCACTTCCAGAGGCAGTACGCTGAGTGAACTTGCTTTCTCCGAAATGTGTTTGCGGGTAGGCGGACTTCCCGAACGGGCCACAGATTACCGTAAGACAGTTACCATCTTTCATTTTGGTTCAGCAATTATTGCTTGATTATTACCCAGAAAACGGCTCGTAGCGTCCATCTGACCTTCAAGCTCAACCAAGGTCGAGCCAGCGCCTCGTGTGTTTACGCAGCGAAAGCATCCGAGGGGAGGGGGTGGAGGAGGATGGGGGAAAGAGTAAGGGCGCGTGCCATTAGAAAATGATTCAGGGAGGCGCTGGCTGCATCCTAGTTTACTGCGTGTTCGTGCCTACGGCGCCGACTGCTCCGAGCAGCGTCCGTGTTGTCTTGCAGTCCAATTGTGTGCGCGTTCCACTGCAACCTCGGCAAACTCGGTTTAACCGCACTCAGTCACGGCAAATTTTTAATTTCTAGCCCAAGCTACTGTTTGTCGAAAACAGTTGCAGGCACCGTAAAACAAGCGGCACCTTACCAAATTAGGTCGTCTTTTAGCGCTCATTCGAACTTTGTTGCCTGCACGAAGTTTACAGGGATGTGTGGCTATTTCTAAACTACCCGCAATGTTCGACGTCGCAAATCGCGTTATGTTCATGGTCCCGTTAATTGAGACAACAGACGGGGTGCCATTCCAGCATCAGCGGCAGCCCGATGATGGCGATTGAAGTACGTAGCATAAATCTATCTGAGAGCGGAACTTCCGTACGAGGCGGCGCTGAACGTGACGGTTGCCGGCGGCGGCGGCGAAAGGTTGAGGCGTGCTACGAAGCAGCTGTCTGAGTGCTGTAGTACAACAGCTGCGCGCCCGCGGCCTTCTCCGTGTCGCGTCACGATTCGTTTACTGCATTCGCATTTCTGTAACGGCGAGGGCACATCCGCAGCACACTCACTGACCGTTTGAAGGAAGAGTCAAGGGGAGAAGTCCCTCGAAGCGCAACTTGTGGCATAACCGTCCGGAAGGGAAGCAGGGATGGTTATGACGAATACCACTGTCTGTCGTCGTGTCGCGTTATTGAACACGAGCTTGAAGGGGACCAGGGAAATCTGGAGGGGTGAGCGGGAGGGATACACTTTCTCCAGTAGCACGCGGAGGTGCCGGCGCCCATAATAGTTCAGTTGTGCGTTAAAGACCACAGGAAGATCACGCTTGTGGCGCAGTGGGCGGGCTATGCTTGGCGACAGAGAATGGCCCTGGCACTCTTTTAGTCAACGCTAATGGGCTTGGCTTTATGCTCTGGATGTTCGGCTGCCATGTTGAGAGGCAAAGGGACGCCATCCGTCTGGCCAGCATAGGGTGTGGTGGAGGTTCCACGCGTTCGGTGCACTTGCTAGTCGAGAGTTTTAGCTCTGCGTATGCTCTGTCTGTTCCGTTCGCACCGTGTTGACCGGGACCCGACTGGGCACTTGCGAATGCGTTTGGGTAGGGTGGACATGTTCCTCTGGCCGACCCTTGCCATGCCCGCGCATCGTTACGGTTGGGGGTTTCCTCCTCGCCGCGCTCGCGCGCGCAGGCGCAGTCGTGTCCCGGTCAACACGGGAACAGACGGAACATAGGCAGTGCTAAAACTCTCTATTGTCTCGCAAAATTCTGTGGCCTACATTTGCCTGGCGGAGACCAGTGATTTGAGTTCAGGTGTGCCGCTCCGCTAAGTCCCTTAGCGGTTTAGGTGTGCCGCTCGCGAAGTCCTTCGTAAAGAGGCGCCGCTATAGTGTGTTAAACACTGTAGTGTGATAAGCCGGTGACGCCTCGGATGGTGTCGTCGCCGTGTGCGAACGTGGGGGTATCCGTACCTTACCTTAGGTGTGTACAAGGCGTGGATTGAATTGTCTTCCGGGTCTCCTGCTCCTTTGTTCCCTACAACTTGCTAGATAATCTGCGAGTGGAAAGAGAATCCTGCGTGCATGTCGTGCTTGTATTATTTGCCCGTGTCATCAGATTTTTGGTGTTTAACGCGCCGAAGCTGGGTTATGAGTCGCGCCGTAGTGGCGGACTTCGGACTAATCTTGATCAACTGCAGATCTCTGACGTGCGCCAAAATCTCGGCGCACGGACGTTTTCGCTTTTCGCCTCCACGTGAAAAGCAGCCATCGCGGATGGTATCGAACCCGCGCCCTAGTGCTCAGCAGCACCAACGCCTCAGCCAGTCGGCCACCGCGGCTGGTGTGTGGACAGCTATTCCCACTGTACGCAGGACCATACATACCTCCTCAATCTGCTCCTCACTAGTGTGTGGATGGGTGACGCCGCCCAGCTGTCTTCGTTGAAGAAATGATGAATCCAATGGATGACACCAATATATATATGGATCGCCACCGGCTCACCAGGAGCTGGATGACCTAGAGCGTGCACGTGATCCCGCACACTCCGCTCATCACTTAGTGAGGAGCGAGCCCATCCACGAGTGAAGGCGTCATGAAGGCGGCGGTGCATCGTCACGTACGCGCGTGCACGTACTAGTTTTAGCAGTCCGTCTGTTCCGTCGCGTACGTAGTTACCATGTTGACGGACTCGTCTGGGCACTTGGACATTCGTCGCGGTAGGGGGATCAGTTCCGCGGGCCGGCCCTCGCCATGCCCGTGCATTCGTCACGGTCGGGTGCGCCTCCTCGCCCTTCCGCGCGCGCAGGCGCAGTCGAGTCCCAGTCAACACAGTAACTACGTACACGACGGAACAGACGGACTGCTAAAACTCCCTAATGTTGTTCTTGGGGCGAGCCGTACATCATATTCCTGCGATACGAACTTGTGCTATTTCGGTCCGTGTAGCTGGACTACGTCCACGCGGCCGATAAGCGCAGTCCACATCAGGCGCGACAAGCGTCTTTGGCGTTGGGTGCCCATGGGTCATAGCAGGGACCCATGCCAGCGTGCAAAGGAGGACAGTGTGAACGGGGACAAAGGGAATGGTGGCCAATCCCCCTGGTTAGGCCGAGCAGAGAGGGAAGCGGCATCGGCATCGCGCCCTGCATGAAGGAGGAAGAGGCGCGGCGGCGGCGGCGTCGTCGGGCACCGCGACCACCGGCCGACGGCGCCATGGCAGGCGTGGACACCAGCAGTGATGGGTGACGCCGCACTGCGTCGCCCATGCAGGCCGAGGTCCACCGCGCCTGCAGGCGCGAATCGTCGTCCCAGGGCGACTCTGCCCTGGCGCCCCATGCGCGGCCCGACTTGGACGCCGAAGAGGAGGACCGCTCCGTCTGCTCGTCGGCCGCCTCGACGGCGGGGGCCGGCGGCGCCGCGTCCGCTCTCCTCCTGCCGCCGCCGCCGGGACTACGACGTCGCCACGCCGCCGCCGGACGCGATGGCGCCGACAGCAGCTGCAGCGGTGCGCCGCCTTTTCTCCCTGCGTTTCCCGCCTTTTTGATGGCATGCAAAGTGGAAGGCGATTTATGACGATTCTTTTAGCCTGAGAACAGTGCAGAGAAATGATGCTGAGGGACTAAACAGTCTGGGGCAAATTACTTTATTTATGATCAGAGTCAGTTTGCCAGCTCAGCCTTTAACCTTACACCAACAAAAAAATACGCAGGTACGTATAAGACATACAACCACGCGTATACGCCTCGAGCGCGGCCTGTAGGGGCGCCACTGAAATCCCCCTAGCGACCCGTTTCGAAAGCAGGCGCGGGAGTCCGCGTCCGGCTCCCCAGTGCCGCCGCTGCTTTTGCGGCACGTTCACGCCTGAGATTTACCGTTTGCGGGCGTTTGAAATCAGTGTTTAAGTGGAGCAGTCACTCTGTTCGCAAATCGGGTGTGTTTGCGAGAGTATAAATGTTTCTGGCGCGACCTTAGTGTGGTATATTCGATCTGTATAAGCGCCAGGTGTGTTTCACAGGCCAGCGTCGCGGAACGGGCGTATGATGGAGTCGATTGTAGTTACGCTGACCTGAATTTACTAGCAGTGTCTCCGTAACCAACGGGTCCTCAGATGTTCATGATACGGCTATACACTACAATTTAAATCGGTTTTGTTCGCAATCAGCGGAGCACTCATACCTGACAGCACGCCAGTTACGTTTGCTAATAAATACCTTAGATATTGATCACCACCATTTACAAGCCAGTCTGCGGTAATTTCGGAATATTCAACAAAAGTACGATGGACAATGCATAATTATACTCGGGGATCAGCACACGACAGAGCCGTCTTGTCGTGAGGTGAGCGCCCGGAAACATTCATCTGCTACATATATCTTCTGCGAGCAGCGCGGAGACGGGCTTAGAATATAATCCGCGCCCGCGACTAATCCTTCTTCGAAATATCGTCATATGGCACAGGGAGCCTGCAGAATAAAGCAGAAACTGAAATCAGAGGACCTCACATACCACATGTGCACTCTTCCAACGACACCTTTCATCGCTTGTTGAACAGCCTGCCCTGTATACTTCCAAAGATGCGTCCGCCGTACGATAAGCTGTTTGTTGAAGTAGAAAAACAAAAGGAAAGTGAACGCGAGATTTGTGTGTGATTACTAAAACGTTCATTGCTTGATTCCGCTCCTCATTTGTACACAGCGTCCCCCTCCCCTCCCCCCCGCCGATGTCTCACGAAATAGCGGTGCATTTCGCGTATAGTTGGTCTGAACCCTACCTGGCTTAAGTTTCGACGAACGTCTTTAGCATGTCAGAAGCTGCACTGTGTTTTTTTTTTCATTTCTGTTAGAGCTATTACGTTTCTTAATTCCGCACTTGCACAGCATTTATTTTTCCGTGCTTTCATTAACTTGCCTTGGTTCTTGCTATATGGCGTGTGTGGGCACATATTTAACGACGCACAGGCTTGGAATATACTTAACATTTTCGCAGGGTTTATATCTTATAAGAGGCATAAGTTATTGTCTTGGATTGGGTAATCACATCCCCGATACATATTTTTCTGCGATGTATATATTCCAAACGAAGCCGCATTCGTTGTCCACGCAGCAAAATAAAGCCAACCTCTCATTGTGCCAGTATCAGGTCTAAACGAGGCGACAGTAGAATTCATTTGTGCCTGATGTTTTGGAGGTGACAGGGGTGATACGTTGCTGCCGTCGCCGACGCCCGGAAGAGCGGCGACGAAGCGCGAAGAACCGCGTCCCCGGGTAGCTCTTGCAGGCGATCGCGTACTCTACGAAGACGCAGCTACTTTTTAAATGACCTAAACGTACCCTTTGCCTATAGACGTCACCGTAACAAGTTTTTTTAGGGCGCGGAAAGGCGAAAAGAAGCGAAACAGAACCAAAACACGGCACGAGCCCCTATCAGTCACGCAGCGCAAATCCCGTCAACACCGCGGAGAAGCTGCGGCAGGCGGCGCAGCGATCGCAAAGCTCGAGGCGTATACCATTGCGTATTTGTCCGAGCTTAACGAATGGCAACCTGGCGGAGTGACTTCTCGGGCTACGCGCATGGCGGTGGCTGTCGGAGGGACAGGACGCCCGTCTGCAACTTTGCGTCTCGTTTTTTTTTTTTTTTTTTTTTTTTTTTTGCGTCCTTGATTTGAAGGGGTCCTGAAAGGCGTTCTGAGTACACTAAGTGAAGAAACGCAGTCGTTAGGTTGGGTTGTCAACTTCGTCGGTGCCAAGTAAACTTTTTTACGTGCAGCGGAAAGCTCACACTTTCATTGCAAGATTTGTCGTCACTCACTCTTAAAAATAAGGTTGTGGCATTCGCTAACGGAGCACTAACAAGTCACTTGTCCCAGTATACACTAGGTACTTAGTAACTGGAGGTAGTAAATGCAGCAGCAGTCAGGGTTACTAACTGAAGCAAGCTGTAAGCACCAATACATTCACTATAGTAAAAGTGCTAGCTATAACACCCTTCCGAGCTACATGCGTTTACTAACTGGCCACGCATAACCTAGTCTGAAGCACGACCTTAATCTAGTGTATACTACTTGGAGTTAGTTAAATGGCAATTTTTGGCTCCAGTCCAGGCGGGGACGGTTATTCCTCAATTTGTCACCTGCGCGCCCAGGGATTCACGCAGACGCGACGTGAGCGTCGTTTTGGGCCTCGAGCTGTCGGCATACGTGTCTGAAAGCTAAAGAGCGGTCGGTATCTTGCTGACGATTTCCGTGGTAGTTCGTGTAGATTCGCTTCGTCTTGCTGCATTGAGTTGTCATCAGCTGCACTGCTGAAAGTGTCGATTCTGTTACTAGTCTAGTCGACCTCCGATGTTGCTCTCGGCATTTGCGGAATCCCTTGTCAGGGGGGTGGAATGCCACGGCTGTGGAACGGCTGTGTCCATATTAAAGGTGGGGTGAAGCCGAAGTGCCCCGCAGTTGAGCGGCGCCAATGGTGCGGAGGAGGGCGTTCATCCACTGTGTGCGCTTCGGCTAGTGATCGTTTTGATTCCAAGCCGTGATGGCAGGCTTATCTGGCGCATTTTACAGCCGGCAACATGACAGAAGCGCGAAATACGGCCAAATATTTTGCTAGTCCTTGACTGCCCGCCGCGGTGGCTCGAGCAGTGGCTGAGGCTGCTGATTGACCCCAGGACGCGGGTTCGATTCCCGGCCGCGGCGGCCGCTTCTCTGATGGAGGCGAAAAGAGAAAACGCCCGCGAGTTCGAGGTTTCGGCTCACGTTAAAGATCCCCAGGTCGTCGATATTAATCCGGAGCCCTCCACTACAGCGCGCCTCATCGCCTGTGTAGCAAACCTCATTATCAAATCGCTAGTCCTTGACGTGAGTGTCTTTTAGAGGACAGCGTTGTTGCTCCGAAATTTAAGGCAGTAATTCAGAGTATGGTACAGTTTAGAAGTAGAGTGGACTCTCGTTGAGGCAAACTCGGTTTTGACGAATTTCATTGTTAAGCCGAACAACTTTTTCGGTGTTGTAGCTTGAGCAATGCAAGAAAAGAAGAGAACAAAAAAACGTCCGCCCAGGACGAATTTCCGATAATACGAACAAATTTTCACAGTTCCTGTGAGTTCGTCTTAAAGTTTACTGTGTCTGTGTATCGGTTGCAGTTTTCCCGCCTGTATCCTAAATACATTCTGTATCTTGCCCAGCCCTGACCACGGAATTTATTAGCATGGCGTGATAAAGTGGCGATTTTTTTTTGGGGGGGGGGGATGCAATATAGAAATGATGCTTTCATTCAAGCTGATTAATTGAGTGATCGATTGGTTGATTGATAATTTGTTCCACTGAGGTTAATGCTCTATACTGAAAACAGCATCGGTCCCAGCATCTACCACTGCGGTGCGCCCGTGCGCAAGAGCTGGTAGGAGCTTATCAATTGCGATTATTTATGTCGATAGAAAACAAATCGAATGTTTTATCCCTGAGTGTGTAACGCTTGATTGATTGAGTGATTGATTGATTGATTGATTGATTGATTGATTGATTGATTGATTGATTGATTGATTGATTGATTGATTGATTGATTGAGAAGTGCATGCTAGGACCCTGTTGGACACCGCCATGTAGGGGAGGGTTGAATAATCGTCACATTATAGGGTCCAAACATCAACATCAAGGCGCAACGAAATACTTCCGGGTCTAGCCGCTTTGCTTTGCTTGCTGCCATATCGAGGTAGCTGATGTTTGTTGTAATTCTACATGACGTGTTAGGACAGTGTTAGCGATAATGTGTGTTTAACATGGGTCGTCAGTATCGAGCTGAATGTAGTACGTTGACCAGAGCAGGCCAGGGAAAGGTTGTCGAAGTCCGAGCGGTGCTGCGCGGTCCCTTGTGCAAGCGAGGCGCGGGTGCGTTGTTGTCGGGGGAGTTGCGTTCATCTGATATCAGATAGAGCTGGGCGCGCCGCAGTGTCTCGGGATGTTGTCTTGCTCGAAGTTACAGAGTACGCGCGCAGTTCTTCAAGGCGCGGTCTGTCGCCGATCTGGCGGGAATGGGTCGACGGGAGTGCCAGGTCCTTTTGTATCGCACGCGTCGTTTCGACAAAGGACAGGAATTTCATCTTTGTTGGGCATAATTTCGTCGCGCGCCGTATGGACAATACCTGAGAGAGGCCGCCCGGAGATCGGCGGCCAGCATTCAGAGTTGCTTTAGTTGATCGGTTTCAACCTGTGATATACTTTGACTTTGATGAGTACCTGGGTGTTTCAGTGAGAGTGAGAAGGTATATATCACGTGAATGTTTGTGTACAAATCTTCGGGTTTTGTAATGTCATGTAACGTTAATGTAACGACGCGTTCCAATGTTCGAAGTGGAACTGGAACGCGTTCCTTTCGCAATAAAGGAACTTGTAACGGGAACTCGTTTCAAAATTGGGAAGGAACGAGGAACGAGCTTTCGTTCCTGTTTTAGAGGAACGTGCACAACACTGGTACTTGGTGTCACCGCGGCTGCTTGATGGATGAAGCGTGCGCAATACAGCTTTTCTGTTTTCATTACTGATACACAGCTATTTCCAACACATTGCGCATATAGAATCAGGATTGATACTATGTTACTGAGAAAATTCGGTCACCAATACGGAGAAACGAGTTTTTGCCCTTGAAATATATATGCGTACGTCACACGTTTGGTCGGTGTTCCGGTCCGCGATAAGCCTCTCTTGCCCTTTGGTTATCGCGGCCTCTTAGTGCGGTTAATCCTACGCCGGATACGATAAAGGCCATGCTGCTTGCGTAGGAAATGGGTGGTGTCGCGATAAGAGGAAACGCGTCACAAAGAGTTCGCTTTGCGCGCCGCTGTATGCCCCGCGAAGGGAAATAGAACAATTGCGAGGGTGGTGTGGGCTGATTCGTGCGATCGCCTTAATCAATAGGAGCGTTACGTCCACTTAACTCGCATAGCACACTCCAAATTGCGCCGCCTTGCGTTCTTTCGTTAGCCCCGGGGAGAATTCGGATATATCGACGTTACTTTTCGCCGTCTATCCGTTGCCTGCCGTGCGTATATCATGATTGTATACCGCTTTTGTTTTTCCCTGTATCGCCGATTGTGGCTGCGGCGAAAGAAATAACGTAATTGGAAAATAAATTAAGTGTCCACACGTTACGTATACGTTACGGAGTTTCGTCACCGCAGCTTTGAATTCCGCTGTAGATATATAGCGACGTGATGCGGCTGCTGAGGTCAAATAGTATGGCATGCAAATGCCGTTCCTCGCAAAGGAAAGGACCGCAGTGCTTTTTTTTAGTTTTCTCGTTCTTTTCCACGCGCGACAAGAATCGCATGCCGTCAGTGTGAGAAACTGCTTGTGCAGTGATGTATTACGCGGGGCATAGCCGGGAACAATGCACCTATGTTATAGCGCGCTGATTACGCGCTGGCTAAACGTTCCAGCTGTCTGCGCTATCTGTGTCGGTGTTAGCGTCAGCTCGCAAGCTCGCGACCTTCGTGGCCGTTGAAATAACGGTCCCGCCAAAGAAGCTTGCGCCCGTTTCTACGTGCGGTCAGGTCAGTTTTTCATTGTTTCGTTTTCATGACGTCACACGAGCGCGCACGCGCAGCCTGCTCGTTTAATTCATTTGCACTGTAGGCTCCGTGGTTCAGCATCGGTAGATTTTCACCAAGGCACGTGAGTGGATGTCACGTCAATTTACCAAGTAGACAGGATACACAGAAAAACGTTTAATTGACGAGGACGGTGTTTCGCAGCACACATAAAGTAACAGTAAACAGTCACAGAAGTGTTCTCACGGTTTGAGTTTGCACAAAGGTCTAGGTATTGTGTCGCTCACGTTACGGGTGATGTCTTCCTATCTGGCGTGTGGGCCCAGACAACCGGCAGTCATGTCTCGTAGTGCTTGCACGAAGTGGGTTCAGCCGACGCTGCCAACCGCCAAGGGAGCGTAGGCCTAGTTGTGATGTGTCGCAGCGTAGCACGAGCGTCCCCGCCTGTATCTTAGTTGGTAGCCTGGAGCCGCCGACGGTGCGCTGCCGCGGGGTCTCCCTCCAGGATCGTCTCCTGGAACTCCGGTCGGTAGGCCTGAGGCGTCGTCAGGCCCCGATGACGCTGGGGTCGGCACCAGGAGCGTAGCCTGGTCTTCTCCTCTTCTTCCTTCTCCCAGCGCTTGCCTCACTCCTCTTCTTACTCACGTCTCTAAATTCACTTCAACGCTGGCACATTTCACGCCCGTCTATTGGGCACATGCCCCTTCGGGGGTTTTGACACATACCCCTTCGGGAGGTTGCTCATGACAGTGGACTAGTTCGTTATTGAAGCATGCACCAAAGGACAGGACGAAAAAAAGACAAAGACAATGAAACGCAGACGGCTCTTGTCCTGCCTGCACGCTCCTGTGCAGGCGTTCCGCGGCTATTTCCCCTCGAAGTCTGTACGTTCGCATGCAGTGCACCACACAACGTCGGGTCGCGCGTTTGGGACGCTCTTTGTGGGACGGTCTGTGGCGCAGTGCTGCGGTGTGCGCACTGCACCACAGAGGCGCTCGCAGGATAAGGAGCGGCTCACAGGATCCTGTGAGGATCCTTGTCAAGGATCCGGGGTCCTTATCCTGTGAGTTCACTGAGGAGCTCACAGGATAAGGAGCGGCTCACAGGATCCTGTGAGGATCCTTGTCAAGGATCCGGGGTCCTTATCCTGTGAGTTCACTGAGGAGCTCACAGGATAAGGAGCGGCTCACAGGATTCTGTGAGGATCCTTATCCTGTAAACCAGGATCCTTATCCAGCATCCGGGGTCCTTATCCTGTGAGTTCACTGAGGAGCTCATAGGATGAAAAGCGGCTCGTCGTTCCTGCCACAGGGTGTGTGGTCAGGAATGATCCGCTCTACCTGGCAGTACCCACGCGGGAGTCCTACGACTTTCTTAGTTGGACCGATGGCGTCCTGTGAAAAAAGACTAAGGAATTTCTTCGTATATATCGCATGATTGACCGAAGAGCTCTGAAATATTTCTGGACACACGGCGCATATGCGCAAAGCCGGGCTTCCATTGTGTCAAAACGGAAGTAAAAATCGCGAAAAGGGAAGGGTTCTATGATGAGACAATACACGCATCGATCATTCACATCGGTCGCACTTCGTTTGCTTAGTGCGCACAAAATCGAAAACGTAACTCAATTGAGAAAACCGCAACGCACAGCAATATGCCCCGTGTCTTCCGCGCGTACTGTGTTGACCGAGACCCGACGGGGCACTTGCGCGTTCGTTCCGGTAGGGTGGATTAGTTCCGCGGGCCGGCCCTCGCCATGCCCGCGCATTCGTTCCGAGCTCCTCGCCGTGCCTGCTGCGCGCGCAGGCGCATCAGTCGGGACGGTAACCGTGGAAGAGACGGAGCATGCGGACTGGTAAAACTCTCTTATCAGCTCTCTTTGCTAGCGCATTTCCGTATTACGAGAACCGCGCGAGAAAAGCAAAAAAGCAACAATGCGAGGCCGTCTTCTCATTGACGTATGAGGCGCTTTTCTTTTTCGAAATGAGCCAGATCCGGAAACCGAAACTAGCTCACATAAAACTGCAGTGAGAAGAAAAAACCGGTGGCCATATCCCCCCAAAAAAGGGGTGTCAAGAAAAAAATATAGGTGAAATAACGCCCCGCAAACGTGTACGCAGATCGTAGTTCGTATCGAAAATGAGCCAAATCCTTTTGCCGGATGGGAGAGTGCTTTACTGTTTTGCGGGTGTTTTCGGAAGTTTGTTTTTCGTTTTCGGAGCATGCTTTTCATGAATTCAGACGGCAATTAGGAGATTGGCAAAATATTTGTTCCCAAATGTCAACGACGAAGTGAACGGAAGCCGAAGTGAACGAAATGAAGCTGAGAGATCATATGTGAAACGATGATTTCATCTTGTCTCTCCGTTCCTATACGGAGTAACTCTGCTTATATTTATTTTTTACTCTCATATTTACCATTTCGGTACTTAACTAAATGGCAGCCGCTTAGAAGAAGCCCTGGCAAATCTCCCCCTCGAAGAGTACGAACCACTTCATTAAGTGGAAGAAGAAGATATGAGCAGCCTTCTTGCGAAGCGTTTTGGAAATTTATGACAAGGCGAGGAAGAGCTTGCTTACTTTATGAGTGCCTTCAGGCGTGCCCAGGAAAATTATCCTATAGGGAAGAATTCGAAATGAGCTGCTAATGGTGCCAACAGGACTCACCTGCTTTCTATCTACTGTTCTTGAAGCCCGTTTGATATGTTTAGCGCCTTTTCTTCCTAAACTCAGTCGCACCATTCTTGGAAGAATTTATATTAAGTTTTCATAAGAATGCCGCATCAACTTGAGTGTTTCAATCCAATATGAGCCAAATCCAAATTTATGACCTCAATATTGCTGTAATTTACCGCATAGTTTTTAATTACTTGTGGCTATAAACTTCCCCTAGCTGACACGTAAAATGTACCATATAATAGCTGTGACAGCGTTGTATTTAGTTCCGGTAACAGACTTCCGCTTGTTTCTAAAATTCGCGTATGGTGGATGTCTCATCTTTAGGACAAAAAAAAAACGCCTCACATCACCGCCAGAGCGGCGACACACCCGGGCTCAAAGGGAAACTCACGCGTACTCCATAACTGAGCAGTACATCGAGGCCAGACTTACTGACGCGCGTCTTGTATTGATACTCCTGACCCGTCGAATGACCTCGCAGCTACAGTTACTCCATACCCGTGCCTGGCACGTTCTAACGCGGCAATCACGCCTGATAAACTAACAACTAAAAGAGGCATTCCGGTGGTTTCACAACACAAAAACATCCGCCTTAAGGTACAGTCACCCTTGGTGCCTCTCGGTCCTGTGCGACGCGCTCGCTGGGAAACGCACAAAAAGCCCTTTCAGTACGCTCGCGCAAATTATCGGCCCCTCTGCCCCCAAGGCAACGAAGTTGCGGCTCAGACTTCGAATAAAGACATCGACAATTTCTTTCCTGGTTGGGAACGACTCTATCGGCTAGACGCGCATCTCCACAGTTGCGCGCACAATACGCAACATCCTGGGCCTTTCCAGAAAAACGATGAAAGGCTAATAAAAGCGGTCCCGCGGCTGCCCCTCTCGCCTCGTGTGCGCTGCATCAGCCCAGCCGGCATGAAGGCGAAGAACCACAAAGATGCTGCACAGGCTAAGCAACGATAGCTGAGCTGCGGGCGGTCTTCATTAATTGGGTGACTTGAGCTTAACATTAAGCCTGTCTTTCATCCAAGCAGCTTTCAGACGAACACAACATGCCTCTCTCGCCAGCGGAAAAAATAGTAGACTGAATGATGGCTTCGCGACAACATTAAAGCGAAAGCTTTTTCTTAATGGGACCGATGGCGTCCCGTCAAAGAAATAATGCGTTTCCCCATAGATCTGTTGGTCGACAGAAAAGCTCTCATACGATCTCTGGCCACCTGCGCGTGGGTGAAGCCGGGCTTCTTCAACGGTGTCAAAACGGTTACTCGAAAATTCCGAAAAAGAAACGGTTCCATAAAGACAGTGCCCGCATCGATCGCGAAGAAGGGGTACAATAGCGTATCTTTATCTCATAAACCACGTACAGTCGAACACGGATATATCGAACTCCAAGGGGATCGCGAATTAGTTCGATATATGAAAAATTCGATATAAAAAATATGGGCTCTGAGACCTCACCTATGGCGGACGATCACTCACCGATCGGTTCGTTCAAGAATGACAACTAATTCCGCACTCACGACGCAACAGGACGCTTTATTTCCGTGAAAAAAAAATCGCTGATCTTGTCCTGCTTCTTCGTTCAGGAAATGAAATTAAAGACGCTGGTCTCTATCTTCTCGAGGCTGCACAACTGGAAACTTCCAGCAGTACGCTTCGCCTTCGCACACCATGCACAATACGCACGCAAAAGAGGAACAGCGCGCACGTACCACAATAACTTTGAAGGTAACAATTCCAAGGCTCTCTGAACGGACTCCAACAAAGCGCTCGCGATGGTCATCTCCGAGAGAAACAGTGATCTCCGAAAGGTGCGGGACAACTCGCCAAACAGCAGCAACAGCAGCAAAATGCAAAAGAAGGAGGAGGCCGCCAGCGCCTTCGTTCCCTCTGCCCTTTCCCGAGACGACATCGGGGGAAGACAGACCCAGAGAGAGAGAGAGAAAAAATTATTTTTCGGCAAGCCGAGGAACGTACGCAGCCGAAAAAAAAGGGACGTGCGCAGTCGGGGCATCCCTACCTCGCATTGTCACATTTTCCGAGCGTTCGGGCTTGTGTGCCTAAAGAGATTTAGCATACCGGGCTCCGTCCGCTAAAGCTACGGCCGCCGGTAGCGGGGCCCGACTGGGCAAGTGCGAATTCGTTCCGGTAGGGGGAATTAGTTCCGCGAGCCAGTCTTTCCTCCACGTCCTCCTCAACCTCAATCGGGGGTGCAGCGACCGCCGAAGAGCACCTTCCAGCTCGCGCAGCGTTCGATATACCCAATGTCGGGAAAAATACGGTTCGATATAAACGTACGAATTCCTATACTTTTACACAGAATTTTCAAGGGGATAATTTATGAGTTCGATATAGACAATAATTCGATATACCCGTGTTCGATATATCCGTGTTCGACTGTATAGGTATACATTTAGGTCGTTCGTAGATGCGCTTAGTACGCGAAAAATCGTCGCTTGGGTTCGTTCTTCCTTTCCGATTTCGGTCTTATTGGAAGGTTTGACCGACACAGTCAGCGAAGGTTGGACCCACTTTTAGCGAATGTTGAGGCGCTTTTGATGGCAGAATGCTGTCGCGTTTCTCTCAACTTTGTTTAGGAATGGATGGTTAACTTTTAAAATATGGGCGGAAAACCCATATATGATCGGCTTTCACTTTTCGTGTTAGTACTGAAAGCCATACGCGACAGACGTCCTGAAAGATGGAGACTTCCAAGAAAAAAGCCAAACCGTCGAACGATCGGGCTACGTTTGCTTTCTCTCTCTCTCTCTCTCTCTCTCTCTCTCTCTCTCTCTCTCTCTCTCTCTCTCTCTCTCTCTCTCTCTCTCTCTCTCGCAAGCCCTCGCAAGCGTCACCGCGCTGTCGTAGCCCTAAGCATTAATTACCTCATGTGGTCCTTCGCCCATACTTGAGACTCTCGGAAAGGCGACAGAAAACATCTGGGAATCGACCAGCCCGCTTGCGCAAATACCGACCAGGCGGGAATATCTCACGTGAGCTTGCTGCAGCCTGGGTCGCAACCTGAAGGAATAACTATTGACGTCTTGAATGAGGCGGAATGAGATCGTCACATAGCAGAAAAACTTCGAAGACAACTAAGCACTTCATGTCTTATAGGCTGTAAATGTGGAAGGAAAACAGTATAATTGGGGCTTCGTCCCGTGGCCGCTTGGGACGCTGTGCTTCTCCACCCGCTGCCGCCTCAAGCTTTCGGATGGCTTCGATCTGTCTCGTTCGCGTTGCGCCCGCCGCTCATTCCTGCAGCCGTGTGATGGGAGGTCTACGATGGTGAATTTCGCTGCCTGCCGCTTCGCTCGCTCGGTGTACTGGCGTAGACGGCCACTTTTTGGTCGCTGTGGGACGCTTCCCGCACACTTGGGTTAGGGTCCCGTTAACGGACGCCGACGTCAGATTTTTCGCCCGATAGGCCATGTGATGCTGTCGCATTAAAACGCGCTCTCGATTTCGATCGCGTGCAACCCTGCATGTCAGTTTCCCATAATTCCGGGGCGCTGTACACGTGCGCGACCACGCGACCGTAGATAACGGCGCTCTCAATTGGGTGGCCTCGGTTTTATCACTTCACACAATCTAATCTGGGGCCCCCGTTGGGTGTCTGTCTCGGTTTGATTCGATTACTGTTCTAGAATCCCCTTGAATTAAGGTTTATCTGTTTGATGCGATTACTTTTATAGTGCGCTTCATATGACCGAATTTCGGTGGTGGGAAGCAAGTGAATTGTGCATTTCTGATGTGGTGAAAAAGGAATTAAACGCGTACCCTCGGACTAGTCGTCGTCTGCGCAAACGGCTGTTGCATGGCGTGGTCCCTGGTTTGTTTAATTATTGGCGGTGTGACCAGCTCACCGAAATACGGTAGTTGGGGCCGCTTTTCTTGCCTGTTTAGGAATGAATCTGTGTCTTGTGCGCGTCGACGATGCAGCTGACTGGGATTTGTCTGGGAGAGCACGCGGGTATTCCCTAGCGTCGCCCGATGGGGCCTTTTTTGTTCTTGTTAATGACGTCTTACTTCTGCTTCTTTACCTCTCACGGTGTCAGTGCCGTTGGAAACTCGTGGAATCATCAGCACACATGCCTTGTAAAACCGACTGGGATGGGTTGTGTTCGAACCGACCGCTGTGCGTGGTTCGGTACATTGACCCCGCCAATCTTTGGTGTTTTGGCCATGGTCAGACGAAGACCGCAGGCGTACAGGCACGCTTTGCGACGTGGTGGTGCGCCCGTGGTTCACTTCATGGAGGTAGTAGCGCAGTTCTGTCAGAGCGGCGGCGACGAGTCCGGCCGCTCGATAAGGGCCGGATAGCGCGGCGGCGATATTCGCGGGAAGCGAGGGGGCGGGTTTGACGGCGTGGTTGCTTCCCGGCGGCGGTCAGCTGTAGACGTCGCGGCGTTTCGTGAGCGGCTCAGGCGGCGTCGGCAGTAGCGCGTCGTGCGCGCTCGCGGCAGCAGCAGCAGCAGGGGGGCTGCTCAAGTTATGGCCGACCGCAAGGGCAGCTACGTCGAGCCCTCGCTGTCCGCCGTGCTCAAGAACGGCAGCGAGATCCAGGTAGGCGACCGCTGGAGGAGCCGCTTTGCGCTGAAACCCGTCATCGATGACGCCGCCGATGACGCCAGCCTCGAAGGTAACCGAACAACCCGCCCCCTTTCTCGGAGTCGCGACGCGCTTTCGCGCTGCACGACACTGCGCCGTTTTGAACCGTTAGCTTTGCTTTCGGTACCACGTGACAGTGCGGCGCACGGAGCAAGATATGGCTAGACGGCTCCCGTGATTCATGCTTGAAGGAATGCACTGCGCTTACGCGCTTCTTTCTTGCCGCCTTTTCACAAAATGTCGCTAACCTTTTTCCCCCGCCGTGCTCGCTTCTCCTGTTTGCTAGCGACAACTTGTGATAAGCTCCTCGGAGCTGCTTCTGCTGTGTGGCTTGTTAAAGCGGTCGGGAAACCGTCGCGTGCAACTGTTGACTCCTTCGCGTGACCGGCCGCGATTTGTGCGCAGCTGTGTGGCGCGGTCGGCGTGTTAATTGCGTTTGCGGCGCCGGACGCGTTCGGTTCTTCCGCGTGGAAACGGGCGGCTTTTCCAACTCTGATCATTTCTATCCCCGGATTTTCTACGCCTTCGTGGTATGATCAAGAATAATTCCCCGGTGCTACTGTTTTGCCGGTGTTCGCACATGCTCGTTCATCGCGCGGATTACGAGCTGTCGCTCCTGTTCACTCGTCATTCGTCACGTGTGTGTGTGTTATTGCAGAGCCGCGCGTCTGGGAAATCTCGGGGGTCCGAGCCAATGGCGCGCGTGCGCGCGCGACGCGCAGCTGCGGGATTTTGTTCCCGGCCTTGAATTGGGGCGGACCGAACTCTCTCCGAACCCGAGCTCCTCCAACAAGAGAGTGTCGGCTTCGCGAAGAAAAAATGGGAGGGAAAAAAAAAAGAAAAGGAAAAAGTACCATTGTCGATGTGTCCCTCCTTTGTCGCGCGGCGCCTTCTTTTTTTTTTCCTTCCACCTGTGGCTGATTCCTTTTGTCGTCGCGGCTCGAACGGTGCTTTGCACTGCTCGGCGGGCACACGATCGCGCACCACCACGGCGGGCGACGACTGCGGACCGCGGCAGCAGCGCTGGCGAGCGACGAAGGTTGTACGCAAGTTCCGAACGGCAAGTCGCCGCCGGATTTGCCCGAAGCCTCGCGTCTTCCTCCCAGCGGCGGAACTCCGGAGGCGGACGTCGCGGCTGCCGCAGCCGCTGTGGAACTGGCCGCTTCTGTGCTCGTTTACACGCCGTCGTTGGGGAGCAGCCAGCCGAGGCGGCTCAAAAAAGGTGGGAAGAACGCCCTTCTAGCCACCGCAGCCCTTCTCTCGTCGTTTTCGTCGATGTGGCGCGCACAGTTTCGGCGGCGGAAGCTTGTTTCCGGTTCGCCGTGCGTTCGTCCGAGCGCGCCACGACTCGTCGTTTCCTGTGGGGTCCACGCAGGCTTTTGTATCGCTGAGTTGGTTTCAGATTGTTGCATAGGTTCGCATCAACTTGTGACGTAGCAGCGAGGCTGGAAAATGATCCCAGTGCCGTTGAGGCATGCGGAACTGTTTCCGGTGCATTGCCGCGCGTTGCTTGCGTAGTCGGGGGGCAACAGTTGGGTTTTTGGAAATTGCTGAGCGGTTTCTTGAACTAGGGGTGCAAGTCGCGTGATAACGGTGCTGAAGAAGGGCTGCTGGCAGCACAGTTAGTATTTTAAATTCTAATAGGGCTGGTTTGTCCAACTGTGACGAGTACGATATAGACAAGGCAGTTTGAAGAGAAGCTTCAAAACCACTTTCGAATTCGAAGCATTTTTTTTCTGCATTTACCCCCAATCTCAGAGATGCCAACACAGTCACTTTTTCAAGGTTTGTTGACGGGCTAGTTGGTCTGGTACTTGAAAAGCCATGAGGATTGCGCGGAAGGACGGCACACGGAGATAACACGAGCGCAAGTAACAACTGTTAGTTGAGCTCGTTTATTATCTGTGCCGTCCTTCTGTGCAATCCTCATATAACTTTTCAACAGTCACTTTTGTCTGGATTTTTGGTGTAGTGATTTCACGTTTTGCTTAGCAAACAAAAATGCTGAATGTGAACAAAGCTGTGGAACTGTGGCCTGTACGGGTTTCTTGTTGAGCGAACTGTGCATAACTAAATCAAAATAAGCAAAGTTGCATAACTCAGACCAAAGTCTGCTGCAAGTGTCAAGGCGATGTATTTATGCGGGGTTTGAAGAAGTGGCAATGACAAGTCAACCCAGAGGAGGGAAGAACAAAAAAAAATGCATACAGATTTGAATGAAAGCTGCCTAATGTGGAATGAGCATATGTGCCATCCGGCTAAGGAGCCCGCCATGTAAGAGTTGTTAGTCTAAATAGCCCTACTGCTACCCAACTCATCAATTTTTATGGAGGAACTGTACTAGGCTACCTTTCCATACCTTTTTCAGTGTCCGCACATCAAAACTCCCGCTCCACGTGCGTTTAAAGGGCAAGGCATTGTATATACAGGAGGTACGGGGGTTGATACCCTGTACCGAGGATGTTTTGTGGTGTCAGGACAATGATGAGGTGGACCAGGGGTGATGGTGAAGCAGTCTATTAAAAGGTGTCACCGATCGGAGCGTGCATCAAAGCTACGTGCCACACAGCTTCTTTTTCCTTTTCCTTGGACGTTGGGATCGCAGCGCTATGTTCCACTCGCATCACCGTCGTCTTGTGACAACATTGCATGCACCCTAACCAGTGATAACATCTGGTACAACGCTCGACAAACTTTCCACCTCTCACGTATACTCTTTCCCCCTCAGTTCTGTTCTCTGCCCTGTTACTCCCGTCCCCCCGCATACCTGCCGTGCATTCTTTCAAAACAATAAACAGTGGCAGCAGTGAAAGAAAATGAGCAGCGGTACAAGGCGTTGGAGGCACACTGAAGCTATCGGGGAGCGTAAGGTGGAAGCAGATCACAAAGAAGATCGTGTCAAATGGAATGAATCTTTTCAGGGCGTGGTGTGGAACCAAAAAATCTCAGGCGTTCAATTGGACATCAATGTTTTTGCATTCACCTTAAGAATTGCTTAGGTGTTCTCTGGCTGTCCTATGACCATGAGTTGGTTTTGATGCCCTGTGGTCGTAGTTGATTTTAATGTGGGGGTGTTGGTACCGAAATTAATTTGCGCATTTTGTGTCCAAGACATTTGGCTTGCGATGTCGCACCAATCTGGCCCGACCGACCAGTTAGTAGCATACACACTTCAATTTGACACTATCCGAGAATGTGTCTGTTTCAAGTGGGCTGACCAGTGTATGTCATAGCAACAATAAAACCGTTCGGACCGTCCTACTAAGTGGCAATAACTTTGCAGCTCCTCTGGCCATCCACACTTGCAGAGTAGGGTGGCCATGAATTTTTTTTTCGTGGGCACATTTTTAGCGTAATTTTTGAAAACTAAATACTTAGTTGGCGGTGGGGTTCGAACTCAGGCTTTAAGGGTTCCCGCACAAGGAATTGTTAGATCCCTTGGTCACAACTTTTGCACTAGAATGAATCCCTGAGGGTGTTATACTGTGTTCTACGCCATTACACAAGTCCAAGAGGCGGCAGAATACATCACAGCTTTCCCCATCTTAAGCAGGAATGGCAAGATTTGAAGCTGCTTTTAAACCTGGATGTTCATTTTGTTAAAACGGCTCTAGGCCCATACGTAGTGTCATGTGACATTTCCCAGACATTGATTGGCTATGTTCAGTCACTTCTCATGTCACCTTCCCTCCATTTTATGAAGCACCTCCTGCTGGGGCAAAGCTTTGACCGGCAGTATCCATAAACAAACAATCCATGCAGGTGATCACTCGAGAGATTGGCAAAGCTGCTTTTTTGACAGATTTGGAGGGATAAGCATTCCCTGTTAGCACATATCCGCAGGTGGGATTTGCTGGCAGTAAATCTTCTGCTTTATTTGCTTATTAAATAAGCTGGCTTGATGAGTTTTGCATACACATTTTATGCATGTAAAAACTCCCTCAGGTGAATGTTAAAAGATTTTTGTCTATAATGGCTTTTATTTTTGGCAATTTTTGTAGTAAACAACAGGAAAATTCGTCTGTCACTGCTGAGGTGGTTCTGCAAGTCCACTTATGTCACTTTTGCTGGCCATTAAAAATAAAACGGTGGGATTGCTTAGTTCATTGTTAATGATCGAAACAGTATCAACAGTGCTGAGGTCACACAATAATATAATTTCACTAGAACAAGATTCACTTTGTAAAAGCCATTGAGTATTGTCTGGTTTTCACGCGTGTATTTTTGGCCCCTCTAAGCCCCCCCCTGCGCAACCCATGTTTCTAAGAGGATGGTAAACAAACCTGCTCGTTCGATTGCTTCTTCACAGGCAGCATGAAGCTCACTACTGTGTTCCACAGTTTATCACCCCTTCCCTTTGCTTATTTTGAATCCCAGCCGTGCTTCATGCCGTGCATCACGGATAACACACATCTGCTATTGGCCTGTTCTTTTCATCCATTTTCGGTGACACCAAGCATTGTCCTTGCATTATCTGCTCTGTATCGAAGCCAGTCCTTTTCGTTAATTACTGTTATCAGCAGTGTGCTTATATGCAGCTATTGTGTTCGTCTGAGCTTCTTTTTTTTTTTTACAGTATCTTATCATGCACCTTGTTGCAAGGCATGCATTTGCCTGGTTGAAAGCAATCGTGTCGGCTCTTTTGGGGTGGCAGTTATGCATGTCCGAACACCTTGTCGAGCGGTGAATGCATTGAAGTGTGTTTAGTTAGTTGAACAAACTTCCCACTGCATGAAAGTGAAAGGGTTGAATTACACAAATTTACAAAAATGGGAACTTTTACTGGCGGCAACCCCTGTTTTTTCCCTGCTTTCCTGATAGATGCATCAATTTTTACAGCCGTAGAAGATGGTAGCGGGGTGAAACACAGCAATGCCTACATTGAGTTCAAAGGTTCAGCATAAGTACGTTGGCTTTTGTTCTTGTTGAGGCTGCAAGCACCCAGCTGAAGTAATAAATATTAAGTGTTCTTATGTGTGAACACCAGCACATGTACGTGTTTTTTTTTAAGTGCGTATCATGATCCTGGGATACTGACGGTGTGCGTTGCCACTCCTGCGTCCTCTTTGTGTGGCCGCACTGCTCACTGAGCTTTAATATTGTGAAACTCCCAGTAGCACCTGGCATCTCGGGCAACAGCATGCTGCCATTGTTGTTAGCATTCTTGTTCTTTTTTTTTTTCCTGCAGCGATTCATTGTCTCCTAAGATTTTTATTTTGTTTACTCTTTCTTTTGAGTAAGTGTTATAAAGAAATACTGCAGTTGATGTTGGGTATTTTGCAAGCCACTTTAAAATTTTTTCTTTAGCAAGTAGCTCATTTGTGTGCGGTGAAGTTTTGCACGATGTTTTAGCTTGCTTAAAGTAGAGTAAAGGTTGTTTGCCGAAGGGAACCGCAGCCGACATGACGGATAAATAAACGCCATGAAATGATGTTGCTGCCAGTCTTCATAAAAAAAAAAATCAGCGAGCACCCTTGTTGTTTCTTTAATTTCTGAATAACCTAGTAAATGCTATCACTTGTCTTCGTGTTAAGTGAAATAGACCCTAACATGTGACCTTGCGAAATTTTAGCACAAACAAGTGGTTTGCCAAAAAGAAGAAAAGAATAAGTTTTAAAGTGGCTCATGTGTGTGTGCACGTAGAATAGCAATGTTCACTTATTACAGTGGACAGTGGTGTGTCTTTGATATGAGAACTAAGGTTGTGATGGCACAACTGGCTGACTTCTGTTATTCCATGGGTGTTTTAGCCTTGAATAGGTTTGCGTCTTTTGGTAAATGGCAGCTGTGTGGAGTGCTGACGCGCTACATGTGTCGGCAGACAAAAGCCCGTCTGTCATCCATGGTGGGAAATTGATGCCAGTCCAGCTGGCACTGAGGGGCAGCTGTATGCATTGTCCTTTGACTCATTGATGCCCTTTTTATTGCTGTTTGCACCATTTCTTTTTTTTCTTATTGATTTTCACGTGTTCAGGGGCTTTTTCAAGGTTATATATGATTGTATACTCTAGTGCTGCCTTAGGTGAGTACATGTTTGAGGTAGTATTCTACAGGAATTTTTTAACTATCTTATCACTATTTTTTTATGCCTTTTTGGATATCTGCATTTTTTGTTCGTTGTGTAATTTGTAATTGGGGGTGTCCTCTTTTTCTGTGGAAGTTAATTCTGTTATTGGTTTCTACTAATTGTGCTAATTGGCATTAATTTTTAGGTCAGCTGCCTAACAAGTATTAACTCATGAAGCTTTTTAGAAACGCTAAAGCATGACACATAGAGCTGCATCTTTATACAAATCAGCCTTGTCCTTGGCCCTTAAGGTAGGGGCTTGACCTGTGATTAACATGCCTACATCACCTGTCTGCTGTGATGGGGACTAGGACACAATGGACGTCAGTGAAAAATTGCACCAGTACCGCTTGGTGGTGCCTCCACATCGGTGCGGTATGCCTTTGTGGGCAGGCCAAATATGCCGAGGCATTTGAGCTAAGCCTTTCAAGCTGTGTCTTTCGAGCCAGGGGTTTTGAGCTGAGCCTTGCGTGAGCTGAGCCTTTCGGAGTCTGACCCCCGGGGGTGCCCTTTTCTTCTCCAAACCCCTGCGGTGTGCAGGCTCGTCTGGGCAGCAGCCGCAGGAGCTGGACGAGGGGCTGGGCCCCTCCACGGTGGCGCAGTATGAGGACTTCCACACCATCGACTGGCAGCGGGACCTGGCGCGGGACCGCATGCGGCACCGGCTCATCGTCAAGCGGCGGGGCCAGGGGGGCCTGCTGGAGCTGGCGCGGGGCTTCCATGACGCCTGGTCGGGCTGGCTGTGCGTGCTGCTGGTGGGGCTGGCCGCGGGCGCCATCGCGGCCGTCATCGACATCGGGGCCCTGTGGATGAAGGACCTGCGCGAGGGCATCTGCCCGCAGGCCTTCTGGCTCAACAAGGAGCACTGCTGCTGGGCCTCCAACGACACCTACTACAAGGGCGACGACTGCAAGCAGTGGTACAAGTGGCCCGACATGTTCGCCGCGGGCATGGACGAGCGGGGCGCGGGCTACTACCTGCTCTCGTACCTGCTCTACGTGCTGTGGAGCGTGCTGTTCGCCGGCCTGGCCGCCATGCTGGTGCGCACGTTTGCGCCCTACGCCTGCGGCTCGGGCATCCCCGAGATCAAGACCATCCTGAGCGGCTTCATCATCCGCGGCTACCTGGGCAAGTGGACGCTGACCATCAAGTCGGTGTGCCTGGTGCTGGCTGTGGGGGCCGGCCTGAGCCTGGGCAAGGAGGGGCCCCTGGTGCACGTCGCCTGCTGCATCGGAAACATCTTCTCCTACCTCTTCCCCAAGTACGGCAAGAACGAGGCCAAGAAGAGGGAGGCAAGTGCAAGTTTGCCGCAGGGTTTCTGAGGGGGAAGCATTGCTGGAGGAGCGCAGTGGCTGCTTGTGTTGCTCTGCTCGGGTGTGCTTGCACCTGCATTCTCATTTAACACTCTTTGCTTCATGACCCACAACATTGGTGCGTGTATAAAGCTTGACTTTGGGCTAGTTGGGTACACGACACCTTAGGAAACACTGCGAAAAACTTGGACAGAGAGAGGGCAAACAGCGCTCCTGTTTCCTAAGGTGTCATTGGTGTGTGTGGTGTGCACTATTTTTTAGTTCTACTGACCAGGGATAAGAAACTTGGCTTGGTGGTCCAGGGTCATGCTTGATGGTGCAGACAGTTCTGTTCACTGGAGGTGAGGTAGCCATGGAAACACCGGCACCATACGTTTTTTTTTGGTATTTATATAACCTGATCCTCACTAGGTTGAGCTTAGTTGGTGACTACTTCTTCTAGTGGACACATTGCCCTATATTATGCACCTCCAACTTCGTTACAGTTATTATACAGGACTCTTCTCACCGTATTGCACAAATAGTTAAGTTGTGAAAAATGCTTACATTGGCAAGTAGCCATGCCTGCAAGGAAGGGGGCATGCTGTCAGGCGGACACGTTAAAGCATTGTGCTGCTACCGTGTAATCTATTTTTGGTGGAAGGGAGTGTGAAAACACACCTGTGATTACACAGGGTTCGCACAGGTCCTTGAAAACCTTGAAAACCCTTGAATTTAGAAGTGTCAATTTCAAGGCCTGGAAAGTCCTGGAATTTTTACATGGTCCTTGAAAACCCTTGATTTTTCCGGAGAGAATCAATGGCCCTGTCTTTTCACAAGAATTTAAAGTGTTTGTCCTTGAATTTAGGTGTTAACAAATGTAATAAAACATTGTAACAATCAAGTTTCAGGGTATTGCGTGAAATTACAAGTTTGGTAGATTTTCATTATTACGAAGCAACATTAGGAGCAGGCACTTGTCAATCCAATCTATATCACTATACAATCCAGTGAAAGCCAGCTTCTGTTCTCTATCTTGCATCTTCCATCTAGTCAATGGACGGTTGCTCATTGCATGTTTGCTGTTCCTCATACGCTCCATCGACGTTTGCTTTTACGTGAAAATGGTGGACGTGTACATAGTTCATCCTGCCTTGAAGCAACACTAGCTCGATTTAATTTCAGCTGATACTCTTGCTGACAAAGCAGGAGCTGCACGCAGCATTAACTAAGTTTTGAAATCAATCAGTCTCAGCAAAACACCAAGAAAAAAGAAAAACCTCTAAATACCAGCCATGAAATAAAAAAATGAAGCTGGGGGAGCATTTACAAACCCATTAGCACCTATCTAAATGTGCACTAATGTGCTTAGATATTGAGCGATAAAAAACTTTTGCATTGTGTTGGAAAATTTATAAATAATCCCAGATAAAACATTAGACGGGGACCTTGAAAATGTGTTTTGTGGTCCTTGAAAGTCCTTGAAAACCCTCGAATTTTTGCTTTTGAAGCCTGTACGAACCCTGTTACAACCTTTCGGAACAGTTCGTAGAACCCCATAACGTCACCAGTAATCCGTTAATCTATGGCCTTTCACTAGCGCGCACCTTATATCCCAGATGTTCTTTCAGCACATGAAACTCCGGTTTTAATGCATGAAAGAAACATGACAGCATAATACTTCTCGAGTTTTTCAAAGTTGAGAATGTCTTTGTTAAGACGTGTATTTGTTCGTAGCATGCATAGGCCTACAGTCTTGGTCAGGAAATGCTCTAGAACAGGGGTCGGCAAGCTTTTGAGGTGGAGGGCCGAGTTGCATAGAGCCGACATGGTGGAGGGCCAGACGGCAAATTGGGTGGTGGGGAGGGCGGAAGTGAAGGGGCTTCACAGGCAAAGAGAAGACTTTAGCGAGTTGACAAAAATATTTCACAATAATTGACAATAATCTGGCTAAGTCTGAAGATGGGGGACACAATGCCAACTCTTCTTGTCTCCCGTCTAACCCCATTTGAGGTCAAAACTGGCATGTTGGCATTCAGATAGGAAGTAGCAGGGGGAGGGGTGGGGGTTCTCACAACATGCTGGGAATTCTTCCCTGCAGGCCACTGGTTGCCCACCCCTGCTGTAGAGAATTCTGCCCCTTTTCAAAGCTTGAGTTAGTAAATGGTCACCTGCTCTGTGTCAGAACAGTGGCTGTGGGTTCTTTACGAGGCACCTTTGTGAAAGAGTTTTATTTGACTCTTACAGCGCACTCTGTGATTGGTGGATGTTGTTCTCTTTTTCAGATACTTTCAGCAGCGGCTGCCGCCGGCGTGTCCGTCGCTTTTGGAGCCCCCATTGGTGGTGTCCTATTCAGTTTAGAAGAGGTGAGTGCTTCAAGCGTGGATGCTGTTTTTTTTTTTTTTTTTTCATCAGCAAAACTGCTTAGCCCTACCGTTGCTCACATTTCGCCTCGCGGGTTGCAGGTTTTCTTAAGTTGGGCACAGTCGAGATGCATCAATGTTTGTAGATGACTATATACGTTCCCTCTCTTGTAGCGGACACAATAGAAATAGTGGCCGCTTAATAAGGGAGATACTGCTCTTAAAACAGCTTCTTTTAATTTTCAAGTAAACTCTGTGAAACTTGCCAGTCTTGCTGCTTTTTTTTTTTTCACAGATTTCAAATTTTCAAGTAAACTCTGTGAAACTTGCCAGTCTTGCTGCTTTTTTTTTTTCACAGATTTCAAATGTAGCATTATTTTTTTAGTGAGTGAATTAGTTCCCAAGATGATTAGAGATAATTAGCCATTTTTGGAGGAACTATAGATAAGACAGTGTTAGTCGTAAAACTGGAATGTACATTTTCCAACACTATGAGCCCTGGTGAATGCAATAAGAGAATTGGTTTTTTTGATGCACCGCTTGGAACTAATTTTACAGCTCACTTTGGTGCCACCGATGACAGGGAACCATTTCAAATGCTCATTTCAGACACCAAAGTTTAATGAGCTGTAAAATTAGTTCCAAGCTATGCATCAATAAACCGATGCACCTATTGCATTTACTACGGTTCATAGTACTGAGAAATGTAAATATTCCAGTTTTATGACTAACACTGTTTTGTCTATTGTTCCTCCAAAAATGGTTAATTATCTCTAATTATCTTGGGAACTAATTCACTGACTCAAAAAATAATGGCATATTTGAAATCAGTTTAAAAAAGGCAGCAAGACTGGCAAGTTTCACAGAGTTTACTTTAAAAATTTAAAGGAGCTTTTGTAAGAGCAGTACCCCCCCTTAATAACAAAAAAGCATCGCTGTTGGAGATACTTGTGGTACTCACAAGGTGCAGTTGGAACTGACAGTTTATCTACTACTAACGCTGAATTAATTACTCTAAAGAAATAATTTAATTTGAAGATTTCTTGCAGTGTTCAATGTTTATTTACCATATTTAACCAAATCTATGCGCTAAGTGATCCAGCTGCACCATTTTTGCTGCTTATCTACTGCGCACTTTGCATGCTTTGTCGCATTGCGAGCTCCTTTGCTCACGTCAATGCCTCATCACTCAAATCATCTCCAGTTCAGCTTAGGCTGTAGGCGAATGCACATCATTAGTGCTCAGTCCTGGAAAGCGGCACCATTCCTCTTCAGTGGCTCCACCGATTGTATTTTTTGCTGCTCAGTCTCATTTTCTTGTGCTGCATGAACTGTTGTAGTGAGTGTAGTGCATTTCAAAAGAACCGTGCAAAGTCGTCCGTACTTCATACTGGCTGCATGGTTCAGTAAAGGAATGGAAATGGTTGTGTAGAGGCCTCATGGGGAGGGAAAAGTCAAAGGTATATTGTTGGTGCTTGGTTTAATTGAAAGCACACTGCCTGGGAGCTTCACTCCCAATGAAGGTAAATGCCACCAGGCCTTAGTTGAAAGCCTGCAGCTTCGGCGTCTGCCACAAAGGAATGTTTTTGGTGGGGCCAAAATAACTAATGGGGACACTGTGCCCATTTACTGCAATTTTACTCTTCATGCAGCTCCACATTTTTTGCATTTTTTTTCCCATTTTTACAACCCCGCCCTCAGGTGAGCTACTACTTCCCCCTAAAGACGCTGTGGCGGTCGTTCTTCTGTGCCCTGGTGGCGGCGTCGGTGCTTCGCTCCATCAACCCGTTCGGCAACGACCACCTGGTGATGTTCTACGTCGAGTACGACCTGCCCTGGCTCTTCTTCGAGCTGCTGCCCTTCGTCCTCTTGGGCGTGCTCGGGGTCCGTCTCGACTTCTCTCTCTTCCTGTGGCTTTTTTTTTTTGCGACACCTCGAGGGCACGTTGCGCCGTGCAGGGCTTCGTTTCGACGGGGCTGTGGGCACAGTGCACTGCAGTACACATGACGGGAAATGCACAAATTAGCTCTGATTCAGGTCACGTGAGTCATGACTGTCATCATACAAACCTGCGTGTAGTTTGTACCTGCAAATAATAAAAGTGAGGCTTGCGGACAATGGTAAGCAAAAATGAAAAAAAAAAAAAAAAAAGGAAGTTTAAGTCTCTTTAATTATGAATGAGAAAAACTCAGTGGAAACATTTGTTTGCATTGCACTGTGCACTTCAATCATTGGCCTCGGTTCCTCCATCATCGGACAGTTCCTTGCCTACAAATTCTTCTAAGTGGTGTTCTTGATGTGTGCTATTGAGCACGTTCAAGATACCACACTTCTTAAAAGTGCGATGCTCAAGGTCCTTGCGGGGTGAATCCATGAATTCATAATCTGCTTTCACCACGGGCTGCTGATTCTCGCTGGTTCTCTGGACTCACCTGATTGCACTCATTTTATGTAGCACCGCTGGACCCGTTCCTTGAAGGACTTGTTTGTGCAGATATCTAGAGCAGTGGTTCTCAAACGGGGGTCCACGAACTCCAGGGACTTGCAAGGGCATTTCAAGGGTCCGCAAAGCCCTCCCCGATGCACTCCCACGAACCCTCCCACCCCATTCATTTCTTCTTTTTGCTAAACCTTGCTGGAAATGGGAAAGGTGGCTTCGCTGCATGACTTGTATACGTTTAATTTCTCCACGTAGTCCAAGTTTTAGCGTTGGGTTTTTGCACGACATGCAAGGTATGTGGAAAAGCCAGACACGCAAAAGGCTGGGTGACTTTGCTGCAAGAGCAGATTGTTCGACAATACTACGCGCGTAAGCACGAAAGTCAGACACAAGAGGCGGGCATTGAATAAGCATGTTGGCGAGTGAGTCTAGCTGCAAGTGCAAATTGTTTGGCATTATGACACGATCAATATTAGTTCATCGTGGGGCAAGGCGGGGGAGATGGTGTATCAGTGTCAGAACGCCTGTAATCGCCGCATCTCTCCCACTTTCTGTCTTTTTTCATATTTACACGCCGAATCGATATATTAATATGTAAAAACGAATATAAAAATGGCAAGGTTGAAAAATGATTCAGACAATGTTTGGGACAGGCTCTCATTCTTTTTAGTATTTTTTACCGGTGGCATATACCCCCCCTCCCCCCCTCAAAAAAAAATATATCTCTGGTGACAATGCTCTCGTGGGGGCCCCCATCGCTTTCGTAAGCCCTAAAGGGGTCCTCGGCACATTCATGGCTGAGAACCACTGATCTAGCAGATTGCAGGCGTTGAGGAGGTTGCCCAAGGGCACAGTACTGAAATAGTTAATGCCCTTAATTGACCCTTTATGGGTGCTTGTTTTTCCTTTCAAACAACACTTGTTTCGCATCGATTTCAGGGTGTGGTGGCCACAATTTTCATCAAGTGCAACATCCGTTGGTGCCGGTACAGGAAAGAGTCACGTTTGGGCCAGTATCCCATAACAGAGGTGAGCAGAGGATGCCTCCTCCTTTGCTCCTATTTCTTTCTCTTGGCCTCCCCATTTCCTTTTCTGTGTCTCCTGCTTGGCCACTCACCCAGACACTTGTGTGTTGCTCTTTTTTTCCAGGCTATTGCGATTACGGTCATTACGGCTGTTCTTAGCTTCCCCAACGAATATACACGCATGAACACGAGTGACCTGATAAAGGTGAGGCTCTGTTTGGCCACCCTGCTTGGTAAAGGGGCTCAATGTTACAGGGGTGTGTTCAGCCCAAGGTTGGACAATAAAAACATGCACGCATTGTCGACTAACTGCCCAGGCCTTCATTGGCCGTAGGTGGGATGCCGATTGCTTCCATACTTTCAAAATGGAGTGCAGTACCGCAGTGACGTGGTGTGCACATTCATCTTCACACGGTTCCGCTCCTTTCCTTTTGCAGGTCCTGTTTAGCCAGTGTGGCATTACTGATGTGTCGCCTCTGTGCGACTATAAGCGAAACTTCACCAACGTCAACAACCACATCGACATAGCCGAAGCCGGGGACGGCGTTTATAACTCCCTCTGGCAACTCAGCTTGGCCCTAATATTCAAGGTGCTGATCACCATCTTCACCTTTGGCATCAAGGTGTGTGCTCCCTTCTTCACTGGCTCATTATTGTTCACTTTGACTCTGAAGGGTTCTTGTTTTGTTCATCTCTTTGCAACTTCTAGGCTGGTTGTTTGTTTCCTCTCTAAACACAAATGTTCAGTTCAAACTTGGGCGCGTTCTCAGCTTTGCGGCAAGCATTACCATTTGGCCGAGTGCTCGAGTCTTTGTTGTTACCCTTGAGGGCTGTTGGGTCTTTGCTGTTGTAATGGCAGGGATCTTGTTGTTGCCGTGTGGTACCTTGCCCCACCCTCGTTGCGTTTCAGGTTCCTGCTGGCATCTTTATCCCCAGCATGGCATTTGGGGCTATCATGGGCAGGATGATTGGCATCGCTGTGGAGCAGCTGGCCTAGTAAGTCGCTGCCCATATTTGTGTGCTTGTAGCTCTTCTCCTGTTGCACCTTGCTGATGCTCGAGTGCAAGGTGTTGTAAAATGCACAATGTCCGCATCATTTGTCGTGCAGTAATTAATAATTGTAGGTGGTGCTCGAGTGTGGAGTTGCATGATGGAACAATGTAGGGGGCATGGAGAAAGAATTGTTTAATTAAAAGCCTATTTACAACGAGTGCAGAGAAAACTTCTTTGCTGAGCAAGAACAAGGCGGAGGGGGTGACTTGTTACACGAAGCACGTTCCGGTGCATTAGTAGTGATTGCTGCTATATTCTAGTAGATTGTCCCACAGTTTGCCAGTTAGTATTGCCAAGTGAGTGCGGCCCATCGGCCAGTTAATGTTTCTAGGCTGTGGCCTGTTATTTCACGGCGGTCCAAATAATGATGTGCCTGACAAGTGACGAGTCTGTGCCAGCTACAAAAGTGGCATGATCGAGCATGGCTTTGTGCCCCAGCGGCTAGAAGGACACTGTGCATAACCACCGGTCCAGAGACCAACTGGGACAGTTTGCACTCTACAGCTGGGTGTAAGGGCAACTGGAAGCAGTTGCACTGCTTTACCCACATGTTGTGCCAATCAGTAAACTCCAAACCACCAGCCTAGCCATCAGTGGCTTAGCAAAACAGAGGCACGTTGCAGCAACAGCAGCCCTCTTACCCACCAACGGAGGAGCAGGAAAAGCAAACTACAGAAGGAAAGAAATCGCAGAAGGAGCATCGCTGTTCCTCCGTGTTGAAGATCCGACTCCCCTCGCCCCCTCCCCTGTTTGTTGCAGCCACTACCCGACCCTGTGGGTGTTCCAGGGGGCGTGCAACACGGGCGAGAACTGCGTGACGCCCGGCCTGTACGCCATGGTGGGGGCGGCGGCGTGCCTGGGCGGGGTCACGCGCATGACCGTCTCCCTGGTGGTGATCATGTTCGAGCTGACGGGCTCGGTGCGCTACATCGAGCCCCTCATGGCGGCCGTCATGGCCAGCAAGTGGGTGGGCGACGCCTTGGGCAAGGAGGGCATGTATCCTTCCACGCTCTGTGCAGTGCGGGACATACTGGTTGTGCCTTTTTAAATTCCTTGGTGCACATGTCAGGAGGTGGGCAGTGTGGGAAGGGTCTGTGTGGTGCTTTCCTTGACCCGTGGCACTCAGCTACGATGCCCACATTCACTTGAACGGCTACCCTTTCCTGGACAACAAAGAGGAGTTCGCCCACACCACTCTTGCGGCTGACGTAATGCAACCACGGTGGGTGCACCCGGGTACTTGCTCTATTCTAACGTGACTGTAGCACGCACCTGCTTTGAGTGATTGTAATAAGGGCAGAAATTTGCATGTGTAGTAAGTGGAGCCCAGTGAGCACTTGGGTTTCTGCGGTCTGTTCTGCTGACATTGCATTATCAGTTGAGATTCAAAATGTGATGTGCATCTGTTGCTACAATCAAACCCCGTGATAATGAAATCCCACCATTACGAAATTTCCACGGCAACGAAATATTTTCAGACCCCCGGTGAACGTCCATAGAAGCCTATGTATTTCATATCTCACAGCAATGAAATGTTTTTGGAAAGCAAGCCCGCATTTATGAAATTTGCTGCAAGTCCGGTCGGCATTCTATCTACCCATTTGAGGCTAACAGTGTCCAAAAAGTGCTCAAATGCATTTATTTTGAACTTAAAGTGGGTAAACTTCTGCCACAGCACGCTTGTATGGCCGCCACCATTTTTGTTATCATAAAAGACCTGCAACAGGCAGTCATGAAGCCAGCATTGCAGCAACACCACCAGGGGGCAACACATGGTGAGCCCCACAGCTTTGGCTCGGGCTACACTAGCCGGCTACAGCTCAACAGCTCAAGCGGCACGCGTGCGTTCATTGTGGTTGTGGCAATCGGCACGTTTGCTTTCATTAAGGTTAGGGATGGGCGAATATTCGGTATTGTCGAATATTCGATCGAATAGCTCTCTATTCGTTATTCGCTTTGATCCGAATGCGGGTATTCGATATTTTCGAATTATTCGATGCTCCCGAATAGGCAGCTAAAAGCCAAGCTTTTTGGTCAAGCTTTCCGACAGTTACCCCAGGCTTGGCTCAAGACCCACTGACGCGGACATTTCTATTATCAGTGCCGGCACTGCCGAGTTGCTGCCTTGCCTAGAGGTTCGACGAAGCTCTCGGCCGCCAGCACACGTAAGTTTAAAAAAAAAGGCGGCACTGAAACGACACCGCTCCGAACATAGCGGCACCAAGCCAGCAGACTTGTACAGGCCGCCATTTTGAATAGGCTCGCACAGCGCGGCAGTACGCCGCACTAAGCGAGCCTATTCAAAATGGCGGCCAGCCACTTGCGCTTTGCTTGGCTACGGCCGAGGATACTAGTGGCTACAATACTTCTTTTTTTAGCGGAGCTTCTAGGCGGCGCTTAACTCTGCGAGTTTCTAGGCGGCGCTTAAACTTGTGAATGAGCAGCCGGCGGAAACTGCTGCACCTAGAGCATGTGGCGCAACAGGCATTTCTTCATGAAAACTTGTGAATACAGCAAAGGAAAGCTGTGTATAAGATTTTGCAATAAATGTTCAACTGGTAATAGTTTTACACAATGCTGTGCCTACGTGAGTTCTAATTATTAGAAAAAAATGTGTACATTAGTCAGGTCACAAGTTGCTCATTTGTCTTTGTGATTTGCAATGTGTACTATTCGAACTATTCGATTCGAAATTATTCGACCAAATCACTATTCGCTTCGAATTCGCTTCGAACCTCGAAATCTATATTTGCCCATCCCTAATTAAGGTGTCTCTGTCCACAGCCTGCGCCAGCCCAAGGGTGGAATTTTATCGCTACAAGATAAGGCAGCCATCATTGCCCAAGTGAGTGGCCCAAGAGGAGCAAGGGAGGATAGTTTGGAACCGCCCGCAGCTCGCTTTACCATTTTGAAAAGCAAGGATGCCACTCTGCACACGTGTGCAAAACAAAACAGTGGTGGCTGTGGCCTTTCTGGACGTCAACAAAGCGGCGCTCACTTAGTTTTGTGGACAGAATTAGAACGACGAGGTGCCACTATGGAGAAGTTCGTCAACAAAAGAAACTGGACTTGGCTTGCATAATCAGACATACTCGGTGCGTGAAACCACGGGATATTGTGAACGCGTTTGACAACGATTTGGTCGTTCGTAGGCGCACTGTGAGAGTTTAGCTGTGAAGGTACTGCAAGGTAAGGCTCGCTAAGTAATAACCGACTTTGGGAAATAAATTTTCGGTTGCCCGGCAACTTTCCTGTCGTTATGTTTCATTCTCGGGGCAACGAAATTCCTGCAAAAGCAAATTTTTTGGCTTTCCCCGGCGGATTCGTTGTTGCGGGGTTCAACTGTACAAATGTGCAATTTTGTAGTCTTTGTTTTTACACGCAGCAGTTGCTTTGGCCAAGCACAGCAAAAAGTGTCTCAGAACTGCATGAATTGTGCTGTTCGGCTTTGTTTCTGCAGGCGTGGGGAAGGGCCACTTTGCTGTGTGACACAGGATAGCATGACGGTCGAAGAATTGGGTGAGTGCACCCACCAAAGTGGTGCCCTTAGGGCTTGCTCGCAGTGCCACGTGTGCGTCTTGCATCGTTCCTTCACCTGTCCCCCCTTTTGTTTCTTCCACCCCTCAGAGTGCCTCCTGAAGACTACCGACCACAACGGCTTCCCTGTGATAGTGTCCACGGAATCTCAGTATCTGGTTGGCTTTGTGCTGCGCAAGGATCTGAGCCTGGCTCTGGGTGAGTTGTCTTCACTTCAACTTTGGGACAGGCGTGGGCTCGATTGGGGACCAGCTGCCAGAACAAGGACTTACCACACACAGGTGCCTTACTGCCAGCGTTTTATCCAAATGCCTGCACAAAGGCACAGCTAGTCTTGCCTCATGCCATTTCCCTTGCTTCCTTGCTGAGAAGGCAGCCAGTTTCAGGTTGACGTAATTTCGTATACCTAATAGGAAATACGTGCCAGCGCAGGAACGGTGACTGTCAGCAGTCATTAAGCTGATTCAAATTAAAGGGGTCACATCAGAAGAAATAAGTTCAATCCAGTAAACGGTGGGAAGACTATGAACGGTTGGAAGACTATGCTGTTAACTTGCTAAAGGAATAAATGTCAAGAGCTGTTAAATTGGAATGACTTAAGTACCCTAATTGCAAGCATGCAGGAACCATGATGACTGTTGAGTTTACTAAAGATTTTGCTCGTAAAAGTTTGAAAGCTGACCAATTCAGTTTCCTTGGTTAAATTTGTGCATGAGATTACTGCAGTGTTTTCGGGAGAAAAAGCAGCAGACGTGAGACATCAGGGCTACATAAATAAAACCTAAACCTAAACAGATTTGTCTGCTCTTAATCTTAGTGATAAAATTGGCAGTGGTTTAATGAAGGTGTGAGTTCAAATGATCTCGTAGATGAGCTTTGCAGTAATTAGTAATAATCTTAATTCAAGTGATACAACATTTGGAAATTAACATTGCGAGCATCTTCAAAATGTTGTGGTATCTACAGCTAGCATAGTTGACCGCCTCATTTAAGGTCTTCCTTTTAGGGATTGCACGTCCTCTGTTCTCTTAAATTTAAAACAGGTGCACCAAATTGCTTTGCTGAGGACTGAATTTGGGTTATGTAGCACTTGGCAGAATCTTTTTACAGTCGAACCTCGTTATATCGAACACGGGTATATCGAATTATTGCTTATATCGAACCATTGTCAGTTTTTTACAAGAATTACATGCATTTTTAATTTTCTGTATCGAACTCGGTCGGTTAAGAAATGGATATATCGAACTCAGCGCTGGCCGAAAGCACGCGCTCCGGAGACAGGCGGCAGGCTTTTCCGCAACGCAGGGGAGAATAGCGGTAGCGCAGCAGGCGTTTGCGACTCAAACGCATGCCTCAGGCGCCGGTAGCGCCATTCAGGCTAGGCGGCATACGCAGTTGGCGGACTCCGTTCTGAGGCTGACTCAGGCTCAGCCGAGTCAGCCTAACCGACGTGGAAATATCCGCGGAGGTCACCTGCGAGCTGACTTCAGAGGCGGTGGATGGCGAACCTGGCCCTTCGACCACCGAGGACCCCGCTCCGCTCCCAACTGCGGGCGAAGCTGTGGCCGCTGTGGAACTTTTACGCCGCTACTTCGGCGGAATGGAAGGTAGTGGTCTCGCGTTCGTGGACTCTTTGGAAACCATGGAGCAGGCTGTGGTACGACATGCCGTCAACTCGAAGAAACAGTCAACGCTGCTGCAGTTTTTTTCCCTTGGGAATAAATAGTTCACTTTAACGCTTCATGTGAGTAGTCATTCTTGTCGTTGCCTTTTTAGTGATTGAATCGCGTTGCATTTTGACGCGTCTTTGATCAAATTTTATATATCGAATTTCGGTTATATCGAACTATTTCACGGTTCGCGCACTGTTCGATATAACGAGGTTTGACTGTACAGCTTCGATGTAAAGTCACACGCGCCAACTTTGTAGCGATGGTTTGCAAAATGCAAAAATCATGCCGTCATGTCGTTTGGTTGTATGACACATCGTTAACTGTGCCACCACTGCTGTGGAAGTAGCAGAGGGGTAGGAGGGGGAGGAGGCATGAGTGGGCGATTATGCACTTTCTGTGCACTCTTTCTCGCCACTACCCACCCACTTATCTATCTCAGCAGCCGTGCAGTGGTTTCACCAATTATGTGGCTGGCCCAAACTAAGTGGCAACAGGTGTGTGGTTCTGAGCATTTGAGGGGTGCCCCTTGACCTCGCCAGTTTGTTTGAGATGGTTATGTAACCAAAATCTTGTTATCCTTAAAAATGGTGGCTAGAGATACAGCAGTTGCAAGTCCTGCAATGTGCTTGATGCACTCCTTGTGATCACGAAGCTGATCATATGGGAGTAAAACGCCAGAAAGCTGGCAACAGAATGTGCTGATTTTTGTGTGTGGGTTTTGCAGGTGTGTTGGCGAACAAAGCCCACCTGTACTCTTCGTCAAAGTGCACTTTTGCAGGGACTCAGTGGCTGAATTTTATTAGCGTGCCATCGCAGAACCACTTTGTCGTGGTCATCACATTCAGTGTTGTAACCACTTCGTTCCACCGAAAAATTCGCCTCGAATTTTCATTCTGGGAGCAAGTGCCGACGGCCCCGGAGGAATGTTGTGTGTGCGTTCCTCCTTCCCCCTTATCGGAGAACCTCCCTGTTGTGCTCTGCAGCCAATGCTCGCAAGAGCCAAGACGGGGTTGTGGGCAGCTCACGGGCCCTCTTCACGAGCCAGGTGCCGACGCCCTGGAATGGACCACCGCCAGTCAAGCTGCGCCGCATCCTGGACCTGGCAAGTAGCCTGCGCCATCC
The DNA here is from genome assembly GCF_048455015.1 of Haemaphysalis longicornis. Taxonomy (NCBI): domain Eukaryota; kingdom Metazoa; phylum Arthropoda; class Arachnida; order Ixodida; family Ixodidae; genus Haemaphysalis; species Haemaphysalis longicornis. Next base: position 92,505,791 of record NW_027526335.1, read on the forward strand.
CCCTACTCCTGTGGTACAGTGTACGAGAAGAGAGAGGTGTGTCGCTCGGGGCCGATTAGGGGGTCCCTTTTGCGATGAAAATTTCTGCTGAGGAACTCCTGTTGTAAGCAGTGCCCCTGGCGGCCGCTGCTTACCGGTTGATTTCAGAAGTTTTGTTTGTTAAATTAATCCGTATGCCCTAAATAGTCTCCGTTCTTCATTTCATGATGTAAAGTTTTACAAAACCTGTCAAATAACTGTTCAGTTTGATTTAAAAACTTGTAGGTGGCGCTGGCTACAACAGGAGTTCTCTGGGGGACGCCTGCGCCCCATACAATTTTTTCATCGCAAAAGGGACCTGCGCTCTCCATTGGTTTTCCCCCTGCACAGCACAGCTTATCTTCTAGTACACTGTACCTGTGGCACGGGGGAATCTCTCGCAGCATGTGCATCCACTACCAGATGGGCTGCAAATGACATTCCATTTGGAAGTCAGTGTGGCCTGGGCACTTCCAGTGCAATGCAGAACTTTAATTTCACCCTTGTGAACAAAAAGAATGCGAATAACTGATCTAAGCATTTTTCTAATGAAAGAATTCTCAGAAATGGGTCTCGAGCCCAGGATGTAAGCATTAAAATCCGTGACGCTACCCACTAACCCATGGAGTCCTGACAGCCAGCTCATTTTAACAGTTGATAAAAAAGAAGATTCAGACCGTGTCCAAGGCTAACCATTAAAATTTTTAAGCCAGTCTTTGCACAAGGGGGGATGATAAGAGCACCGAGGGCCAAGACAGGTTTTCCAGATGTCTGTGTACAGACTTCATTACTCTGAAAATTAGTGCTAAACGTCAATTTAGGGGAAAAAAAGTTTCACCCATGAGTAGTGTGAACGAGGAATACTTGGTGAAAACATCTATTTTTCTCACTTTATTCTTTAATCAACGTTGCTATTCTTAGTTCTGATGAATGACCACTTCTTTCTAATACATGTCATCTAGCATATTCCAAATCCCGTGTACTGATGCGAAGAGAAAATTGCATGGTTCCGAAACTACACGAGTGTCTCTGTGTACCTGTCGGGGCACTTCTGTAAAATTGATGTGCACGGACGTAGTGGGAACTTTGTGTGACGTGAAATGTAGCAGTACTTTTGCGCCATTGCACACACAAAAAGCCGGCTTGTGTCTTCATTAACCATGGATGCTTCCATTATTTATCTCAAACTTTGGCGTTGCGGCACAGATTTAGTTGTTCCCAGCTACTAATGGAGCTCCTCTTTGGAAGAAGAGTTGTGCATTGCATTTGTGACTCCAGTATGGTCGGTAGCATGGAATTTAAGGTGGCCGATACTCGGGAGGCTGTGATTTGTCATCAGTAGCAGTTGCGCCATGGCAGAACCATGGCACTGCTAAACAGTGCAGCCTCTGCACTAGAAAACCTAACAGTAATGATGATGTTCAGTCTTACTAAAACTGTGCATATCTGTGTTTTTTTAGTGGGCCGAATTTCAGTTGCAAATTTTTTGGAACTGCACCTCATTGTAGACTTCAAATCTAACACCCTAAAATCTGAAAAGAAATCCCCTTTCAGGTTTTTGTGGCATTTTCTTTTTACTTATTGCTGTGGGCACTCTCTTTATGGCAGGGTATCGTCTTGCTGCTGTTAAACTGTAGTAGTGTATTTCAATCAAGGCACCTGCTGGCTCAGTTTCTGAACGTAATTCTTCTAGAATATTTTGTGCCAAATGTAAACTTCGCACTGAGAATTGCATGCGACTATTCATGCAGGTGTGTGTGTGCGTGTTAGCATTTGTGTGCGTGTGCATCTGTGTGTGCGTGTTTAGGCACGATTGATTTGCCTACTACTATTTCCTAAAGCCGGATTCTGTGGAGTAGGCTCACAGCAGTGTGGCACTTGTGCTGGGTGGTAGTGGCATGCAGTACATGCCCTGTTCTCTCTCCACGTGCAGGCTCCCATTACGGTGACTGACCAGACTCCCATGGAGACTGTGATCGACATGTTCCGCAAACTGGGCCTGAGGCAGACTCTAGTCACACACAACGGGTATGGATACTGTGTCGCACCTTTTGGCCCTGCAGCTTTACTAAATGAGCAGACCGTAGAAGAAAGCCCCAAAAAACTTTGAGGTGTAGTTGGTGTTGGGGCTCTGAACACTTTCGTGACCGTGGAAAAAATCGGCTATTTTTGGCTGTACCAGGAAATATTTTTTTCTTGCCACAGACAATGAGTGATGCTGAAGTGTAAGATATTATATGATAAAGAAAGAATAGTAATTTCGAAAAACAGCTTTAAAACAAATTTTATATAAAAAGTTAACAAATCTAAAAAAAGTAACAAAAGAAAAACAAAATGATGAAAACATTAATGCCACTTTGCACAGGGTACACAAAAAAATTTGAAATATAATATTTCAACATAAGGGCCTCATAAAGTAATACTGCAAAAATGAGCTCTGTAAGTAGAAAAGTTATTTACATACATACAATTATTAAACACTAGTGCCTACCGGTTGTGTTTTGGGTAGTCCAGGAAATTTTTTTTTCTTGCCACAGAAAATGATGGATGCTAAAGTATGGGTTATGATATGATAGAGGACGAATGGAGGTTTCCAGCAGTAATAATTTATTACAACAGATACATTAGGAATTTTATCAAAACATTGTGAAAACAAAAAAAAAAGTTACAAAAAGAAAAAAATTGATAACCTCAATGCTACTTTGCACACGGTAAACATAAAAACAATTTGAAATATGCACTTTGAACATAAAACGCTTATAGAATAATACTGCAAATATGAGTAGTGTAAGTACAGAAGTTATTTACGTACAAAAATATAAATACAAACACGAACAGCCTCGCGCTGCTCCGGAGCGCTATACCAAGGTCAACTCCGGGTCGTCTTTGTGGAGAAAACGCGACTCTCTGTGCAGTCGGCGTGAAATGGTCTCTCCCGAACAAAGTTGACACCCTGCAGATAAGAGCTGTGGCCTTTAGAACAGGGCTGGATCTGTTAACAACATTGTGCACCTGCGATAAAGCGATTGGAGAAGAAAGCGAAACTCAAGGGCTCACACCTGGTGATGGTCCAGGGCGACTTGACGCACTTTCGCTGGCCGTAGGAAAGTCTGACGAATTGAAGTTGTCTGCTACCATCGTGCACAGATTCAAGCTCAGTTACATCGGAATTCATCGAAATTCGCCGTTTACGCGAAGCATCGACGAGAGGCGGCAATGCCATAACTGAAACCACGTGAACTCGTCTTCCCGGCGGCGAAGGAGATTTAAAAATCCCCCACGCGGCAGAAAAACGAAACTCGAAAGCGAAACTGATACAATACTTCCTCTTTTACCATTTGGATGGCGTGAGCAGTCCAGAAGTGCTCGGAGAATGCCAAAATTTGAATTTGTATTGATCGCTAGCATTTTATCGGTGGGTCACGAAAGTGTTAAAGCCACAATGCTTTCTTCCTTGGGTTGAGTCCTATTCACTTTCTTCATTGAATTGCTGGTTTGCAATCACTCTTTTTATTACAAGCTGGGCAGGGTAAATTTCATTTGCGAAGAAGTTGTTATACCCGCATACGTTTTCCAAAAGGCACAATTGTAAAATTGATAAAGGTAGGTGAAATATGCAGCATAACACTGTTGCCAATTTTGTCCTCTTCAAGGGCTATACGATCACCGAAATTCATTAAGTTGATAAGATGTAATGGTTCGTGAAGTAATTTATCTGGGAAAGCTTGCCTTTGGCCTTAGGGTAGTGATGAAGTGGGAGAATATCAAGTAACAAAGTTCTGAAGCCGCCATTGGTATAAGTAATGAACCATTGCGGGGCCAATCATGCCACTGAAATAGCCTGGAGGAAATCGGAGAAAAGCATAATCAGAACCTTAGTATCGCACAATGGTTACCGCACGCTCCCGATGCTAATTTCCCATTTCACCCTTCCAGGAAAATCTTGGGCATTATCACCAAGAAGGACGTTCTGCGCCACATCAAGCTTCTTGCCAATGAAGACCCGGAATCGGTGCTCTTCAACTGAGAACGGCCAAGTGAAATGTATCTGTCTGGGAGACGCTGTCGGCGTCGTTGTTGAGGTCCGTTTCGAAAGAGGAGATGATTTTGAGCAGCTTCTCATACGTTGCCGGACCATGTTAGCAGCTGTGCATGTAACTCAAAAAAAGGGTTCGCCCCCTCCCCTGCTCACGTTGGCTGCTGCAACAACAACGCGCCTACAAATGCAACAAAGAACAATGGCCCCGCTGTGTGCGTCGTAACAAGAACGTCAAATTTTTCCCCCCCACGAGAGGCCGCTTCTTCCTCCCAAAGTTGTAGCTATTAGTAACGCAGCTCACTCGGCGAAGGCTGGCCGGAGGAGGGAAGCAGCGCTGACAGAGAAGGGGCCAGTTGTTTTGCATTCTCTCTCTCCCGCAATCTCTCTGTGGTGCAGCTGCTTGTTTGTGTACAGTGCGTCGTGTGGATGAACCAGTCGTGGGCAGCCGTCGCCAGTGGTCCCCCCTCAAACCCACCCCCACTCCCACCCTACTCCCTCTAATTTAAGAAAGTCTACTAGTCTGCTGTGCGTTCTGTGCACACGGACTGTCATATTTTCAGTAGTTGCTGCATTTACAATGTTCACTGTTGTTTATATTTTAACAGAACTACGTGTTTACTATTTTGTTGTGCTCTTAATTAACAATATACAACTCCTGCAGCAAGCCCGAAACTGGAGTCTTGTCTTCTTTACTTTGCGCGCTGCCTGTGGCCTTCACCATGTCGGTGGTTGCAGCCACTGCCGTCGGGATCGTGTGACGGCGTACGTGAGAGGATAATTGTTATTGCCGTCATTGGCTTAGTCACAATGTCACTGATCGTAACAGACGTTAAAGCGGGAATTGTCCACAGCCAGAACAATCACCGTCATTGTCATCTCCACTGACGCGGGAGTCTGGCCCAGGAAGCTCATGCCAATGTGAGCGTCACCTGCTATACTCGGTTACAACTTAAGAATGGCAACGGAAGTCGCCGCTGTGCCTCATCTTTGCAGCCAGATGTTACTCCGCGCGGTGCAAGTAGTGCATTACTGGGAATATTTTGAACATGGCACGAGCAGTTTCCCTGATCTTGTGGACTTAATATGCTTATAAACGACTGCAGTGACTAGGGAACTACGGGATAAAAGACAGGCAATATCACGCATATAGCAATCTCCTTTCAAACGCGTGCGCCCGTGACATCCGGCTCCGTCGCTTAGGCGGAGTGATACCTTGTATGAGCATTGCCGTTCTTAACTTGTTCCCGGGTATAGACTTTCTTTCAATGGCAATAGGTTATTTCCGTTTGTGGCGGGCAAAATATTTGGAATCTGGCGTTTGTGTTCCCAGGGTCTGCTGTAGGCCGGAGCTTGGGCAACAAAAGAGTAATTTGAGAAAAAAAGAATGTTGTAATGATTTAATCAATATGTAGTACATAGTTTCTATTGCTCATGTTGTTTCCAGTTTCCATGGCATGCGTGCACAAGTGCACACATAAATGCAGGCACACGCAGGCACAAGTGCATTTCCTGCTTTATTTTTTGTAGTATAGCACATGCTCACGCCTGCCTTATAATGTTACAAAGGAGAAATCATTGAGAGATGGCTTGGCTGCACCAACCACAAACATAGTGCGAAAGCAGCCTACGCGACCAACATTCCAGACCCTCTGCTATAGAAGCTCTGGGCCGTCTGTAATGCAGTCAAAGCAGTAAGCGCACTCCCCAGTATTGCAGAGGTGTATATACAGGGTGGTGCGACGATAATTGGAAAACTTCCTGGTTATTCTGAAAATAAAAACGATTTTCGCCTATGGGAAAATGGCGGCTGATTTGGACGTGCGAGGCAGCGCAAGTTGATCTTGGAACGACGGCGCCACCTGGGGTATTCAGAGTGAAACGCACGTTTGGGATTCACGGTAGAAAGGAGCCAAATGTTGTAGCAGACGATCAGAAAATGCACCTGGAAAGAAGCCAAATGAGCTAGCAGGCGATCAGAAAACCTGCTTTCACATTTTCTGATCGTCTGCTACTCCATTTGGCTCCTTCCTACCATGAATCCCAAACGTGCGTTTCGCTCTGAATACCCCAGGTGGTGCTGTCGTTCCAAGATCAACTTGCGCTGCCTCGCACGTCGAAATCAGCCGCCTTTTTCCCATAGGCGAAAATCGTTTTTATTTATTTTCAGAATAACCAGGTAGAATAACCAGAATAACCAGGCCGCTTCTCTGATGGAGGCGAAAAGCAAAGACGCCCGTGTGTACGAGATTTCGGCGCACGTTAAAGATCCCCAGGTGGTCAAAATTAATCCGGAGCCCTCCACTACGGCGCGCCTCATCGCCTGCGTTGCGTCGGTGCGTTAAAACCCTACAATCAATCATTAAGTACCGTCGTCGTTCCCAGTGTCAAACAAAATAGACCACAAAATGCGACCTTCGTGTCAAGTTTGAGCGCGAACAGGGCGGCGGTTCACTCAGGAAAAAAAATTTTTAAAGTGTTCCAATTATCGTCGCACCACCCTGTATACACAGACTTCCCAGCGCTATGAAGCACCTGAAGCAAGTGCAGACACCTTGAATCTGCCGGCAGATACACATTCTCAATAAGACAGCACACCTTTTTATTCACATACAGGTGCGGCCACTGTGAGAGGTGACACAACAGCGTGTGGCCGCGCTTTGTGGAGCGCCACTTTGGAATCTTGCGGCACATGTGCAATCAGCCATGAGGGGGAAATAGCTGCATGCCACCTGCGCTCTGGTGCACAAGCACTGTAGTCATGGTGTTCTAAAAGAAAGTATTTGGACTGAGTTATCGAGGCACGCATGCACAGAGCACCCCCTCCCCCCCCCCCCCCTAGTGTTTTATTTATTTTTAATAAATCTGGAGCATGTATTTACAAAATCAACAGGGTATGTCGTGTGATTTATTTTCTTTGTAAGGATAAGAATGTTGAAAGAGTCTGCTGTAATGAAAATGACCCTCCGGAACAGGAAGACGCATTTTAAGTTTTCTATTACCTTTTCCATTGCCTACCCACAGGACTTTTTAGCCTCTTCTCTGCATTGAAGTCATTCATTCATTCGTTCCGTTTTCTGTGTGCAGCACGCAGGCGCGCCACGATAACTCAGTTCAAATACTGTTTTCGCACCGTGGCTAGAGTGCTTGTGTTCTAGAGGTCTCATAATAAATATTGGTTTGGCAGTGTGTAGCAATGGGGGGCGAAACCGTAGCAGCTATTTCTGTCTCAGGCAGTGATTGCATACTTGCCAGGTTTCCCCAATTCTCCGAGAGACTCCCGAATTGTGAAGGATTTGTACAATTGTATGTCCAAAACAAAAGTCCTGAAAACGCTCCAATGTTTTGCCAAACCTTTCTCCAAGTCTGGTTTCATTGTGCCGGAGCTACCTGGCAGTCAAATCCAGTTCTACCCCAATTGACATCATTATCAGCGAAGGGCTTAAAAAGTGTTGCCGGCCATGCGCAGAGCCTGAAATGGTCTGTACAGCAGCAATGCTGAATGAGAGAAAGTTCAGCATAGCAGAGAAAAATCTCGCTCACTTCCGGGCGGGATTCTTTTAAACTTCTTGATCACTTTTTTTTGGTGAAGTGTCGCAGGGGCGAACATTGTTACACTCGACAGCATTCTCGGGGCTTCCTGAAAATGGCGGCGTTAGCTTTGTTCAAGATTTAGCAAGGGTGTTAGTAGTTTGTTTGACACAGTTTGGTTCCGGTTCGGTTCTAGCTAAATTAAAAATGCGTGTAAAATATTCCTTTCTGTTCATTCCAGGGGTGAGACAGCTGCGCATATTGCGCAGTTCTGATACAAATGTGTTTTCCTGCGCCGGGCTGCTCCAAAATCTTGAAATTCGCAAAAATTGCGCCAAACTGCTCCAAAACAGTCTGAGAGCCAAGGATTTTAACGTTCCCGTCAGTTTCGGTGGGGGAAAAATGCTTACTGACGGCATAATTTTCCAGCACCACAGAGGTGATGCTGTTTGTAAAGATTTAATCGATTGATCATTTAATAAAAAACCTGCATAAATTTTCCACGACATAGCCTTTTTGAAAGTCACAATGTCGGGTTGCATATTCGGTGAGATTTTAAAGTCTTCCCGTCCAAAACCATTGCAAAGTCCTGTAGAAAAAATACTTATGTGTATTGAGGCGATAAACTACTTGTGGTTGATGAAAAAACGGCAATTTTCGGAGCGCCGTATCTCCGGAACGACATCACGGGGCGCCGCCATCTTGGTGTGGAGAAGATTGGGAAACATGGCCGCCGAGCGACGCAGTTGCTCGACCTGCCCTTCAGGAGAGGAATTAACCAACCTCTTGGGCGGGTGAGGAGCATCGCTAGGCGGATGTGACGTCACGTTTGCTCGCAGCGTTCCCGCGCGGTATGTTTACATTTTTCCGAGTGCTGCCTACACGGCGTACGTGCCGTAGCGATTCAAGTAGTCGCGTTCGACTTATGCGGTCAACGCAAGAATTCATAAACTGGCGATGGTTGTCGCCCTGTCAGTCGTCGTTCAACAGCTCCAGCGTCTTCTGGCACAACAGCTTTGCAGTTATCTGTTACCATCGGCCGACCAGGTGAGTGTTTTTTGGCGGGTTTGCAATCAGTTCGCATATCTCCTACTGCAAAGCGTGCTTTCTGCTTGCAGCAGTTATATTAGCGACGTTTACAAAATTGTTAACGGCGCGTTCTCACCGTCTTGCATTATTGTTGCTGTTTATGCTGCTCTGTTCGCGTCTGTCGGCGATCGCAAGCTGTTGGCGGTTTGTTGCACGGCGCGGGAACCCGTCTCGCCCGTGGCGCTTCTTTGTCTCTTCTTCAATGTGGCGTCATTAACATCGCTTGTTATCCTTGGGCTAACCTATCTTAATGTTGTAACGAAAATGAACTTGCTGTGCGAACTGAGCGTGACAGAACGCTGTTGGCAAGGTTTTCGTGTGCGCGTGTGGTTCGTGAGGGCGTTGTAACACGCTGCTTTGGCCTCTTGCACCTCTTTCCTGCATCTTGTACTCTTGCTTGCCAGGAGTGCCTGCCAAGGGATGGTTACTTCGTTATGTGTTTTCATATTTAATAGTGAACCACTCAGCGTTCTATAACTGATGCAAATGCAGGCGGAACGACCCCGATAACAACGCAGGGCAGGGGCAGTGCTTGTGTGGTCTTCTCTGTCGTTTGCCCTTCTTTTCAGTCGTCGTAGATTATTTACTGTTGCGTTTGATTCTTCACGTTTCATTTTTCTCTTGCAGCATCTCCTGACTGCAGTCACGGTGCCCCTAGCCTGCGTGCAGCACTCATCCTGCCATTCTATTGGGAACTGATGTTCGCAGGCCACTTGTCACGACCTAACGGGTTCCCGCCCTTGCCTGGCTTATAATTGATGGTATACTTCAGATACACTGCTGCGTTCTCTCTCTGCATACATTTAAAGCGAGTGTTTACACTAACACAGCAGTGGATAACCATGAAGACAGCAGTGTGTGTACTGGAAATGCCAGTGAAAACAAAACCAAACGATCTACAGATCTATGCCAGCTTGACCATTACAAATCTTTCAGCGAGTGTCAAAGCAATGGACAGCTGGGGATATCTCGTGCGCTAAATTGTGTTCTTCTTTCTGTTTGTTTTCTATTTGCTGGTATAAATTTACGAATTGATAGTATGAGTAAAGTAGACAGAGAACAAAGTGATTGCGTTGCTCTTAGAAATGCCTTACACGAAATAAAACTGCTTCCTGTGAGTTCGCACTGCTCAGTGCGGGGAAAAAAGGTTCCGTATAACAAATAATTTGGTGCACCCAAACCCATCTGTGATGAACATATGTCATGCATGGATTATTTAAGGGCATGTTATTAGCTTTGGCAAAACAAGAAAGTGACCTCTTTCTTGTGCAGAAAACTAGTTTAGTTGTAATTTTGGCTCTTATCTGTCCAGTGTCAACAGGAATAGTAGCCTTGATGTGCGACTTTGCGGACACTTTTCTGTCACCTTCCTTCAATGTCACCACAGTGGTGGTGAAGACTCCTGGGCAGTCAAAATCTCATGATGACAGGCAGTTATATTCTACCACGAGAAGCACCCTCCACAAGCCATGAGGCCTTGCTCTGTTTTCAGCTGGGGCTCCTTTCGTTGCCAAGTGCCTTGGTCTTTTGGGGTAAAGCTCCCAAAACAGGGTGGTCTTGTCCCTGTTGGAATTGTCATGTTGATCATACTTTTCACCCACAGCTTTCCAGTTCATTTCACTTTTCTAACCCAATTCTAATGTTATTAGTGTAGGGAAATCTGGTGTCCAGCAGCTTGCGTTTCAAAGGGAATAGATGTAGCAACTACATCAAGCACTAGCTGATTCTGATGCTTAGTGGACTTTGCTGTGAGCCGTCCAAAGCACCACAAGGGGAAGCAGTGCTGGTCTTATGTAGTGTACTACTTTGGAGCTGCAAAATTACAATGCACCTTTTATTACAATGCACCTTTTTTACCTCAATTTTTTATGCTGCAGTGGAAATCATGCGAATACATGTTTGTAAATGTCCATTCCACCAACAAATTCACGGCATGCCTCGACAGTAGGCACAGTTTTATGCATCTAGATAATCACCTGTACCCATTTATCACAGGCCTGCAATTTGCACATGGTCGGATTTAAGCACCCTAAATGTGGCAAGTGTAACCGACCGTAACACACAATCTTGAAAACTTTACCTTATCAACGCGAAAGCAATAAGTGGCCCATTGACTAAGAAGCCACTATCCGCTGTCTGTACTAGCACAACAGCTCCTAAACCGGCCGGCAGTGCAAAGAGAGCAAAGAGTGGATTGAGTTCAAAACTTTGGGAAGAGTTCAAACCACATGGGAATCAAACCCAGGACATCCCTAGTGCAAGTCCAGCACCACATCCTTGACACCACTATAGCTCAGTGGGTCTAGCTGACTAAAGGTGGACCCAGGGAGCGCATTGTGACCTTAAACTGAAAAAAAAGTCCACAGGTACAAGCAACCCGACATACAATGAGTTTTAAATTTCTTGGCAATTCATTAGGCCAGCACATAGCCGTAACATCCCCACTCAGGTGAATTGGCCAGTCACGATGATAGCTGCTGTCAGAAGCTCATGGCTGTTTCACCAATTCCCGTTTGTCTTAAAACAATGCTGCTTAAATTACACACTGGCCAACTGCACCTCATCGAGTATATTTTACGCTCCTAGCATTCTGCAGTAGCCTTGTTTAGTGTTAAAGAACTACGTATTTGATCACATGTGAAGACTGCGATTTCTGTTAGAGCATTTTGTGCTTTCAACCTGAATTGGTTGACGCTCGTCAATTCAACACTGGCTGCAAACTTTTATTGTGGTGTAATAAACATAAAACCTGGATAGAGTAAAAATACTGAAGAGTAAATTATGCTAGGCTTATACATTGCACAGCGTAGCTGTAAACATCAAAATTCAACTTTTTAGGTTTCACGAGGAAAAGCTCAGCATAACTTGGGCCAGCTATGAAGGGTAACTGAAGTGTAGGGCTATAGGTTAAGTCAGGCCACCTATAAATCTTTGACATGCTTCGAAATCTTGGAACACAGGCATTTTTTTTGTTCTACCTAAACCAATGCTTTGGACTTTGGCGAAATGTTTTGTACGGGTTAAACTGCACAATGCAATTGCAAATAATAATTGAACAAACATCTGTTGTGTCCATTCGAGAATCCAGTGCTTGCCTAATATCGAAAATTGCATCCAGCAATCGATTCAAGAAATGTACTTCTATGTCCAAGAGACAAGCTCAAATAAAAAGTTACCCTACTTCAACTGCATCCCTTGCATATTTATTTATTTGAAAATATTTAGCACGAAAACAACAGAATGGTACCAACAGGCAGTGCGGTCACTTTTCGTGCTCTCTCTCTCGTGCTGTGTTGTTTTTCCAGTTTATTAATTTTAAAAATGCCACATTTGCCATTTTAGTTGGTTTTATTTGTTTTGATGTTATGCTGTGTTGCCAACGAAACTTTGTAAATGTCTTCCTAAGAAAAAAATAAGAATACCTAGCATTTGTAAGTGTATGCTTCTTGATGGATAGCAACTCTCACTATATGAAAGTGAAGCCAAGAAAACACCAAAGTCATCACAAACACTGAAGAATGTTTATTGACATGGCATCACATCACTTGCTGGACAAGCAATAAGGCACCATAATGCTGCTCACACAAGAGTGCGAAGTATGCGCCGTGGCTAAAACCACTTGATAAAAATACAAGCAGGCGCTTATCTGCCCCAAGGTGACCCTGAATGAAAATGTGACATCCGCAACACTGGAAATCAACAAAAGTTATTGGGTCAGGCATAAGTGAAAAGTGCGGGCAAAAGTCGAGGGCACTTTCATGTGTTGGATGACGAGACTGCTGGCACAAGACAGGAAGGATCGAAGGGTGCTAACTCAGTATTGTATGGTTACAAATACGTGCAGATTGCTACTCACTGGACCAAAAGTGCTTGAAGACCCTTCCCACTAACTTACAACCAAATTCCTTAAATGATCTCTTGCGTCCCTCCTACCCACCTAATTTAGCGGAGGCAGTGTGGGACACACTCCTGCATTTCATATACCGACCCACTATTTTTCCCTTGCTATTTCCCACCCATACCCGTCATGAACTTTAACTTTCTATGTCCCACCAGTGGAATATGCCATGCCAAAAAGGCATTACAGAAAAGCCAACTTTCTCTGACAATGATAATGATCGTGGGTAAAGAAGTGCAGAAAAAAAAAAACGCTTCCTGCAGTCAGAAACAAATCAGGACCCTCGCGGTGTGAAACCAACATCTATTCCGTGACACCATTGCAACATGGTCGAAGTAGTTTGAATCTGGATAGCGGCGCATCGAGATGCAAAATTAGACAAAAATGGTGCACCTCACATTCTAATGACGACGACAGTTTGAACGCGAAGCTTTCGTCGAGCAAAATCAAGCGGCGAAGTTTCAAAGCCACTGCAATCAAAAGTCCAAACAGCATGCAAGTAAGTGATAGCTGAAACAGGCAACGTCCAAGCTCAGATGACAATCTAGCAAGAAATCCCTCGTGAGAAAACTGAGTTAAACTGAAAGACAATTTCTCCTAGACACCCTTCCCACTAACTTACAACCAAATTCCTTAAATGATCTCTTGCGTCCCTCCTACCCACCTAATTTAGCGGAGGCAGTGTGGGACACACTCCTGCATTTCATATACCGACCCACTATTTTTCCCTTGCTATTTCCCACCCATACCCGTCGTGAACTTTAACTAATCGCTACTTCTAAGGGGGTCTGATGCACTAGCAAGAGGCCCCCGGGTGTTATTTTTTAACAGTTCAAGAAACGTAAAAAAAAAAAGCCATTATTGTCGTAAGACAAAAGCGTGCATGTTTTTTTTCCTTGCAATTAATTACAGCAACTAATGAACACATGACAGAACAAGTAACAGAGAGCAATGATGAAACTGACAACCACAGATTTGCACATAACTGTGGAGAGGGACTCTCTGGATAGGAGACTGAGCAATAGAAGAGCACAGCAGCTGCGGCTGAACCTTCCCACGCAGCTGAACAGAGACGAAGAATACGGCAAATGGACAAAATTAAGGGTTGGGAGTCTTAGTACCCACTGTACTTTCTTATCAACCAGGCGTGTGGCTGGATGGTATAGATGAACAGCAACGTGGGAGCTAGAGGACTGCTTGCTGGCGACACTACTACCACCCAGTAGTCTGTACTCCACAGTACACAGTAGGAGGAAACAAACTGGAAGTGGGACTGCGAATTGACATGATGTTACAAATGAAAAAAGTGGTGCGTGGCTGTCACAAGTCAAGGTCAATCACCCTTAAGGGGAGGTGCCGAAACCCCTTAGAGAGAGGATGAAGGCATGACATTTGAATCTAGTGGCTAAAAATGAACCATTCATGTAGCACCCCACCGCAAAAGGGGATTGATCCTCACTCATTTCCTGAAATAAAGTTTAAAAGCAGTTCATCCAGGGCAGTTGCCACCAGCACCCTAGAGTAGTATGGTGGAAACACACCACAATCTTCGCTTTTGGGAGGTCTTTTACCGGGCTGTCTACCAAAAAACTCAAATTCTTTTTTTCTAAGTGGGCACCTGGTCTTAAAAAAAAAAAAACATGGTTTTTACAGTTAGGACGATAAAAATTGGGTGATGCATGTGGTTTTTCATTGAAATTGTAGATATGAAGTTTGTTTCTGTGTAAAACAACTACATTAAACTTTATTTGGCTTTTATGTTTGATTTTTTGACAGCCTTTGTAAAAAAACTGCTTGAGGGATGCAGCTGAACAAGGTACCGGTGAACTGTGCACAAATCAAGGACTGACTGCCATAAGACTAACATTATCATTATATATGGTCTGTAGCAGAAGTGACAGCTGTTTGAAGTTTGGGCCTGGACGGCAACACCAGTTTTCCTGGTTCCCATTTTCTAGGCCCAAACTTCACATGGCTGTAACTTCTGCTACAGACCAGATAGAATGATAATGCTAGTATTATTGCACTCCTTGACTTGTGCACAGTTAACTGGTACTTTATTCAGCTGCGCCCCTCCAGCAGTTTTTTTATAAAGGCTGTCGTAAAATCAAACATAAAAATCCAAATAAATGTGAATAGAGTCGTATTACACAGAAACAAATTTCATATCTACAGTTTCAATGAAAAACCACATGCATCCCCCGATTCTTATCATCATAACTGTAAAAATAAAGTTTTTGATCAAAAACTGATGTTCCTTTCTAACTCGAAGTTTTCTGGCCAGCTCCGGGCTCGAAGGTCAGCTGCGCCTGATCAAAAGGACTGTCAACGCGGCTTGAGCTCAAGGCATCCTGGAATGAGGACACCTCTCTGAAGCATTTTGCGCATTTAATTAAAGTTTATTCTCTCTCTCTCTCCATCTTGCAACTTGTCAAAGTCCAAAATCTAAACTGCTTCGACCGTATCAGAAGGGCGCAGTCTGACAGACAATGGTTTCATAATGCAAGGGACACTGGTTCCATTATGACCATGGAAAGCGTTTTTTCTTGAGGTGCATGTGCTTTTGCTTATCATCCGCATCGCTTTGTGAAAATCACTGTGTAAAGTTAGCTTTCCTGCAGTGCATTATGTAGCCACATTGAATGCAATCAGTGAGGTCCTGAAAGCTTCACTTTAACAACAGGAGTTACGTGCTCGTCAAGACCCTCGTCTCACAGCAAACTTCTCTTCACCAGCAGGCACAGGCTAGAGCCCAGTCAGCAGGTGCTGCAAAGACATGATGAGAGTATTTAAGCACGAACCTCAAGATGGAAAGGAGGCGGAGCAAAGAGCAAGCTAGGTGTGGTGCTGTCAGGACACTGATGTCGCAACCCAAGCCTGGGAACAAGCGGAGCCAATAGCGCAGTTGTTCCAGCCTCCTCTGGAACAGTGATTCAGCTGATACGCCAACAGTGACACGCCAATTTATAGTTATATTCTATATTTATATTAAATGAAGCCAGTGCACGTGATGCCATCTCCTGAGTTGTGCCATGCTTGCACCGCTCACCCCCTTGCTGGTAGCCATGTGCTCGTACCGTGGTCAACCTCAAGTCTTCACCCCTTTCCTTTGAAATCCTTTGTGTGCACGCACAACTCACCACATGCTGTCGAAAAAGAAGAAATAAAAACGTGCATCACTAGAAAGCATAGCTGCTACCCCAGCCACAAGTGGAGGGGGCACCCTTTTGTTTGTTTTGCCCGAGACGACTGTCCAGAATGGCGGATTACCAGCCCGCACATGTGCAGATTGCTAATAGAAAAAGGTCCGTTACCGCAATCTCATGGAGTCCGACGTATCACAGACGCTGCGGCACATACATGGCGGCGCACACACAGGGTCGCCCACTTGTGGGCCACACCAGTGAATACAACCTATGAAGTGCTATACCCACCACCGATATAGCATTATCTAGCTGCAGTCAGCAACACTTTTTTATATGTTTACACGTACTTTCAAGCGTTCGGAGGGTCAAAATGGCTGCTTGTCACTGCTTCTGACCATGGGTCGATCCCACCAATCTGGCTGCCACAAATCACAGTAATAACGCGGAAGTCTTCAATTGTGGGCCGGACTGACACACACGATTCGTGCCAGGGCTGTCAAACTGGCGTGGCAACTTTCTGATCGCGGCGTTAACACGCCACAGTGGTTCGAACACTTGCCCAGTATGAAGGTAGCTATTTCTGTCGTCGTTGGTTTGTCGCATAATGCATGCTTTACTGATGTTTAAGTGCAAGACCTGGCAAGCTTCTCTAGCTCGCCCAGAATTTCTCGATACGCAGCTCTGAGCTGACGTGTGAGCACGTCTATTTGTCGTGTGGTTCCTTGTTAATGAGCCAGACCATGCAACTGAACGGTGCGAATGCAGATTTGATGCTTTCAGCGCATTTCACTCCTTTCTTCGATCAACAAGAGAGAAACTGTCAGTAATGCTCGTAGAAAGACGGGGCGATCCAGAAATGCTGCTTGGACACTTCCTAGTACCATATAAATAGTGTACTTAATCTTACCGAGAGCCAAAGCATCATTTTAGGTTGTAGTGAAGCAGACCAGAAAACACCCCTGCCCTTTGTCTTGTCCTTTCTCTTTGAAGCACTCCTTTGTTTATGTATTGAAAACCAATTTGTGCAGCGGCACACTTCATTAGTTATTTGTGTATATGGCTAATTTTTTACATTTTAACATTTATGTTCTCATTGTAGTATGATACTAATCTTGATCAGTGCATTTTTGAAGCAGAGGTGGTTTTCTTCAGGTGGCAGTTCCTTTTCTCCACAAAAAAGGGCTTGCTGTAAACAGGATCAAACAACAAAAAAGGAAATCTGTTTTAAGTAAGGAGGAAAAAGGTTCACGTCAATTTATAAGGCTGAGACAAAGATTATGACAGTCACTACACGTGCTGCGGTTCCCGTAGGGCTAACAAGCGATTTGCAAAAAACTGGACAACACTTCCCATGGTGCGGAAACCGAAGATGTACTCCTGCAATTAAAACACGGAATTATCGCTGCCCCTTCAAAGGTAGATAATTGAGCCATTTTGGCACTTGATCTTTAGAAAGCTTTGATCGCGTATCACACCAGGCTATTTTGTGTAACGTTGCCACTTTCACTCCGTGTCGCCGCACATACAACTATATATCCGTAACTTCCTTTCGAACCGCACGGCTGTTATTCAGCTCGGTGACCTACAATCCGACACTATCCATTTCCCAACCATTGGCCTGCCTCAAGGTGCAGTATTATCCCCACTCCTATTTAACATTGCCCTAATCCACCTTCCCAGTAAGCTCGCCGCGATCCCTCGCTTACTCCACAGCATATACGCCGATAATATTACGCTGTGGACCACCAGAGGCAGCGACTTTCAAATTGAGGAGGTTCTCTAACAGGGAGCTGACTTAGTTACCGCCGCCGCGCAAGTTGGGCTTGGATGCTCACCTGAAAAATCTGAGCTTTTAATCCACCCCGCCAAATCAACCGGCAACCCGGCCCAGACACCCACCATTGAGGTCCGCATTGATGGTAGGGATGTTCGCCAAGTGGAAGTCCTGAAAATACTTGGGCTCTGCATACAGCGCAATTTCGCAAACATTAAGTACCTAGCACAGCTGAATTCTCAGGTGAATCAGACGATCGCCCTCATCCGCAGGATTGCTGCCCGCAACAAGGGGCTCAAAGAAACGGAGCGTATCCGGCTGATACAGGCATTTGGGCTCTGCCTTCTCACTTACTCCCTCCCGTATCTCTTGCCCTCGCGTACCGAACCCTCTAAAGTCAACTGCCTCATTCGAAAGACCTAAAAAACGGCGCTACAAATCCCTCAGAGCACTACCACTGCCAGACTCGAGAAACTCGGCATTTACAATACTGCGGAGGAACTCATTGAAGCCCACCTTATCGGTCAGCTAAATAGGCTCTCATCCACCCCCACCGGTCACACTCTCCTTGTTACTCTTAACCTTAAAGCCCCTATCCTCTGTGATGACAGGCTCCCGGTACCAGCCGACATTCATGGCTCCCTCACTATCCACCCTTTACCGCGCAATATCACCCTGTTTTCAACAAGCAGCCTAGGGAACTACGAGCACAAGCACTTACAGAGAAATACCCCGTCCACCCCACTACGGTTTACGTGGACGCAGCTTGCTATCGATGGCAGGATGCATACGCTGTCGCAGTAGTAATCAACCATCCCAACACTCCTCCTCTTAAATCCCTAACAGACCGCACCAACTGACCGCTGAGGCGGAGGCGGCAATAGATGATCAGTAAAAAGTGCAAATGCTCATGGGTGCATTGTCAGCTCCCGCAAAGTTCTGTTACTTCCGGTTCGAGAGCTCTCCTGGCCTCCCATATGCCGACGGCTTTCACGCGCGCTTGTGCTTGTTGTTTATCTGTTTCCACTGAAAAAAAAAAACCGCTCATGCATCGCACATTCAATGTGTAACAACAATGAATTCTACTAGGGGCTTCTCTGAAAGGTTAGCACTCTGTGACAAATAAACAACACGCACACACACGCGTGAAAGCCGCCGGCGTACGGGAGGCCAGGCGAGATCTCGAACCGAAAGTGGCTGGAGCAGACAACGTACCCATGAGCCTTTGCACTTTTTACCGGTCACCTATCGCGCTAACCCTTACACATAGGCCGCCCCCTATCACTATCATCTCGGATTCGAAAACGGCCATTCGAAATTACGCCAGAGGCATGATCTCGCCCCTGGCGCTCAAAATTCTCCTCAAAAATCCTCCTACCATACAAATAAAGCTGATCTGGACTCCGGCCCACATGGGCATGGGGAGAAATGAGGCAGCACATAGGGCCGCTCGAGAGCATACCGTCCAAGCAGGCCCTAGCCTCGAACCCTTTTCTTGGAGCCCTATCAGCTTGGGACAGTCTCTTGACCTTCCAAGACATTACGGCACATTACCGCCTCTCACGCTGCCAGCTCCCCCCCACACACCCGGATTTATCCAACAGGGAAGAACGGCTATGGCGACTGGTGCAAACCCATACCCTCCCATGTCGCTACCACCTGCACCGTATTTATCCTTCCGTCTACCCCTCCACCAACTGCACGGCCTGTGGAGCAGTGGAAACACTGGACCATCTTCTTTGGAACTGTCCCCACAACCCCTATCCTCTCTTAGCAGATGGTGGGCACTGGGCAGCTTCGACCTGTCTACCCAGCGGGTGGTGACGGCGAGGGCTGCTGCGGACACCGGTACGCCGGTCACCACGTCACCTAAGGGGCCTTTAAAGGCTCAATAAAATGTTTGTCCTCCTCCTCCCATGGTGCGGTCACATGCGGTTTTGCACAGATGGCATCTGGCCCCATTTTGTCTGACTGGCAATGAAAACTGCCTGCTTCAAAATAACTAAGACATTTTTTAGCCACATTTATATTCAGGCAGAAAGTGCTGTGCAGCCAATGCATGTAATGTTGCCTAGTATGAAAAATTGTGCTCAATAGGTTTCTGAGGAAAGCTGGTTTCGAGAATTGCATTGTGCCATAGGACAAAACAAAATTAACTATAAATGAAAAACAACACAACAAAAGTCCTGAGTTTTGCCATGCATATTTTTGTGCTCCTTTTCTATCATGTTTACAACCAACATGACCATACTGTTAATTACATTGCACCTTTGGTCTCATAGGTCACCCAGAAAGGAAAACAACTGAAGTCGAGGAAGTAGTGTAAGGAAAATTCACTTTATATTGTAAAACAACAACAGTATTAATGTATTCTTGAAAGCGTGAGAAACAACAGCCTCGCCTGGACCTTTTGCAAATGTAAAATAGTTTCTTCTTGTCTTCTTTTTATTTTATGGTGAAGGAATGGGGCTGCTTCTTTTCCTGCAGCTTGTTAAGTTGGCCAATTTTTATGTGATCAGGTATCTAAGCATTCAGGAGTAGACGTGTCCTGATCAGGTATATCTTGAGTCCAACTGAGTAAAGCGTATTCTGATTTTTATCATGCTAAGGGTCATATTCCGAATGCTCCCCATGAGCACAAACGAGTTGCAGTGAATGAATGAAGATAGCACGGAATTCTTTTATCAACACGTAAATGCCCAAGACTAGTTCACATACTTGAGCAAATCACAAGCACGGCATAAACTTAATGCGGTTGCTCAGCAGTTGGGCAACACGCCACTATTTAAACTAAATGCATATGCTACTCGATAGTTTCCCTCCAGCTTAGAGACTGCCTTTTCCATGTATTTTCTAGTTCATAAATATACCATAGAATGCTTGGCTGCAGCAGCTCTCATAAATTACAAAAGGACAAAAATAAGATGGTCATTGCTTCCACAGATGATCCCTTTGTATCATTCCTGACATGAAATAGCCAAGTGAATCTTTGGACCTTGGTAACAAACTGTTTCAAAGCACAGTGCAAACCGTGATGAACAAACAGCATTGCGTCAGGTGCATAGCCTGCGACACTGTGCAGCTGAAAAAAATATCTATGTCTTTCTGCTTCATTTTCCTGTGTCTACATATGCAAAGTGCCTTTATTAACAATAAAAGCAGGGCGGTAGGAGGGGTGTAAAACGTTTAAAGAGCTTACGGCAAAATAATGTGACACGCTTTTTTTAAACATTATGTATGAGCTGCCTCACGTAAGAGGCATTTCTTACAACATTCTTAGCCCTGTATGGCTTTCTCACACAACTTAGATGTCGTGCGAAAAAGGCAACTTAGTCTAACAGCTCAAGGCGAGGTAGGTGCATCTTCTCCCGTTTGCACTCAAGAGTTTACATGAGAAGGCATTAAGTAATTGCATCATAATCGAGTAAACTGAGGTCACTTCGCACTATGAGGCACAGGGCAGTGTGGTAGACCTCTCACTCAAGGATCTTGAGCGTAAACCAAGACATTGTGTACAGAAGGTTATTTTTTTTGGCTTTATAAATTCAATGCAGCCCCGGCAGCCAAGAGTCGAACCCAAGACATTGTACATCCCTGCAGCCATAGGAAACCATGTGAGATCTGAGCAATCTGGCACCTGAGAAATCTCAGTACGATGAATAAAGCTACCGTGCGATATTACTTAGTGTTTACAAAAACCAAGGATAGGCAGCATAGGGGCACTAGATACATCCTTGCTTACACAAAACTCAAAAGTAAAATTAAAAAATATATATATATATATATGATGCGGCCATCCGAGGCACGGTATATCTATGGTGTTGACTAACACCATGTACTGTGCCCTGGCCGACGACGTAATTTATGTTCCTGCCTCCACTGGAAGCTGGAAAGCACTGTAAACGGCCCTGCGGTCAGCCATAACCCATTAAATGCCCAAGACTACAGTGCAAACTTTGTCGTGACGGAAACCACGTACGGTGCTGTTTGCACGAAGGTCACGCCAGCCCACCTCAGATTGTGCTATATCGGTAGTGCATATAACAATTTCTGGTGGGACTTCACTAGGTGGTACATATAGCATCATCCATAAATTTTCAACAGTAAAAAAATGAAGGTAGTAATTAAGCAGTGCATGAGCTATCCCTACCTCTTCATTGTTTCACTAGCTACTGAAAGACTTGTATTTGAAAATGTCAGGCTGGAATGGATGCATAGACCAGGTTGGTTTTTTGACATCGGCATAAATAACTAAACTTGATTTTTAGTACACACGCTGCTGTCTTCATGGCTATCAACTACCGTGTTACTGTAAACCCTCGCTTGAAATGTACACGGAGTGAGAACGCACTGGTGGATCTAAAGTATACCATCAAATAGAAGCCAGGAAAAGTCGGGGAACCCGTTTGGTTGTGACAAGTGGCCTGCACTAGAATGGCAGTTCCCACTAGAATGGCAGGATGAGTGCTGCAGGCAGGCTAGGGGCACCGTGACTGCAGTCAGGAGATGCTGCAAGAGAAATAAATGGAACATGAGGAATGAAGCACCGTTGAGGCAGCAGTAAATAAACAATCTAGGATGACTAAAAAAAGGGCAAACGAAAGCGAAGACCACACAAGCAGTGCTCTTGCCCGCCCTGCGTTATCCGGGTCGTTCCCGCTGAATTTCCATCGGTTATTGAACGCCGATTGATGAGATGAAAACACATAACGACGTAAGCATTCCTTGGCAGGCACTCCTGACAGAAAAAGTGCTGGATGCAGCAACGAGTGCAACAGGCTAAAGTAGCGTGTTACAACGCCCTCACGAACCACACGCACACACGAAAACCTTGCCAACAGGGACCTGTCACGCTCCTAACTTCACCAACAGATCGTACTGCAAGTTCATTTTCGTTACAATATTACGATATCGGTTAGCACAAGGCACGTTGTCTAGAAAAAGCGTCGAGGAAAACAAGTGATGTTAATGACGCCACATTAAAGAGACAATGAAACGTCATGGGCGAGACGGGTTTGCAATGCGAGCGAGTTTCCGCGCCGTGCAACAAACCGTCAACAGCTCGCGATCGCCGACAGACGCGAACGAGCAGCATAAACAGCGACAATAATGCAAGACGGGGAGAACGCGCCGTTAAGAATTTCGTAAACGTCGCTAATATAACTGCCGCGAGCAGAAAGCAAGCTTTGCAGTAGGAGATATGCGAACTGATTGCAAACCCGCCAAAAAACACTCACCTGGTCGGCCGATGGTGGACAGTTGAACCAGTTGAACGCCCACAGATAACTGCAAAGCTGTAGTGCCAGAAGACGCTGGAGCTGTTGAACGACGACTGACAGGGCGACAACCATCGCCAGTTTATGAATTCTTGCGTCGACCGCATAAGTCGAACGCGACTACTTGAATCGCTACGGCACGTACGCCAACGTACGCCGTGTAGGCAGCACTCGGAAAAATGTAAACATACCGCGCGGGAACGCTGCGAGCAAACGTGACGTCACATCCGCCTAGCGATGCTCCTCACCCGCCCAGAAGGTTGGTTAATTCCTCTCCTGAAGGGCAGGTGCTCGTGGTTCAGGCAGAGTGCTCTTCTCCGATTTCTACCGTGGTTTTGGTTATGAGGCTGGCTGGGTTTACATTTAGTCGTTTGGTCTGTTGCGGGAAGTTGCGCGACTCGAAAGACGGGAGTTCATCAGAAACGTGGTGCCCGCGAATTCGCCGAGTTTCGGCCTTGAGTGTGAGGCGCGACGCGTGCTTGAAGTGGTTTAAAGCAGAGGTTGAAAGCAGGGTTGTCCTCTGTCGCCATTGCTGTTCATGCTGTACATGGCTAGACTAGAAAGAAAGCTTGAAGGCAGTAAAATAGGTTTCAATCTATGTTATGCCGCAAAGGACAGGAAGTGGAACAACATATCCCGGGACTGATATATGCAGATGACATAGTACTACTAGCAGATAGCAAACAGTGTCTGCAACAGCTCAGATATCTGCGGGGAAGAAGCCACTGAACTGGGCTTAGAGTTTAGCAGGGGAGTTCTAGTTTTCAATGACAACGCCCGTAACGAATCGGTATTCATTCAAAAAGCAGCAATACCGTGGGTAATGGAATACAAATATCTGGGCATATGGTTAAACGAAGGTCAGCCGTATCTAAAAACTCATGAAGAGCATTTAAGAATGAAAGGCAGAAGAAACGCCTCTCGTGAAGCAGAGGAATCTGGAAGGGAGTAATGGTACCAGCACTCACCTTTTCAAACGCAGTAGTGTGTGTCAAATCAGAGATTCGATCAGGGCTAGAAGCAGTGATTTCCCTACACCCCCCCTAGGGGGTGTGTAGACCCCCCCTTGAATCCCCAAATTTCACTCTTATCAGTCCTTGTATGGACCTTTTTCAGTATCGATCTGCGCATGCGCGGGCTGCCCGTCTGCTATTCTTGGCAGTAGCCTCGGGCAAAATAAACAAAAGTGCGCCCCCCGAGCTGGCTGTTAGCGTTGCACGTATTTATTTCCTTTTTTTCGACAGCTCGTGGCAAGTTCGTATGTGCACACAAAAAAGGCTTTCAAAGGAAAGGGGCAAAGTGGTTTGAGGCTGACCACGCTGCGAGCACATTGCTACCAGCCAGGGAGTAGCGAAAATGAAAAAAAAAAAAAAAAGTAAAGGAAAAGGGGAGCTTCAACGGCCGCAGATTAGTCACGGAAACTTTCGCCTGCTACCGTGACATTCATATGAATGGTACGGGTGACGGGTGGGTGCGGGAGCAATTGCAGGACGAGAACATTTTGTGCACGAGATCTCCGAAACCCAGATATTTTCGGGGGTGTGCCTTACTGCCATTTAAAAAAAAATGGCAGTAAAGACAGGTAAAAAAATAAAAAAAAACTGGATAAAAAAACAGCTTTTCTAGTTTCAGGGGTGGAAGCAGGGTCTAGCTTTTTGGAGCAGGCACGGGAGCAGCAAAAGTCTTATTTTGGAGCAGCAAAAATCCCATTTTGGAGCAGGTTTGGAGCAATTTAGGGGCTACTTCGGAGCACTTTTGGAGCACACTGACGGCCTTAAATAATGCGACTGAGCGCACTTTTAAGAGCAACTAATTTAAAAACTGCATGAAAAATAGAATTGGCCAGAATTATTTAGAAGGAGCGCAATAAATTAAATAGGAGCTGGCATCTTGATATTACCCTTTACTCGGGACTGAAACCTGCTTTTTGCCAATTCCTTTAAATGTAGCGACTTTTTGGCCCTTATTTGTATAATACTCAACACTATGTTACTAACAGTGGCTGCTTTTAAATGCAGAGCATTTCTTAGCCTCGCCTCTTCCTGCGTCGGACGGCGTCCACAGCAGGCGCGCCTCTCCTCTTTCCCTCCTCTCTCTCAACAGCAGCTGGCGCGCGCATGCGTCGTAGTCAGCCCGTTCGCTCCGTCGCGGTCTCGGCGTAACATGTGCGTGATAGCAGCGCGGTGGGGCGTGGAAGGGCGCGCGCTGCTTGCGCATGCGCGCTCTCCCCCCCCCCCCCCCGTACTGCTCTCCCTCTACTGCGCGCGCTGCAAATATAAAGCGGCTAGCGGTGGCTCGTGCTTCAGTCACTGCGTTGCTCCTTCCTTCCTTGGTTGACGCTCGCTCCACCCTAACGCGACTTTACTCTCCTCTCTATACCCCAAACCAACACCAACGCAACTACGACCCCCAATGCTCTGCATTTACTCCTGTTCCCCTCGCGGGAAGGCGCGGGAATTTTTTTTAATTTTTTGGTAAAGTAGTTTCGAGCTAAAACAATCGCGTGCAGTGCGCCGCACCGCTGCCGCCGTCACCGCAACCGTGAAATCAGGCGTCGTGAACGTGCCCTACCCGAGCGGCGCTGAGCGCGCATCGTCTCGCATCGATATTCCCCAACACGAAGACGGGCGCCGTACAATATGATGCCGTATTCGTAGCAAGCTGCCGCCGCCGCGTCGACCGAGAAGGCAGGCATCATAGGCAGGCAATGGTAGGCAGCGAACGAAGAGGGCGATTTCACGAGCCTCATTCCGTAATAGACGCGAAGGTGAAAGCGGGCACGGCATCCCATCAAGACGCCCGCTTTCGCGGTCGAGTCGAGCCTCGTCGGCGCGCGAACGAGTACGGCGGCTGCGTGGCGCGCTGCACGCAACTGTCTTAAAGGAAAGTGATAGCGGCCGCCGCAACACTCTAGAGGAGGGTGCGCATGCGCTCAGTATCGCAGAAGAGCCCTTCGCGCGGAAGCTCGCGTCGTCGCGGTTCTCGGTTCGTGCAGGTCCCGAAAAATTAGACTTCAATCACCACAGTAACTGCGTAGTCGCGCAAAAATAATTATAAAAAAAAAAACTACTGATGCGAAGGGTGTACGAAGGGGTCGTTCGTCTTACTTCGAGCAGCTGCAAATTCCAGAGGCCATGCCTCACTAGATAACTGTTCAAAGTACTTTTACTCATGCTGGTGACAGCCTTCCGGGAAAGCCGCGGCGATAACAACGTTGCGATAAACTCCACGAGGAAACCACGAGTGCACCGAACTGCCGTGGCTATGGATGCGGCGTGGATGCGGCTGCGTCTATTGTGTAGCCAGCGCTCAGTGTTGCCCGGACGACGACAAGACTCGGCTAAATTTGGCGTTTTATGCTCTCAATGGACAATAATCACGCAAATTGCCGTTTCTGCGCAGCTTGGCGCAGCAGGGCAAATTGACGCACAATGGCGCAATTGGCGCAGCAGTTCCACCCCTGTAGTTTATGAACCCCCCCCCCCCCCCCCAGAGCCATTGGGACACCCCCCCTTGATTCGATGCCTGGGGAAACCTTTGGCCTAGAAGTAAATCAGAGGGCCGTAGGTCGATTGGCATTAGGAGCACACAGTAAAACAACAAATGAGGCAGTGCAGGGAGACATGGGATGGGCATCCTTCGAAGTGAGAGAAGCACAGAGCAAAATATGTTTTGAAGAACGACTGAGAAATATGGATGATCAGAGATGGGCAGCCAAAGTGTTACGGTATCTTTACATGAAAAGCGTGGACACACAATGGAGGAAAAAAACCAGAAGGCTCAGGTCAGGACAAAGTATATGAAACCTGGAAGTGCAGGGGAAACGACCAAGGCAATAAAAAATGAAGTGAAAGAAACAGAAGCAACGACCTGGAAAAAGAGGATGGATGCGAAGAAGACCTTAGATATCTACAGGATCGGGAAGCAGGAGATCACAAGGGGAAAATTATTCGATAATACCAAAGGGAGTGCACTGCTTTTTCAAGCCCGAGCGAGTTGCTTGCGGACAAAAAAACTCCCAAGCATTTCCCCGAGGGTGAACATGGTTAAGTGCGAATGCACGGGGTGATGCTATGAGGGGGAGTAAAGTTAAAATCCGTTGGCATTCGCCCGTGAGCGCGCGCGAGCCGACCCACGGAGGTCTGGCAGTTTATCGCTGCATATATAGGGGGGTACGCCGCGCCGAGCCAGGTGGCTGAGAGAGGAGGCGAGCGCAAGGGGAGAGGGACAGCGGCGCACGGCAGCTGCAGCCGAGCGAGGGGGAGAGGAGAGAGTGTGACGTCACGGTGGAGAGAGAGGCGCGCGGCAGCTGCTGGGGAGAGGAGGCGCGCTGTGACGTCATACCATGACGTCACGGTGCGGGGAGCGGCGCGCACCCGCGCAGCCACGGCGAGGAGGCGGAGCGAGCGCGGTCACGTGGTGAAGTGATGTCACCGCGCCGTTGCTACGGACGCTTTCCCTCCGCTCCGCGCCGTTGCTAGGGAGAGGAGGACTGCGGACGGACGGCGCCGCCGGCGGTGGAAGGTTTGGGGTCGCTTATAAAGTGCATTCGCACTTAAAACGCTTATCCGCGAGCCGGTACAGGAAGAACTATGCGTAGGCTGCGGAAATGAGCCAGAAACCATGCGACATAATGTAACGGAGTACAAAAGTATCCGTCCAGTCCTCAGTGATGGAGCCATCCAGCTTCCGGAGGCCCTTGGCTTTAAGGTTAGCGGAAAAGTGAACTGGATAGTAGTAGAGGTTAGTAAAAGGAGGTTAGAATGCTGGTGGGAAAAGAGCAGAGAACAATCTGGGAAGACATGCGAACAAAGAGGTCAGACTAGCACGAAAATTTTGTAAAAGTATTTGCTTTTTATTTTGACATTATTTTTTATTTATTTTGTTTGTATTTTTTGGCGTGGTGATTGTACAGTAGCGTTGCGACTAAGGCCGCTGTGCAACGCCACCCCGTTACAAAGGGGAAGCCACTGAGCATCATCATCATCATCATCGTGAAATTTCGAACTCATTGCGGTGTTATAAAACGGTAATGGGACGATCGACACTGCAGAAGTGGCGACGCTGGCTACATCGCCGCAAAATGTTCAAGCAGTGTTCGATAGCGGGACGGGCTATTATTGCACTGTAGTAATAATAGTTCATCTATCTGAAGTGAAATTTAATGCCAAGAGGGAGGTGGCTAAATATACCAACATTACTCAAATTACGATCGTAATGAACGTGCACATTGGGAATTGAAATGGGAGGGCTGGTGGGGTGCGACGACTGTCACCTCGTTTAGCGCAACTTTTGCCGTGGCTCTACACTTGTGCGTAAAGCGCCCAGTCTGGGATTAGAAAAATAATTTCTGCATTCACATGATAGTAAAAATGCTTTGAAATTGCTTGGTTTTTCAATTCGATATTTCCAACGGCGCTCCACGCTATCTATGCAGAGAGCCAGAATTTAAAAATGGTTTGTGAAAGGGTAGTGGAATAGAAAAAAACTTAGTTGAAATGTTGTTTCAGTGTTATGTACGTTCAAAACAGATTAAAAAGTGCACTTTTCTCCCCGGAGTCGCCAAAAATTGGATTTTTTAGGCTCCTGAGGTGGCGTAATAAATGTCGTTCTTCTGCTCCAAATCAAGGTTCTGCTCCAAAATCGAGATTTCGCTGCTCCAAAAACTGCTCCCAAATCTGATTCAGCTGTCTCACCCCTGTGACATTCTAACCCCCCATTCAGATATCCCTAATGCCATCCCGGCAAACCTGGCAGGTATGTATCGCAGTACTCAGCACCTGCATCGCAGTACTTCGCACGGCAGCAGTGGTGGTGCTTTGCGGAATGCTGTAGTGTTGCCTTTAACAGTGGCTGTGCCTGTGCATTGGGTAGAACGGCAGTCAGAATCATACATCGGTAAGGTTGGCTTAGCTCACTCAAACTCGCCCACAAATTTATTTTGGAACCACCATTCACTCAAACTCTCTCATTGCTGAGCAACACATCTGCACTCACTCAGCGCAGAGCTCAAAATGAACTTAGAACTCACTCGAGCTCAGAACTCAAAATGGGCTCTGAGCTCACTCAGGCTCAGCACTTGAAATGGACTCAAAACTTAAATGAACTCAAAACTCAAAATTAGCTCAGAACTCAAAAGAAATCACTCGGGCTCAAAACTCACTTCTGAGTTCATTTTGAGTTTTGAGCCCGAGTGAGTTCAGAGTTCATTTTGAGTTCTGAGCCCGAGTGAGGACTCAAAACTCAGACGGGTTTAGGTGAACTCAGATTTCATGTGGATTTAGAGTTTGGAAAGTCCACGCGGGTTCACAAAATGCATGGGCGCAAGCTCATGTTCTCAAATTGTTGCTTTTGATAAGAAAGACATGATGTCGTAACTTGCAGATTATACTTGGTAGACCTTGAGGTCTAGCACCACTTACAAGCAAATTTAGGCATGCGTGTTGATATTGGCTGTCGGTACATAAAGGATTCAGGCTCAAGTGTGCGGGTTGGCGAGTTGGGTACGCCCAACTCGCGCTTGGTCCAAGTGCGAGTGTGCGCTTGGACCTGGGGGAGAAACAAAGGACGTGCGCTCAATTCATTTAAATTGAAGCTGTTTATGGTTGGGGTCCCATCCATTCATGTTCTGCATCCCCAAAAAATGCCTTGTGGCAAAGCCAACTGTTCCCACAAGTCTGTTAAGCTTGAGGCGTTCATTTGTTTTTGTCTGCATGCTTGCACGATTTTAGGGGCTCGACCTGAAACAGGCGTCGTAACTGGCGCCGGTGAACAGCACCACGCGTACAAAAATTGCAAAAATGGACTGGACATATTATGGCGTACTCATGTGCAAGATGCATGTTTCCGTGTTTAAATGTGCAACTGCTTGAAACCTGTCATGATTTTAGTCGTATATGCACATCTTGATTTTTTTCTTTCAAAAATGAAGTCCCGGCGATGCACGTTTTAGATTGGTTATCGACCACATCATGAGAGTCATCGCTAGTCACAGAGTGGGTTAAAATTCAGAATGATGCCTCCTGGGTAAGTAAGGTATCAAATTGAAGGTCTCGATGAGTGGGTTCACGTGGGACAAATAAAAAAATTGCTTCCGTGTTATGACATCGTCATGGTGAGTCATAGATTGGGTTACAATTCAAAGTTATATGCTACACTAGGGCATGTGGGGTATCAAATTGAAGGTCTCAAGGGAAATCATGTGGGACAAATAAGAAATGCTTCCTGGTCATAATCATGGCAGTTGTGGTGTGTCATAAATAGGGTTGGCATACATAGTGATGCCCCGTGGTGTGTGAAGTATCAAAAAGGTTTCGATTAGGGAAATAATGTTGGGAAAATAAGAAATCCATCCTAGTCATAATCATGGCATAGTCATGGTGAGTCTGGTTTTAAATTCATAGTGATGCCGCTAGGGCCTGTTTAATCGAATTGAAGGTCTCTACGAGGGGATTCACTTAGGAGAAAAAGAAATTCTTTCCTGGTTATAATCATGCCGCAGTCATGGTGAGTCGTAGGGTTAAAATGCAAAGTGATCTAAAGCGTATGGGGTGTCAAATTGAAGGTCTCAATAAGGGAAATCACATGAGAAAAAAAAACTTCTTCCTGGTCATTATGGACCTCCATGTATGTAAACGCTGTGACGACGCGAAGCGCACGTGCGCGACGGGTGGCGCCTGCTGGCGGCCGCGAAATGCGGCGGTGGTTGGCAGCAGGGATTTATACCCCCCCCCCCCCCCCCAAAAAAAAAAAAAAAAAAAGAAGAGGATTTCTACACCCCCAAAATGATTCCACAACCACCAACGCCCTGCCCAGGGATTTATATGCACCCCCCAACATCCCCCGCAACACTCCCCTAGAAGGACTTCAACAACCCCCCAAAATCGAAATTCTGGATAACAATAACAATACTTTATTTCAACCCAGGAGGGCCGGGGTGGACTGGAAAGGTCAAAGGTTAAGGTGCAAGAAAGAAGGGAGGGGGAGGAGGATGAAAAGGATGTAGAGAGAGAGAGAGGAGTGGATTCAGTCGTTCAGTGGACCGTTCTCAGCGTAGAGTTAATACTACTGACTCGTTCTCAGGTGGCGCAGTGCTTGGCGGCAGAGGCTTCTCACTAAACCCCTGAACGGCAGGGACAGATAAAACATTTGTATTTATTGAGCTTTAGGATCCGTCGAAGTTCACGCCGCCGTGCAAAAGTGGAGATGACAGAGTACGACATCCGCGCCTTGTATTTCATTTTATTTCACGGAACACACCGCACTTTCTTGGAACTGGTCATAGCTTTTCAACTGTGCCGTTCAGGTCCTATTCTAGGTAATCAACCGTTTATTGTCAAGGCTGCAGTCAGTCCAGAACTCACCACGGTCTCTCCCAGGCGTAATACCGCATGCGTTTTTCACATATATACCTGTCGCACGAATTGAGCAGTCCTTGGACAACCAGCCCGCGTACTACCCTGCGAGTGAGGCCGAGAATGATCCGTTCTTCCCGCGCCCGCCCCCCAAAATCGGTGGTTCTGCACCTTGTTTTTCAATGCACTGAAGGTGACAAAAACGTACCACTAACTTCATCACGACAATGTGGCACATACAACGTACGTGCCACAACGCCGTGGCACCTGCGTACGCAAGTGCGCACGCGAGCGAAACCAAACGCAGTTTTTCGCACCGCCTCTCAGCTGATAATACCCTCGTTACAATGATGCTAAAGAAAGGTGGCGCGGTAACTCCCAGCAGAATTCCAAATGCAATTGTCACAGCAGACGTGGCAAACATCACGCAGCCGTAGGCCGTTCCGTGCTTGTGAATGTTTACGGCCGCGCGTTTGAGCAAGGCCAATGGTGGTTCGAGCGATCCAACGTCAGAAGTCAAATTCGGCTTGCAGCTCGTGAGGGTACATCCTGAGAATGCCATCTTCGTCTCGCCTCGCTTTGAACAGCCACAGCGGCAGTACTTCTACGATAAGAGGCTGGGAGCGAACGCTGGAAAAAACTGTGGTTGATTCCTCTGTCATAGGAATCGGTAAAATACGAAAGTGAAATGTGCAGCGAAATCTGCAGATGAGCATGAGTTGCGGGTCGGCGGCTGTCTTGTGGGTGTGCTTGGCGAGCGACGTCCTGCTGGTAAAGGTGTACTGTCGTCATTTCCGTTGCGGGTATGACGTCAGTGAAAGCTTGGTGAATCCCGGCATAAAACACTTTCGTGTTAAAATATCAAAGCCGAAAACGAAGAACCCTAAGTATAACGTACTCCTTAGTACTAAAGGTTGCTTCCCCGCAAGAAGACCGTGTGTGCAGGGGTGCACCCTTTACCGGCCGCTTGCTTCGTTGTACTGGCGTCACTTCCGTGGCGGATATGACGTCACTGAAATCTTCGTGTATCCGGGAATAAAACACTTTCGTGTTAAAAATCTCGTACGGCGCCTTGGGCGTCATCGCACGGCTACACTTGCTCGCGGCGACCGGCGTTTATTCCTGATTTATTGATTGATTCAAACGTTTATTGAAATACAGGGGATGGCGAAGGAGTGAAAAAGAGAATGAACTGCGTGTGGCCATCCTAGTCCGGTAGGCCGCGTGCCTTCGCAGCAGTCCTGGCCCGAGAGATCAGGAACTCCTGGTCTTCAAGCCATCTGCTGCGCAGTGTTACGTATCGACCCGCGCCGCCGTACTTTCCCGCATCACTCCTCGGCTGTGCGGCGAAGCCACTGCGTGCGCCTTTCAGCAGTCAGGCGCCACCATGTCGGTGACTCATGATTCACATCGGGACAAGCTTGGGTCAGACGCTTCGCTTTCGACGCATTTCAAACTTGGCGGTTGCCGGCCCGGCGAGGCACGTCGCAACCCGTTCAAGGACACAGAGGCCCCGCGATTAGAGTGAACTAGAATATTCTAGTTCACTCTACCGCGATCACAGCGGAGTCCTCTCTCCCCTCTCTCGGACTCAACGTGTGCCGAGGCTACCGACTGCTTACGAACTCTGGAAAGAGCGTTGTGTGTGTCTGTGATTCTCGTGGCGTGCGCAAAATGTAGAGGGAAGGCTGTTTTGACCGTTACGGCTTTTGGTAGAAGCTGCCCAAGCGCTGTAAACCCATTCCTGTTACAGCAGCGAATCCATGCTGTCACTCTGCTCGAGTCCTGTATTGTAACCTCGCCCGTCGGGGCACTGTTCTTTGGCTTCGGCTCACCTCTCGCTATGAAGTAAACAGTTACGTTAGCCTACGGCTTCTGGACTTCTTCACGGCTGCAACAGCGGCTGGCCGCTCGCATCATACACGCTACCACACGTATGTCGGAGGCCACGGAGCTCGGATCGGGTGCTCCCACTCGGTCGCAACAACTGGTGTCAGCGCTGGGATGACACGGTCGCAACAGCAGCAAGCTCTTCCACTGCTCGAGGGAGGGTGAAGAGGGGTGTGGGTAGTTGGCGGGATAGAGCAGTACGGCTACGTAAGCGGTCGCTGGCGGCCAGGCTTCATGCGGTGGAGGCCCAGGGGTGTACACTGCGACTTCACTGGCTGCCATCGCACGTGGACATCATGGGCAACGAGGTAGCATACGCCCTGGCCAAGGGTGCTGTTCGCCAGGCAGGGGTCCCAGCCTCCCGGAACGTGGTGTCATTCGACGCTGCAAGGACTATCCTGGCCCTGGTGGTGGAGGCCTTGCATCTAGATGCCCGAGTGGTCAGTGGTCGATCCCCACGGGTCCTGCCCGGACACATCAGCAGAGACGCCCAGTTGCTCCTGTTTCGCATGCGGCTTAATTGCGGCAACGTGCGAGCCCGCCTGCACCAACGTTTATGCCGGCACCACCAGGGCCGTCGGGCGTCCCCCACCTGCGCCGACTGCCCAGAGCCCGCGACGCTCGAACACTTGCTGTGCCCTTGCCGCCAGCATGACACCGCTAGGGAGGAACTCCGGGCCGCCCTCCAGCCACAAGCTGGAAGAATTCCTGTTCCCAACGGGACCGGACGCCTTCCGACGGGAGGTCTTTCAGCACCTCCTCAACTTCCTGGTTGTGACAGGACTACCGTAAAATCCCGAGAGATAGCCCACCTAAGATCGAGAGCAAATCGAGTGAAAATATGACGTGGGCTAACTTTCGGTGTGCAGTAAAAGAAGTTGAGAAATGTATCGCAGCCAAAGAACGAACACGCGTTTATTAGCTCTGTATTCATTCTTCGTCAGAACCGTCGAACGAACAGTCGCTCTCACTGTCAGACAAAAGGTCGACCACCTCTTCACCCACGGAGTTCGACGCGGTTGGCAGGCAGCAGAAGAAGGGATCGCCGAAAAGAACCACTCATGAAGCTCTGAGTCTTCTTATCCATCGAGGGCTGTTGAAATACCGCACCTTTTCAGGTTCCTGTGACCTGTGACCTGTTATCTCACCCTACCCACGCTAGCTAACCTCGTTTCCGCGGGCGTCATCCCTGGCTGGGATGATGCTATTGTCAGGGGTGGGGGACTCGCGCCGCTGTCGTCTGCTACACTCCGCTTGTGAGGGACAGCGGTGCCTGTGCTAGCAATCCCCCGCTTTGATGCTTTAGTGCATTGAAAAGCCTGTTTCTAGTAATTCAGTAATTTTGGCCGGCTTCTGACACATCTGAATAATTTCAAGCTGTATCCCCCCCCCCCCCCCCCCCCAAGTTTGCAACACACGAAGTGAGAGACAACAACTTTCTTCAGAGCATCGGTCAGAAGACGGTGTGTAACCCGTCCTTTCTAGCTTATTCGCGAAATTCAGCGCTCAGAGCTCCTCGATTAGGATTCAAAATGCGTAGGCTACCCTGCGGTATTTTTGAGATGTTCTTATGAAGACTCAACAGTCCACTGCTATACGTGCCAAGCAGCGGGCCCCTACAAGCGCATTGCACAGCAGGAAATAAGGCGGCTGGCTTCTATTTCTTTCGTTGTTGTTGACTTGTATAAGATGAATGCGTTTTCTTTTTTTTTTTTTTGTGCCCAACCCAGTAATTTTTCTGCACCATCACAAATGTCTCATTAGTAGGTTGAGGATGTTTGGGAGGCTTACAAAGATCGTGTGGATAGTTTCTTCAGGCTGTATGGCATACATTCCCTTCACAAATAGGTTTTCCTTATGGCTGCGTGCAAGAAGGTGCATATCGGCAGCGTGCATTGTTTATTCACATGCAAATACAATGAGAAGGTTTGTTCTACGCCACCACGATTGCGCCTCAGACAACGTTGTCCAGAGTACTCGAAGGCGGCTTTTGTTCTCCGAATTTCTGTCGTAACCATCGTTATCATAACTAACTGACTCTCGACCTAAGCAGTTACGACGTAATTACGGTGTTGAAGGATTGATATACTCGTTAACGAACGCAATCAATAGTTTACGTGCATAACTGACAAGAAACAAAATCGATGAATATTTCCTAGAAGCTCTTTATTGTTTTCCAACTTTTATTTCCAGGCGTAAAGAGCAAAATTGCTCTTACTCTCATGTCCTGTACTGAGGGCCCGGCCCACTAATCATCTCGATTTTATGGTTAAATAAAGTTTTCTCCTCCACCTCCTTCTCCTCCTCATCCTCCTCCTCCTCTTCTTGAGTGCAGCTTTCCTGTAACGCATATATGAATACTGGGAAGACATGACTGTGGGAAATGTAACGAAATATCCCTCCAGCTCTGAACAAACATAGTGTTACTGTATTTTTACTGTAGACGTGGCTCGTTTTGCACAATAAACCTCCATACTGGTTAGAAGCCTGTACAAAACCAGCACGCACCTATACACACAATGGGTTATTTGGAACTCAGCCTACAGTTTTTGTGGCCCACAGTGCATGTCGGCACACTTTCATGCCATGACAACGTAAAGTGATGTGATACAATACTTTCGAGCGTTCGTCGGGATTGCAAGAACTGATTTAACTTACATACGATTACTGGGACTGCTAATGCCTTCTGCCAAAGCCGACAACCGCGAAGGCCTAGAATTTGTTTTGGTCTTGTATTTTGGCTGTTGTCGGCTACTAGCAGCCGGCTGTTCCCTTTGTTCGAAATATTGCGTACAACAGAAGCCGACGCCTAGCTCCGACTCTTTGCGCTGCGCACAAGACCGGCTCAACAAAGAATTGGGTGACGCCGGCAATGTTTCTTCCGTAGCGGTATCGGAAACTATACGTTAAATCACGCCTTGAGCTAGTGTAGGCGATTTTAGCCTATTCTTATGATAAAAATTTACGCACACGCAAAATGTGGTGCGGACAAGCATCAGACGTCAACCGAGCGCGACGAAACAGCAGGGATAGCGAGCCCGAGTGAAGCAAACGACAAATGGGAGAATCCCTAAGCCGACGTCACGGAGGCGCGCTTCGCAGCGCCGCCTGTGGTCGCGCTCACCGCCAATATTATGTTTCATGCCCTTAATTACTGATGGCATTTACGTTGTGCTGGCGGGAGGTTGAAACGAGGACGCCAAACGGCCGAATGCGACCTGTACGGTGTCCTCAGTGGTCGGGCGAATTGAGTTGATTGATTGATTGATTGTAGGGTTTAACGCGCCGACGCAACGCAGGCGATGAGGCGCGCCGTAGTGGAGGACTCCGGATTAATTTTGGCCACCTGGGGATCTTTAACGTGCGCCGAAATCTCGTACACACGGGCATTTTTGCTTTTCGCCTCCATCAGAAAAGCGACCGCGGCGGCCGGGAATCGAACCCGCGGCCTCGTGCTCAGCAGCGGCGGATCATGAGTTCGTGTGTTACGCAAACATAAGATGCATAAGGCGCGGGACGGAAGCAGGCGGCTCCTTGTTTGGCTTCTAGAATAAAGCTGGTCCTTTCAAGTTGCGTTAAGCTAACTAGCTTGGAAGTATGCTCAATAGCAAATTACAAACAAACGTGTTTTGTTTCACGCACTCCGTGGACTGCGTCCAGTTTCGCCGGGCATCCTTCTTCACAGAGTGGAAGAGCGCTTACCTTTTTTTCTTTTTGCGTCGATTCGCGCTACTGTGCGTGTCGATGCTCCTTGAATCGACACTATTATTCCTCCGAGCGAACGACACGCATCCTTCCCAGTGCGAGCTAAAAGTGCAGTCGCTGATAACGGTGCTAGCGCCATGGCCGATTGGGAAACTTGTGAAAGACGCATCGGTGGTGGAGAGGGGAATAACAGTTGTGAAATACGGGTAAAGCCGCTTCACCGGAATGAAAACCGGGGGTTCAGACATACACTGCTTCGCAGTAAAAGCAATGTTCTTTGTCGGAGAGCCATTGACCTGAAATACGCGATCGGACCCTTCTATATTATACATTTAAGGCAGCCGGACGCGAGATGGCATATGAAAACGAAATTTGACGTTCCTATCGCTCTTGCATGCACCGTGACCCTCTTCGTCGATGAGGTTCCTCAGTTTTTATCGCTTTTTTTCCCTTACTCTTGTCTCACCCGTCATTTAAACGCGAGATATTTGTCAACGCCATCAAATTCCGTCTTCCACAATTCACTTGAAGATTTGGGACAAAATATCGCCACGCTTTAGGCCCCTGGCGCCGTGCGGAACATGTGTTCACCGAGAAAGATTCATACTTGCTGAGGGCTCCCGTGCGCAGAAGCCAGCGGCTGGTTCCTTTTTCTCAACGCGCCTACTTAGAAACTCCGACCA
This sequence comes from Haemaphysalis longicornis, assembly GCF_048455015.1. Taxonomy (NCBI): domain Eukaryota; kingdom Metazoa; phylum Arthropoda; class Arachnida; order Ixodida; family Ixodidae; genus Haemaphysalis; species Haemaphysalis longicornis. Next base: position 92,543,191 of record NW_027526335.1, read on the forward strand.
TTCTCACAAAGGAATTCACGTTTCTAAAGGAACCGGACGCCTGTCCGTCCTCGTCTGTTCGTCTAAGTCGTATTTGCTCTGCGGTGGAGATATGGGTTACCAGCCAGCCAGTACTCTCACGCGTCCAAGTTGCTTTCGCAGAACGCTGCAATGCGCCCCCCTTCCAGCATACGCGTTCTCCGCCAGTGGTTCATTGATAAACAGTTCCCATGGGTAGGCAGTCCCACTTTCTTTCCCGGGACGAGCGACTGCTGCTGTAAAGGAAGAGTCGTCATGGGGGGACCAGCTCAGCTGGAAATCACCGTTATCATGCATGGAACACTCTGACCTCCGCGAGGCCTAATTGGCCTCGGTTCGCACGACCCTTCCAGAAGCAACTCCTCTCGTGTGGGCGTCGCCGCAGGCCTTGCCACCGCGCTATTGTGGGCAGCGCGTGCTAACTCGGTAAATATTGTGCGCGCGCGCGATGCTTTTGTGCGTGCCCGGTCCGAAAAAACCGCTGCGTCGGGACCTGCAAACAATGGGACAGGTAGGTGCGAAGGTTCAGAGCAGCTCTCTTTGTTCTTCGTGCGTCTCTTCCCCTCACGTGCGAAGTTCTTTTTTTTTCACTTTTTTTTTTTTTGAAATAGCGAGCTCATAATCCTCACGCACGCGTCACGAGACGCAAGGTCGGGCGCCCGAGTCGACCTGCCCTGCCGCGCGATGTGCGGAAGAAAACGTCGCTGGGTCGTCTTCGACTTACGGGAAGACCGCTTTCACGCCGCTGCCGCGCAGTGCAGGAGGAAACTCTTGTCGTTTCGCACAAAGAACGCGCGCCATCAGTTATTTTGGCCCATGTCTTTCCAGACACTTTCCTGGAGCTGGAGCGTGGGCATATGCATATATATCTGGCTGCGATATTGCCGCCTGCGGCGGCGGCAGGTGACAGCATCATCATCATCATCATCACCAGCCCATCTACGCCCACTGCAGGGCAAAGGCCTCTCCAATTAATCTCCAATTGCCCAGGTGACAGCATTGCAATGCAAGTCCCCAATAAATACGATAAGAGCGTATATACTATGTGGGTGCCAGAACGTGCAGTGCCCACGTTCTGGCACCCACATAGTATACGCTCTACGAAAGGAGGCTGCGAATTGGAGATAAGAAGATAGATGTTCCTCATCTCCTCTTCCTAATTTTCTACCAAGTTACGGATGGACGGACGCACGGAAAGACAGGGGCGAAACTATGCGGGTTATCGCGTTTAATACATGTAATCACTTCAAGCTTTCTGCGGCAGCATAGTAGGGGCGTTCACATCCGCACTTCATTGTTGTAAGTACAGTCGAACCTCGTCATAACGAAGTAAGTAGTATCGGGGCAGTACATTAGTTAGTTATATCCGATATTCGTTATAACCGTAGAGGTAAAAAGCGGCTCTAATAAATTGGAAATCGGGCTCGCTCAACAATCCTAGATAAAAAACGAATTGTTCTAGGCTTCGAACCAACTATAAACGAAGTAGCCCTTATCTGTCTCCTTGTGGCATTTCAAACTAAACAGACCGGAACGTGAGAAAGTGAAATTACAACAGAACAAAGTTCGTTCGGCAAAATAGGCCTGCCTTCTTATTTACTTGAAGGAGGATGTGGCCTTCGCCTGGTGGCTTTTCACAGTCTTAGCAGAATGTAGTTTTTTACAGTGTCCACGCAATAAAGGGCCTTAAGCTACTAAAAAACGGTTGTACTGTCTCACCCTTTTTAAATTATGCTTTTATTATGCTAGCTGTTGAGATTTGAGCCTCGCGGGAACCAAATATTTCTTCGTTATAGCCGATATCGCGCGGCTCTCGAGGTTTCGGTTTTGTTATGAAAAGAATAGGTGTCATTGAAATGAAGTGTGACCAAACAAACTTCGTATTTCGTTCGCTATATCCGATAATTCGCCATATCAGTGTTCGCTATAACGAGGTTCGACTGTAGTTTCGTTCCAGTCCTCACCCCGTGGGTTTGCAGTAATAGAGCGCCCGTTACAGAGACAGTACGTCTTCCCAAATCACCTTGCCCGTCTGCTGCAGCGTCCCCAACCTCTTCCATTCCACAAAGGCGCAATTACGAAACTAAACGTTTCGGCCATTGACTCCGTCTCGCATTTTCGGTTGCCACTTTCTTCGTCTAATAGCGAAGCAGCGCCCCCTTATCGCTCCTGTATAACGACGCGTGCGTGTGTGTTCCAAGACCGAGGTCGCCTTGGCTTTCACCAGATCCTCTGTCCCGCCCTAGACGTGCACCTTCACCTTGAACGAAGACGGGGGTGAGGGAGGGAGCACGGACTTGGCGTTTAATAATTGCCCTTTGTATACAGTCCGACCCGGGAGAGAAGGGGGGCCCTCACGTCGGCCGCCGACATCGCTTTCTCTGCCGGACAGACGCCGAGGAGCGGGCCACCGCACTTGAACGTGGAAGAGGTGAACGTGTTTCGGGCTAGGTCGGGGGGGGTTGGGCGCGCGTTTCGCTCGCGCTGTCTCGGCGGTGGCGTTCCGTATTCTCCCGGCAGAAGAGTCAGGCCAGCGGCGGCTGCTCGATTCGGAGCCTCGTGAGTGAGCGAGTGTTCTGCGCGGATGGGTGCAACCTACTTTCATCCTCGCCCTCCCCGACGAGTGAAACCACGCTTCGTTCGTGACCGCCGCCGCCGCCGCGTTGGTGGTGGTCGCCTGAAAGTATATATACTGCAGTCGGTAGTATGCGCTGAAGTGGACGGCGATTTATTTCCTCGAAAGTAGTGGCGGGCAGTCCTGCGTCGTCGTCGACGACGACGACGCCGAGTCACTGTCCAGTGGTAATTTCTTTATTTCTATACATCTAGCAATCTTTCTTTCTTTGTTTGCTCTTTTCTCCCTTCCTTCCTTTTCTCTTTCTTTCTTTCCTCCTTTTCTCTTTCTTTCTTTCATTGGGGTCCAGGCCACGCCACGGCTGTTCCTAATTCGCACAATCCCGCGCGCTGTTCTCGCATTCTCGGGGCCGCTCCTCGTTGCCTCCGCTTGAGCGACGAGCGAGCCTCGACGGTGCTCCTCGGGGGTGGAGCAGGACGTAAAATGGAGGGGGCGCGGACCGTAAAATGAGGCTCTTTATAGCCGGCCCGCATCGAAGACCATCGATTCTTATGTAATAACGGCGTGGCGTGGAATGCATAAAGGCCGCGGGGCAACGTGCAACGGGGTGGCAGGCCTAGCACCCTTGTTCTATGAAGGCGACACTCGTCTTCTGCACCCTCGGGGCAGGCAGGTCGTTGCCGTTTCAGCCTTGTATAGAGGGCCTAACCGCTGGTGGCTTGCTCCGATGCAAAGGTATAGGCGCTTGACAGATTTTCCCATGTCTGTCGAAAAAGAAGTTTCAGAAGTTTATTCTTTCTCTAAGATGTCAATTATGAACGTAACTGGACCATTGATACGCGCACGAAGAAATGGGCCGCATATGTGCTTGCCTCGCACCAAATGACTGCAAAAGACGACAGTGTTTCGGCCGCCTCTGCCACGTAACACTTCCTCCTAGCGTGAGCGCTAGGAGGGGAGAGAGGGGAGAGGAGGGGGGACTAAAACGCTTGGGAAGTTGGCCGGGCTTGCGCGGGAAATCGCCCCTATGGAATTGTCGGCTCCAAAAATGCAACAACTTTTTTTTTTTTTCATTCCCCTCCGCTTTGTCCCCCTCCCCTCCTGCCTGTACTACCTCTTACTCAATCGTACCATACCCGTCCTTCGATCTTCTCATCCCCTCTGATCCTCCCACTCTACTCCTCCAATACCCTCAAGCTCTGCGCATCTTCATCTCCCTCCTCCATTCCTCTTTTCTCTTGCCCCTTCCCCTTGCGTCAATCCTGTCGTACTTCCTCTACCTCCCCTCTCCCCCAACGCCTCCCTTCCCTCAAATTTTATACCTCGTCCGCTTTCACTCTTTGTCATCTCTTTCTCCTCCTTTTCTCCTACCCCTCGTGCTTTATTTATTTACTTATTCAGCTTACTACATTCGCCCAGAGGGCATTGTTGTAGGAGATACATAAAAAGTGTTCAGTGCAGAAACGGAATCATGAATCTCGTAATATACAAAAATAAAAATCGACAGAGGCATCTTTTAAAAGCTTGCAGCAAAGAGCATTGTACAACATCAAACGACAACAGCGCTGAAGGCAAAAGAAAAAAAAAAGACGAAAGGCGATAAAAAAAGGACATTCTATAAAACGAGTCACACAGCGGTCATCAAACATTGCAGTGGGCAGCAACACGCAGCAGCAATAATGAAATAAAGAAAAACAAAGAATTGACAGGAACAAGATCATGGCGATTCAAGAAACACCGTTTTCAATGTCACCACGCAGATAACACTTTAGAGCGGTGTCAAATCTAACACCAGATGCGCAAACGACGTTTTCCGGAAGCTTATTCCAATCGCCAATTGAGCGTGGAAAAAAGGAGGATTTAAAAAGCGAGGTGCGGCAATGAATTTCTCTTATCTTTTTGCTATTGTCTCTTCTTTTTGATACGTCTGGCGTTTAATACCTGTTTTTTCGTTAGCTATCTGGTTAAGGAATAGTAGGCGACATTCTGTGCGGCGAGTTTGTAAGTAGTCCCAACACAGTGCCTTTTTTTATTGCGGAAACACAGGTATTCTTGCCGAACGAACCTGTGACAAAGTGGGCAGCACGGTTTTGAATAGCTCCTAGTTTGCTAATGAGTACTTTGGTGTCCGGATCCCACGCAGCAGCAGCGTATTCTAGTATTGGGCGCACAGTAGTTGCGTACAAAGTCTCCTTTACGTCCTGTGGCGCATTTTTGAAATTTCTTCCAATAAAATTAAGTACACGGTCAGCCTTCATTGCTACGGTTTCAGTGTGTTTGGTCCAGGTCAGGTTTGATGAGAATGTGAGGCCCAGATACTTAACATGATCTAAAAATACAATGCTTTCCGTCTTTAAAATTTAAGTACTGTATTTGACAGTTTTCGGCTGAAACGCATGCAGTTGCATTTTGAGACGTTTAGTTTCATATTCCATTCATCACCCCAGTTAAGAATACTGTTTAGGTCCAACTGTAATTGAGCAGCGTCATTTGGATTGTTAATGTACCTATACAATACGCAATCATCAGCGTATAACCGTAGTTTAGATAAAACGTTTACACCTATATCATTAATAAAAATTAAAAACAACATGGGGTCGAGGACAGACCCCTGCGGGACTCCTGAGGTGACGGGGACGGGTTCGGATTCAAAGCCATTAATGAGAACCTTTTGGGAACGATTTGAAAGATACGGGCGCACAAGATAATTCATGAAGCAAGTGAGAGTGAGACACTACATAAAATGCCGTTCGGAAGTCTAAAAATACACAATCTACTTGAGTACCTGAATCAAATGAAGAAAAAATGTCACGACAGAATTCTACTAATTGGGTTGTGCATGAATGCCCAGCTCGGAAATCATGCTGGTAGTTCATAAATAAATTATTTGCCTGCAAATGATGGAATATGTTCGAGTAAATAATGTGCTCAAGGATTTTGCAACACACGTTCGTCAATGATATGGGTCTGTAATTGGGCGCCTGGCAATTAACGGGGTCCGTTTTTATGAATAGGTACAACGTTAGCAGATTTCCACTGTAAGGGCAACTGACGTGTAGGCATAGATAATATGAATATCACGACAAGAGATTTAGACATCGTGGCTGCGCAGTTTTTCAAAACTAGACAGGGTATCGCGCCAGGACCGGGGGCAGAATGAGGTTTCAGTTCTTCAAGAAGTTTTAATACTCCATTATATGTTACATCTATATCTGGCATGGCCGGTAGATGGCGCTGCAGGCTTCCTGCACGTGGTGCACCCACTAGGGGGTAGAAAAAACTGATTGGAAGTATTTGTTACAGAGGTTGGCTTTGTCGACGTCATTAGTTACAAATCCTTGATCGGTAGACAACGGGGGAATAGTTTCTTCCACCTTTCCGTTTTATTCCTTTCCTCTTGTAAGCTTTCTCCCGTTTCCCCAGCCCTTTTCTACTCTCTCCTACCTCTCCTACTGTCTCTCCATGTCCCCTCCTTTTCCCCTCTTATATCTCCCCTGTTCTTATATCCTCCCCCTCCTCATTTGATTGTTTGTGGTATCCCCATTGTGGTAAAGCGATGGCGTGTGTCATCTCACCAAAGAATTCATATATGTTTAATGCTAACGCTGATATTAATGGCGTGCCCAAATTAAATGACGCCCGTCGCCGGTGGAAGCTGTGCCCATATTCACATATGTGCTCTTCTTCCACCAACAGTCTAACCTTCTTTCAGTCACCTCTACAGCGTTGAAGAAGTGCAATTTAGATGTGCAAACTTACTCCCAGCCCTGCACAGCTACACTGCTGGGAATGAACCATTCCGTTGAAAGGGACCATTTTCTTCCCTTCGAGCATCTCTGTAAATACAAGTGACTTTTAGGGGGGGCTGTTGGCGTCTCCTGTCGTCGTAGGAGTAGTCGTCGTCTTCTAATGTAGCCGCGGTACTAAACACGGAGAAACTCGTTTATGCCTCGCGCTAGGACGTAACGCGTACTAAAAAACACCGGGACACTCGTTTACGCCTCGCGCTAGAGAGCTTCGTGCTTCAGAGACATGAGACTTTTGCAGCAAAGCTGTATACCGCTACCTAGAGCCACTAAACTTCGCTCTACCCCTACCCTCCAACGGTTTCATCTCCGCTGGCAAACACGCCAAGGCGCCAACAATACACTTATACACTGCATGGTTCACCCCTCCCCAGGTTTCACCTTAGTGGAGATTGCCTAAGATTTTTTATGTAAAAGAGGGGACTAATTTCCGTACATCCCTTTCTAAGAACTTTTTTTTTTTTTTTTTGCGAGAGAGCCCTCTGCACCTTCAACATACTTTTCACTTTGCGGTGCGAGAAATTGTCCCGGCCTCAGGTGGTGTCACGTAGCAGAGCGGCCGACGCACCCAGGAAGACGCGGAAAGCAGGCGGCGATTGTGGCGTAAGAGGCGGGAGAGGCGGTTTCTATATTCGTGCACTGCTCAATATTCGCCTCACTGTCGTCCGAGGTGTGGATTCGCCGTTAAAGAAGCGTCCCCCAGCAGAGCTGCCTGCTGGTGCGTGACGTATGAGCCGCACGGCAAGCAGCTCTCGGTCGGTGCATATACCCCGCAGCGCTTCTTGTGCCATCCATCTTAAAGGCGGCCCGTTACGGTGAAGTGGCGCGGCTCCGCCAAGGTCGAGGAAAGAAGCGTGCCGTGTCAACGGGCAGCGGCTGCCGAAGAACGCTGTCTCGCAGACGATCGAGCGACGCCTTGATTGGCATGCCGCTCCCAGACGCCGCGGCAACGACAGTCGAATTCGAGCCTTGTTCGGCCGTCGTTGTTGGAAGACTCGAGAAGTTTTCGCCGTTTTTCCTGCTCATAGCTCGGCAGCACGGGCTGAGGGGGGTTCGTCTTTGCTGTGTGCTCAGTACGGGGTCACTTGACTAGAAGGGGGCCGACTGTTTCGCCTGCTCCGGGAAGTATTGTCTGTTCTTTGGCTGCTCGTCCTCCTTAACTTTTGTTGTGCATGGCTCGCGTCTTCCGCCAAAGAGAAAGTGGAGCGGCGCTGCGTGCTCCTATATAGAAAGATTCGACAGCTGCATGCCTTGTTTGAGGAGCATCGTTGCAGAGCGCCGGCCCTCCTTCGTCGAAGGGATGTCCAAGGAAGCCGGCGAACGACGATCGAGCGTGGCGAGAAGCGCAAACAACTGCCGCACTCTTCGACTTCACCAGGAGTTTTGAGAAGCAGCTTTCCGTTGGGAGCACTTAATAGACGGCTCAGTCGCTTCTGGCAGCCTGCGTGGAGTCTTTTATCTTCTAAGACTGCTACAGCCAAGTCTTGTCGGTGCGCCTACATTTATTTGTAGGTGAGCGCTGGTAAATGCTGCCAGTTTACTCCTCACGTCTACTCGCCTGTATTTCTGGTTGAAGCGAAGCCACCGAATGATATCCCGCCCTGAGTCTCGCCGGATTCATAGCAGAACTTTGAGCACGGTATCCCAGATTGACTGGACCTGGTCGTACTTCGTCTTGCCATTATCGCGCTGCAGACTTTATTGACCATGCCTGGAGCACTGCGCCACCGGACCGGAGGATCTCCAGAAGGAGTATTAATATTTGAACTTATCAGCTCCCGATACCGATCCGCAGTTGAAGCACCACGCTCAACCACCTGATATCAAAACCCTAGCACTGCTCCTCAAAAGACACTCCAGTGATTTGAAAATTTTGCCTTAATTACGTTGTCAGATTAAAGTATAGAAGGCGTAGTCTTTTCTCGGTTCTTGGTTTGTGTTTCTGAACTCTGCGCTGTCGGCTCGGAGTACCTTAACTTCCGCTTTAGAACTGCGCATTGTCGCGAAATAATTGTGTCACGAGTTGTGTGCCCCCAAACGCTGCGCGAGCAATCTAAAGCAATCGAAATGACGCTAACGCGGCGGACGAGAAAAGGAGTGTCAATGGGCGCAAGCAAAAGTATAAGAGGGGGGAGGGGGGGGGGGGGCATACACGTTGGCCGGTAAAAAACTGACGCAGCTTGCACTGGTGGTGCCAGGCTGGAGAAACAGCGCAGCTGGAGGCCACTCTCCCTTCGTCGGAGACCCGGTTATTGTACCTCACATGGATTTACGAAATTGCCGCTGAAATTTTTTCCCCGACTGGCAGGCCCGGATCATTTTGTCCGTAGCCTTTTACATGTCTCACAAAGTGGACCGCGTTAGTACGCACTAGAACCCGCAGCAACCGGCTTCGCGAACTCGGCGTCTGTAGCGCGAACTCGGCGTACGCGCACCCCGGGCTCGTAGCATCCACACTGGTGTGAGGTGTGAGAGGAAGGTAAAAGCCCAGGCACATTAGTGATCGATAACTCGAAAGCTATAAAGCCCTGACACTGTTTAGAGATTGATAACTAGGCGAATACTTGACGCTTTCGAACAACTTTTGAGGGAGGACGTTCCTTGTATAGTACTTCCAGCGAGTGCGTGTGTAAAATCGCAGCCTCCGGAACCCTTTTCAGGGTTTAAAGGCTGTAATAAGCGCCCTCCAAGTTCTTAAAATAAAATAATAACGCACTTGTTCATGTAATACTGAAAGGTGCTCATAATCAGGGAAAGACCGGTGTGCATGCAAGAAAACAAAGCTTCAACTCGAACTTAATGAATGCATTCGATCTAATGAAACAAAACTCCTCTGTAACTAACGAAGCGATTTGAACGACGCGCATTTGAAGAAAGCACGTTGAAATCAATCCAAACAAGCGCAAAAAAAAAAAAATTCCCCCGCACCTCCCCGAAGGGAATCGTGCAGAAATGCGAATGCATTGGGTGCACCGATGAGTGCGTAATGCTCACGTTGCATTGTGTTACACTTCTTTCTGGTGGTATCGTTGCTGCGAGGGATTCCACTTCACCGACTTCCATCGCTATCAAGGCACCAGTCGGCAAGCAGTAATGGGAAGGTGCGCCGGACGAGGAGGGTACCGGTAGCCGAAACTCACGCTCATCGAAGGAACGCGCCCGTTGACCAGAGACTCGCGGCACGAGGCACACACCAGGTACGACCTGAACGGCGCCAGACGAGGGTTGTCGTCACAGACCGCGATGATGGCGTCACCGTTCTCATCACCTCCTCTTCCAAACTCGTTCCAAAGAACCCGAAGCGCGTTCAAACGACTAGACTCCTTCTTGATATTCCCGAGCGCGTAACGCGTTCGGCATTACGCGCTCTTCGCTTCGCAGACTTGTCTTCTTCTTCTTCTCCTCCAACCGATGATGATGACGTGGAAGCAACTGCAGTGACGTCACCGCTAGGGAGAGGCGTAATGCTCACGTTGCATTGTGTGAACCCCCGACTAAGAAATGCATTCGCATTTATGACGACGACGACTACGAAGGCAGAACTACGAGGCGCGCGCTCACGTGCGCTCGCGCTGGAGGAATGCCGGCGCACGCCGGCCAACGGAGCAAGACAACCCCCGGCTAATAAATGCATTCGCATTTAAAAAATGTTTAAACTATAAGCACTCAATTTTAACAGCGGATGCTGTTTAAGCTGGTGTTTGGGCCAGCGAACGTGCGCAGGGAAGCCTCGCGGAGCGGTGACGTCATCGCGCGCGCCGGCACCGCTCGACCATTGAGAGCACTCTTCACAGCGTTGGTGGTGATCCTCGCGTGCTCTTCTCCTCGCCAGTTCATGTGCATTCGCTCAAGTGGGAAGCACACGTCTGCACAGCATGGATCAGTCTGCACAGCATGGATCAGCCAATCCATCATGGGAGCCCAATACCACCGTATTCCCAGAACCAGCCGCTCCTGGGAACCAAGCAGCTCACGTGGCTGCACAGGAGGCCCTTCTCACAATAGCCTCCGATGGACCCCCGGCTCCGCCCTTCTTGGACCACCCCTGGCCCTGCTGCCCTGACGATTACCCCACTCTCGCTCCCACAACCAGGCTCCGTAGATTCAGGCAACTGAAACAATAACGCCTCAAGGCACTCACCCTTTCAGGACACCTCACCTTCTTCCCCACCCTGACCCGAGCACAAGAAATCTTCTTGAACAAGTTCCTGACCAACACCTGTACGGCACCAGAGACCATTCGACAAGGGTATTATCCCCAGCACGCCCCCCGATGTCCCTACTGCCACCACTCCATCGCAGCCGATCTCCACCACCTCATCTGGCACTGCCCCAAGTTTTCTCGATTTCGAACGTTCACTCCACCTCACCACGACACCTCAACTTACATAGACCCAACATCGCTCTCACACGACACACTCTTCGAAATCGCCATTTATGTCACAAAAAGCGGCCTAGTACGGGCAATTTAGCAGTGGTCTGCACGACTCCTGAAGAGATCCCTTGAAGACGGCGTCATAAGGAGTGTTCTCCGCCCTCCCCATTCTCTTCCTCCCACAAAGTTTACAACAACAACAACAACAGCACAGACAAGCTCGCGCTACAGAATTTCGCGAAGCCGGTTGCCGCCGGTTCTACCGCGTGCTAACGTGATCCACTCTGGGAGAGATGTGAAAGCCCGCGGGCAAAACGATCCGGGCCTGCCAGTCATGGAGAACTTTCAGCGGCAAGTTCGGAAATCCATCCATGTGAGGTGCAGCAGGCGGGTCTCTGGTCAAGGGAGAGATGGGGTGACAGAAGAGCGTCACGGATGTGACGATTTTGGTCCAATCCCAAATATCGCGCAGGTGAAGCAGCGGCGAAACGTCAGCGAGTTCATTACACTTTGGGGGGCTAACGACGACACCAGGAAGAAAACTTGACCGAGTTTTTAAGCATAACCTTGCCGAAAACTTGACCGAGTCTCCAAGCATAACCACACATAAACTTAGCCGAACCAAAAAAATCCCCCCACCTCCCCGAAGGGGATCGTGCGGAAATACGAATGCATTGGGTGCACCGATGAGTGCGCGCGCTCCACTGCATTATATAGATTCCGAGCGCAGCGAGCGGAGAGAGGGTACGCGGAGAGAAGAGAAAGCCCGCCGAGCTCCGCGATGCGAGCGCCCTCACACGCCCGAGCGCGCTCCTCCTCTCCCCTTGCCCTCCGGTACTCCCGCCCGAGCTACCACCTGCTCCGGTTGCTAGGCGGGCCACAGCACCTGCGGGCGCACGCCGACGGAGCACGACAACCCCCGACTTTCGCTCTTTTCTTAGCGTCTGGAACCACTTCGAAAGCTATAGTTATCGCCAGCGCGGAGCGGCACTGCGTGATTGGCTAGTCGCACCAGATACGCCTTCAATATCTGCTTTGTTTTTGTGGCTTTTCTTTAAGTTGCTATCGAAAAGCGTTCATTGCTGCAACTGAAGGAAAACCGGCCAAATGACCTAATTCGAGCCGTCGAATAACTTCAAGACTGGGAAAGAGAGAAGAATCTTTTGAGCGAGTTTACAAGTTGTTTGATGGGAACAGTTTATGAGCTCCACAGTTTGCGCGCACGTTGAACATCTTATACCAGACTGGCGGCCCGCGTGGTGCGACTATACTACTGCCTGCCTGCATGAGTACAGTGAAAGCTCGTTAATTTGAACCGCAAGAAACGCCATATATCAGTTCGAATTATTGAAAGTTCAGAAATAATGAATCAAAAATAACCACAGTACCCTGAAGTTGAGAGGCAGAAGGGTATGCGAACACTTGAAAAGCTCGGCATTGCGGCCTGACTTTTGTCTCTAAAGGTGACAGTGCTTTATGCACTATTAAACAAATGTAGCGGAAACCCCATCTCTGTCTTCTTGAACACCGAAGAAGGGACGGGCGGAATTCCATCCGACCATGACTTGTGAGCGGACGGCCGCACTATGTTTTCTTCGTGTCCTCCTTGTCGTCTTTGGCAGGCTCTGCGCTTTTGACCAATGATATGTTGCCTTCCCCTGTCAGCGCACCACACATAAGCACACGGCACATCAACGTAGTTTGCAATGAATACGTCTTTCAAAACGTCCGCCATGTGGGATATAAGTTGGTTTTGCCCTTTTTAACCTTTTCGGTTCTACGAAGCCTTGTGTGCAGGCACAGGGTGCGTTTCTCTGGCCGTGAACCAAGCTCCAAGGCGCCGGCGCGGTGGCGCGCAATTTGAATTATCCGTGGTCGAACCTACTCCAATTCGAATTAACGGGCTTCTTTATACATAGACTTTTATGAATCCATTGGCCAGAACTAATACAATCAGGCCGACCTTTCTGTGCCTTTTCATTTCTATAAAATTCCTATGCCGTTGACAGTACCCAGAAAGGTACCAGGACACACGCAAATGGTGCGGACTATCAGCTGCTTCACTCGCACACATGGTTTGGTACTATCATCTGAAACACTAGCCCGCCAACACCGGATTGCACATAAGAAATCACGAGCAGTGGGAGGCCGCGCTGCTCAGCTGCATCCCAGAAGTAAAAGTTGCAGTCGTCCAGCTGGCGGAAGACGCCGCCAAGGACCACGGGCTCCTGGCCGTCGTCTGATTCGCGCCCACACGGAACCCCCTCTCGGGTGGTTACGCTCAGAAAAGATGACAAATGAAGTTTCTCTCTCTCTCTCTCTCTCTCTCTCTCTCTCTGGAGCCTTGCCCGGACCAGAGGGCACAGTTCGAATTATGTATAAATTGGAATGATTGAAGTTCGAATTAACGAGATTTCACTGTATTTAGAAAGAAATCGATTTTGACAAGGCTGCACAAAAGACAAAAATATGGAATACATAGCGTTTATATGGGGGGCCTTCCGCAGTCCTACAGCCACGAGTTTACAATGAAGCTGTGGGCCCCTCGCGGGTTGCGATGGCTTGGGTTCGCCAGTCAACAAAAAAAAAATAAAAAAAAATTGGCGCAGCTGCACTAGGGGTGCAAGGCTGGAGAAATAGCAGAGCTGGGGGTCGGCCTAGCTTCTCCCCACACCGACAGGGGATACCAGGAGAGAGGGAGCAGACAGACCCCAGTAGTGCTAAGCCAATTTGGACGGCAATGTAAAGGAAAAACCGTTAAAGTATGTAGTGTTTTATTCATTAGCAACCATCGTCATCCGTTTCGTGCCGTCGGAATACGATGGCACAGCCACGTAGGGTAAATCCTCTCGTAGTGCGTCCTCGCCTCAGTAGACCCCCACTTCTTCGTCAGCTGGTCCGGTGGCCGTCTCCACTTGTGGATTCTGAAGGGATGGCTTGACAGACGTGCACTCGGTATTTTTTCTTTTGCCTATGACTCCTGCACTCGACGCACAACCTTGGTTACCCTAAATCACGCCGGCCAAATCTCCACGGCTGCCACCACGCACACCAACAAAATACAGACGGCAGAAGCTCTGGCAATCGCCTTCGCAGCCACCACCCACGCCAAGCATCCGCACATCACTGTAGTCTCCGACTCACAGCAGGCATGCCGCCTCTACCAGGCAGGTCTAGCCCCACCCCAGGCCATTCCACTCCTCCAGCGTCTACCTGACGAGACCCCCATTACGATCGTCTGGACTCCCGGACAATCCGGCCTTCCGGGGAATGAGGCGGCCCACGCCGCCGCCCGAGCTCTGCACTTCCGGGCATTCTCCACCGATGGTCAAGTGATCCCATCACCCCGCACGAACGACCACGACCTCCTCCAAATTCCTATTGACAATACGTACAATGCCCTTCTGTCCCACTACACCCTTACCCGCCGGGTCTACCCGCCTGCACACCACTCCCTAACCAACCAGCAAGCCATACTCTATCGTCGCCTGCAGACCAGTACCTTTTACAATCACGTCATCCTCCACCAGATCGCACCCACTATCTACCCCCGTCAATGCCAACACCGCGACACCCCACTCACCACATTCCACCTCGTATACTCCTGTCCCCACTCCCCTAACCCACCCCCCTTCCCCACCCCGGAGCAGTGGGAGACTGAGCTGACCAGCCCGGACCCGGCCCGCCAGAGGGCCTTGGTTTCTCGAGCCATTGAGTCGGCCCGGTCGAGAGGCATCCTGGACTAGGGACACTTCACCACCCTTTTCCCTTTCCCTTTTGCTCCAATAAACGTTTACTACTACTACTTGTTAAACCCACTGCGAGAGCCGGTGCACTGGGCGGTCGCCGCAAAGTAGGCGTTCACATGCGCTCGTTTTTTTTTTTTTTTTTTTTTTTTGCGAGCTGCTCACGTGGCACAAGCCCACGCGCAAGCCTGGACAACGCCGGGCGCTTCTCACAAGGCGCGTGCTCACGTGCGCTTGGTATTTTTTTGGAATTTTATTTAGAACACATTTTGCGAACGCCGCCGTACCAAGCTCAAGCATAAACAGCTCTGCTGTTAAAAAGTACTGGGGCACTTAAGTCTTCTTACGTGCCTTGAATGTGACATCATTACGGAAACAGGAATTGCTGGAATGGCCGTGAGCTTCTGACAGCAACTGTCATCATAATTGGCCAATCTCTTTCAGTGGGCACGTGTCCAGTCCGAAGACCATACGGAGCTCCGTAGTCAGAAGATGAATCTGTATTATGGTGACTTTGTGGAACCACCATGGCGCAATGAAACGCCAGAGGATAATGCTTTCGCGTTCAGAGCATGCAAGCAGACTTAAGTGTACGTAGAAAGCCGTCATCCTAAGAGCATGGGCGTAGAGTAGTTGGGCCACTTGCCTGTCTTCGCGCGTTCCTGGATTCGAGTGTGGTAAGTAGGCCGCGATAGAGTACATCTGCCTTTTGCTTCTCTACCCAAGACTACTTAATTGACTTGAATGAATCAATGAATGTGTAAGAAGGAGACGCGTGGACTTGGTAGAGTGGATGTGGCTTCCTGCATTTATTGGCGGTGCGTAGTCCGGGCCAGAACTGTGAGCGGTGAAGACATGCGACCGCCCCGGGCTCGCAGTGATGATGATGATGATGACTTTATTTTGCCCAAAACCGAGTGAAAGGAAGAAGGGAGAGGGGGAGCCTTTCTGAATTCTCCCCCCTCAGATAGCGGCCTGCAGCCCTTGGGCGCGAGCGGCATCTTCGGTTAGTTGGAGAGAGAGAAGAGAGAAAAGACTTTATTGAAATAACAATGCTGGCGCCGTTAGGCCCTAGAGGGAGTGGGGCCCTCTTCACGGGCTCCATATGCTGTTCGGGCCTCCAGGCCCCTGGCGATCAGTAGGGTCTGGTCCACCAGGGCGGGGCTGTGCAACAAAGTCTCCCATCGTTCAAGTGAAGCGTTGTTGATCGGGGGGAGTGGAGGGAAAAGTCGCACTCTCCAATTACGTGGCGGAGCGTGCCGAGTCGTTTGCAGAAAGGGCATTCCTTGTCGTACCGCACGGGGTAAATTTTGTTTTGAAGTACAGGGTGTGGAAAGGACCCGGCTTGAATTTGCCGATAGATGCATTGTTCTTGTCGAGCAAGGAAGTGGTGAGGTGGGGGAAAACGTGCTCTACCCTCCCTTTAGTGGCGTAGTATTTCGCGGTAGCTAGTGATGGGTTGTTGTGCAGTTTCCTCGGCCCGGAGGGTAGCTTCGCGGGCCTGCTGATGGGCGAACTCATGGCCCTCAGTTCGGAGTGCGCTGGGACCCATATAAGCTCGGTTTTGGTATTTGGAGGGTCAGTCTTTCTGAGAATGCGGGTCGCTGTGATGGACACCCACCCTTTTCTGTAGTTCCTGTATGCTGTCTGGGAGTCCGTGATGATGGTCTTGTAGCCGGGTTGAGTAAGGGCTATCGCTATGGCCACTTCCTCGGCCTCTTCGGGGGAGGGCGTGACGAGGGAAGCGCAGCAGATGGGCTTGTCAATTGTCGTGACGGCTATCGTTGCCGATGTAGAGCCCATGGGAAGTGAGGACGACCTTGATCTGTATTTCGAGGTCGGAGCTAAGCAAACAGGTCTCCGACTGCTCCGCACTGGTGATTCGTAAGCATGCTCGTAGAGCAGTCATGCTCGATCTGTGATGTCACGTGGCACTGCGACGCTGGAAGCCAAGCATCGCTGATGTGGATGATGCGGTTCATGATGATTACATTGGCGCAGCAAGCAGCTGACGATGCCGCCACTACAAGTGAATGAATGAATGAATGAATGAATGAATGAATGAATGAATGAATGAATGAATGAATGAATGAATGAATGAATACTGCGTATAGGTGGCTGCAGGGAAACATTTCTCTGCACGTGTGTGACGGTGTATCGTCACAGACCACCTCTCCCTTCCTTTCTTCCCCATATCCTTTTCAGGTCCCTGGAACTTCCTTTTAATAAAAGACTTTCACTCACAGCCGCCATCGTGGCCTACGCTTCCCTGGCAGACGTGTGGCTCGTTCCTCTCGCTAGCGCGAAGGTCCCAGAACGACGATTCGGATCATGAGAGGCAGGGTTGGTCGTCCAATTCTTCGTTAAGTTATGACACGACGCGCCTCCTTTCCGCCAGGCGAGGAGTTGCTGAGGAGGCGTCGTAGGGAGAGTTGTGTCTCACTAAATTGCGGACCGGGTTGAGGAGTAGTGGTAGTTTCCGTGTTTACGATTGCCACCATATTTCCCGCCCTCCCAAATTCCTTTGAAATCGGACATTAACGATTAAATGCGGTTCACTTCACTGTCCCTCCGCCTCAACAGTCGCGTCAATTATAAGTACGCCCTTCACACGTCATATACCAAGAAAGATCGTTCCGCGGTTCTTCTAACAGCAGCTGCTATCTCTACGCGGTCCTATTCCCTACGATGCTGCGGGTTTCGCAACGTGTGTGGAATGAATTCCCGTTCGGAGTTGTACCCGCTGTTTTTCTTTTTTTTTTTTTGCTCTTTGTTTTTGCCTCAGCGTGCACGAAGTGCGGTCTGCCTCGTGCAGTTAGACCGACCTGGCTGACCGATTTCGGAAGACGCAGCCGTCTTCATTTTCAGATCAGACCCACTAGGCGGACTCAGTTATCGCGACTTATTGTGAATAGCCGCGCCAAACATATATATCGACCAGATGCTGGCCGTGTAGTGCCTTGGCATCGTACTTTTGTAGGCCTTAATGGGAGTAGCACAAGTGTAATATTTAACAGGTATCAAAAATCACAAAATTTTAAAGTTGCAAAATGAAACCCCGCAGAGTCTATCGCACAACAGGTGCTCGTGTCTGCGCCGCGTTCCTCTGCGCCTGCCCGTAATTGCAAAACCGTCTCGGTACACCCCGCGTGGGGTCGAGGGTCTTGGAGCTGACGTGACCCCTCGGAGGAGCTAGACACCAACACATTTGCGCACGTCTTATGGCTGCCTCCTTGGGTGGCTGTGCAGGACAAGCAAGTTTGCGGCGTGTGAGCACCGACTAGTCGGCGGCAACGTTGCGGGAACGGCAGAAGCGGCAGAGCAGCTCCGGCGAGTGGACATGCGCTCCGTGGTACAGCCGTCTGCCCAAACCGTCCGCTATCCAATGCAGTACGCTTGTACCCCTCGATAGACCAGAGCGAACGAGTAACGTCTAAGCGCCAAAAGCTTCCTCACCATGAGAAAGCGAAAAAAAGGACGTACGCACAAAACAGCAAAAGTGAACAGTGTACATAACGCCGCCGTGTTTTCCCATCTTCGAGGAAAACGAAGCCCGATGCAGTGAGTGGTTCTTTTGTCTATGGGTTGCTGATAGACATCAGGAAAAATAAGAACTCATAGGTTCCCGTAAAAAAAAAAAAAACACATCTTGCCCCACATCTCCCCCAGCCGTTTCACCTACAACTGCCCTGACTACCACATCCCAGTCACTACCCTCCACCTCGTATTATTCTGCTCCCACCACCCCTTTTTCACTCCCCTCACTTACTCCTGAGCAGTGGGAACGCGCGCTGACCAGCTCGGACCTGCAGGACCAGCAAAACCTGATCCAGCAGACCACCCGAGGTAGCGAAAGCACGCGGCTGCCTGGACTGAGGCAGCCACCCATCTGCTCTAAATTGGTAAAATAAACGTTTATTCCTCCTTCTGTTTGTTATCATCAGCCTTTGCTGTTGCTTGTGGCTGCTTTGACGCATGATGCGAGCGCTTTGCACGTCAGCCCTGTACAGAATTCGTCACTGAAATGCTCGCTGCAGCAACGGCAAAATAAGTCACACGGTGGCTCCGCCGTGTGCGGGAGTACTTCACGGTTAGGCTGTCCTGGGTCTCGCACCACGCAGCGCTCTGCACGCGGTCTCCAGAAGCTCTCCCAGGGCCGGCACCATGGTGTTGTTCATGCAGCGCATGGCCCAGTACTGCTCCTTGGGGCAGTTTGCATGTTTCAGGTTTCCCAGGCAGTGCCGCGGCGCTTGACTATCGGCCTTTGGGGAGGTACGTTAAGCTTTCTTTCGCCGCAAACAGACCCTGTCGGAATGACGCGGTCAGAAATGCTTCCGACCACGGGCAGCATTTTTTTTTTCTTGAGGTGTTTGATGTGCTTTTGTGGAAACACATAATGTAAGTTGGCATTCCTGCATAGCGTTTAGGACATAGAGATTTGGATTAGCGACTTTGACTTTGGACTTTGAAAGCATTGGCTTTCGGCGAAAGAAAGCTTCGTGTTTCTAGCAAGGAAGCTTCGCAAGAAAGTTGCAAGAAAGTTTCTAGAAAGAAGTTTCTAGAAAGCTTTGTGTTTCTAGTGTTTCTAGCTTCGCGTTTCTATAGCTTCGTGTTGGTAGCAAGAAACTTGAAACTACCGCAGTCGCGACGTGTAGGGTCTGGTTGAAAATGCAGTTGCCTCGGAATCGTTTGTCATCGATATGTAATGAAAGACTTCCTTGGTCGGCTAGCAAGTTCCCCAAAGGGAAATTCAAAGGCAACTAGAAGGACGCCACGTGCACCAAATTTGGCATCAGCGATGCTGACAAGCGCAGCGTTGGATCGAAAAGTATAAAGAAAAACAAAGTCACGCCAGGAATGGAGGAACACTTCCAGCTCAGCCCGAGGATAGTTATTATGGTCACTCACGCGCGCTGACCTATACAGTCGGACGCCCGCTGACCATCTGGAAGGCTAACTATAAGCTTTAACTACGCCCATGTTCTAACTTGGTCCATAAAGTATGCGGATGCTAAAAGGGGCCGCAAGTGGCGCTAAATGCTAAAAATATACTTTTTTTTTCTACCACTCAATCTCCGCGTTACGCCAATCGAACCGCCTGCCGCAAGTTGGCGTCAAAATTTGTGGTTGCGGCATGTACCGTCAAAATGTGGAACGATAATCGCAGCATTTCTCGAGCCCGAGCGACGGTGGTCGGCGCACTCCTGCGCTGACAGGAGCCACAAATCTACGAGTTTAAACGACTGGACGAGAAAGCTTCGACGACTCGCGCCGTTCATGGACCGGTAGGATTGGGAAAAAAACGCAGCAATAGTTTGCTGTAACGCCGTAATAAGCTATACAACTTTCGCCTTCGTCGCTACTCAGACCACTTATCGGTCATCATCGCTTCATACATAGCGAGCTGGGAATGTCACGGGCTGCGTGCACTGTGAAAGCTCCTCTTCGTGACCTTCCCCTCGTCGGCCTCCGGGCACATGGGCAAACGCTTAATACGGATGCAGCCAAAAAACTCGCGCCAGAACCAGGAAGGTCAGACTTCGAACCGAAAGCACGCCCTTCGCTGTTTTGCTTCCCGGTCTTTGTAAGCATCATCAATCTTGGCTCCACATTTTTAAAAGTTCAAAAGCGAAAAAACAAAACAAAAGATTACGGGGCTGCTTAGAAATTTCCAAGAATATGGAAGGCGAAAGCCTGTTCGGATCTTCTATTGATATATGCTGTTGATCTTTCTGCTTAACTTTGCGGCCGCGCTAATCACCACTGGACAGCACCCTATCCAAAGCCCGTTCCGCTCGCTCGCCATCACCAGGAGCCACGTGTCCGCCCACGTGGGTGCCTCTACTTCTCAAGGCGGCTCGCATTGTACGCGCGGCAGCGGCCTACCTCCTTCCGCGGCTTGCTTGGCGTCGCGCTTTTTCAGAGCCCTCTTCCGACCCTCATCCGACACCACTGTTTCTTCGCTCGCGATCTCCGGCTAGCGCCTCGCGCTCTAATTTTTATCAGCAGAGCTGTTTAAGCTTTTAGTTCCGCCGTGTAGCGTTACCAGAAAAAAAATACAAAGAAAAGAGAACGAGCGCACGTGAGCGTGCGCCTCGTGAGGAGCACCCGGCGTCGGCCAGCTCGTCCTCGAGAACACTCTGCCCAGCGTTCGTGGCGCGATCTCTCACGTGCTGTTCTCCTCGACAGTTCACGTGCGCTCGCGCCATGGGGAGCATGGACGCCGAGTTTGTGAAGCCGGTTTCCGCCGGTTCTTGCGCGTGCTAACGCGGTACACTTTGAGAGAGACGTGAAAACCTGCGTACAAAACGATCCGGGCCTACCAGTCATGGAGAACTTTTAGCGGCGAGTTCGGAAATCCATGGGAGGTGCAACAGCCGGGTCTCCCGCCAACTCTGCTGTTTATCCAGCCTTACACCACTAGTGCGAGCTGCGCCGATTTTTTTGGATCTTGATTGATTTATTGCATACTGTTTAACGCGCCGACGCAACGCAGGCGATGAGGCGCGCCGTAGTGGAGACCTCCGGATTAATTTGACCACCTGGGGATCTTTAACGTGCGCCGAAATCTCGTACACGCGGGCGTTTTTGCTTTTCGTCTCCATCAGAACAGCGGACGTCGCGGCCGGGAATCGAACCCGCGTCCTCGTGCTCAGCAGCACAACGCCTTAGCCACTGAGCCATCGTGGCTGGTTAATATTGTTATTTTTTTTTTGCATCTAACGCGCTCGATAAAGAACGCTAATCTAAGGCCTTCATCTTACATTTGCACGTGTGGAAAAAAAAAAAACGTATCGATCAATCCGCAAAGCTCCCGACTCCTAATCAGCCGTGCCGGGATCGCCCCGATTCGCCTGCTGTCCGCCGACCATCCGCACGTGGCAACTGTCGCACGTACGCCTCTTCCTCGAGGGTCAGGGACGGCTTCTCCTCGGATGCTCGAGCATCGTGGCGGCGGCATCGGCTGCCTTCCGCCAGAGAGAGGAAATGTAGAGCGTGCAAGTGTGCCGCCACCGTCGACGTTGTTGTCTACGGCGAAAGACTGCCGGCACGACGCTCACGCACGGCGTCGCCTCGTGCTTGCGGGCTCGCTGCAACGTTCTTTCTTCCTTTCTCTCTCCCCTTCACCTTGGTACATCTCCTTCCGACTCCTTTCTCTTCTGGACTGGTGTGCGTCGGTGGTCGGGAAGCGCGAAGCGCGGAGGAAATGCGTATATAGAAGCGTCACGCCGGGCCGAGTGGCCGTCCTCTGCTGCTGCGCCGTCGGTTTGTTTACACTCCGTGTACATCTCGCAAGGGCCTCCGCTCCGCTTCCTATTTGACCATGTTTCTTCGAGAGCACGCCTCCGTGGCTTCTTCGTCCGTGAAGACACAAATATCGAGCGTATTTAAAAGGGAGCACTGCAGCTGCGCCCTTGCCGCTGGACCGTGTCTCTCAATTTCACGTTCCTCAACTGGGGTCGCAGAAGCGCAGAACGGACATTATTCCTGCTGCGAGTTACAATGCGTTTTCTTTTGCGGCCTTTTCTCACCTTCAAGAGCTGGAGAACGAAAGACGGAGATGTATTTCTGTACGTTGCGCCGCCAGCGTCCGAGGAAGAGGTATACGCCACTGCGCAAAAGATGACCGGTTTCATTCGCGATATTTTAGCGTGTAGAGCATCGCGCGCGTCTTCGAGAGTTGAAAAAGTGACTGGAAACTGATAACAACAGAAGTACACGCACTCGGGAAGAGTTGGCTTTCACGCGTGAGAAGGCGCATTTGCATGTCGACACGGTCGGGTAAACCGCCAGTGGTGTGTGAAGAAATGTAAATGCTTCGCAAGTGTAACTCACGGTGCCGTATCTGAGGGCAAGGGTCTTAATTTTGTTTACGGGGCAACGGGAGGACGGGAGGGAGAAAGAGTTGGTTTATGCGCTCAAATTTCTGATATATTTTTCTTATCTCGGAACTCACCTTAACTCAAAACTTTTTGTTTTCGACTCGCTACCTGTAATTTCTGTTCCCAATCTGGTACCCTGTACCACATGGTATGGAAGTGTCAGAAAACCCCATCCGTTACCCCGAATACTCATCCAACGCACGAGCAGTGGGCGGGCTAGCTCCGACCTCTCAATCCAGCGTGGCCTGGTGGAGAGGGCCAGGGCACCCAGCGCGGACCAGGGCTTCCCGGACTAGAGGAGTCCCCCCACCGGGCGAGCGCCCAACCATCAGCTCCGGAAGCTCGTGTTTTAAAAACGATAGTCTTTCTCGGGCTACTTAATTTGATCTGTCTGTCTGTCTGTCTGTCTGTCTGTCTGTCTGTCTGTCTGTCTGTCTGTCTGTCTGTCTGTCTGTCTGTCTGTCTGTCTGTCTGTCTGTCACTCGATTCAGCCGGTCGGCCAAAGTGTAAGAGCTGCTACGCAAGTCATATACCAACAGCCAAATCTAAACGTCTACGTACGGTGGCAATGCTCATACTTGTCAACACTGTTGGACAAGGACAAAACATTACGCAAATATGAGGCAGAAAATCAGTAAAAAAGGGACATTGGCAGTGTTCCTTTATGGATGCTTGATTTTTGCGATAGCAAATGAAATACTATGCCCACTGCAGGAAAAAAAAATCACTCCGCCGTCGCCTGCTGTCGCCCGCTCCACTTTAACTTTTGGCGGCATTCTAAGAAATCAAACGGCAACAGTTACTAAAGGTTCTACTAGATAGGTTCCACGTTCCGTTTGGAATGCAAGTGAAGTAAGGAAGTGTGGTTCTATGAACGTTGAAGTAGGGCGCCTCGATTGACGCGCGTCTCCGGCGTACGGCAGCGCTGGCATAGAGGCACCCGGCCTGGAGCAGTAGAACGCGGTAAATTTAAATTCACTTGAGCAAACCTCTAGCGTGTTTACCTTGGGAGAAGTGCCGCGGGAGAGGAACAGCATAAGAGGTGAGCGGGAAAGCGAAGGGAGGCATTTACTTGGCAAATGTCGACGAAAGGCTATCGTCTTTGGTCGACATTTGCAACGAAAGGAGCAGATACGGGGCCAATTTTTTTTTTTTTCAATCACTCACTCTGGATTTTAGCGCTTCGGTTTGGCGTGGTTGTACCGTACACAACTAGCGAAAACAATCTAAAGCATCCTATATATAGACCTTCACTTTCCCTCCGAAGTCTTGAGATTCCGAGGTCATCAAGCGGGACGCCATATGGCGGCCGGTTAGTATGCACAGTGCAGTAGCCGCTGCCAGCGCTCCACATTTTTCCCTCCCCCGGGACGAGAAGAATGGACTCGCACGGCGCGTGAGGATCTCGCAGTAACTGTGAACGGGTGCTGGGTGTCGTTATCGCTGCCCGTTCAAACGCGGGAGGTCTTTTGAGCAAAGTTAAATGGCAATTGAGGGGGAGACTTTGTGGACAGTTAAAAAAGAAAGATAAGTGCTGCCTGAGAACTTTCCGAGGGGGGCTAAACGAGCCTGCGAGAGGAAGTATTCAACTCATTGTTTCTGTCCGCGTGCGCTGGCGTTAACCTTTCTCTCTTTTTTTTGTTTTGTGAAGTGACCTGCGTTGTGTGCGCAGCCAGTCTTCCCAAGCGCGACCACAACTGGGGCGTTTTGTGCGTTTGGTGTGCTCCGCGAGCGCGAATGTGCAGCGCATGGTTCAGTCGTTTTGAAAGGGAAAGCGCGCCTCATTTTGGCCTTTAGGCGAAAGAAGAAACGGAGGTGCTGTGAAAACGTCCGTGAGAAAGTTCTCAGGATGTGTACGTAAATCAAACGCTGTCAGCTAAACGTGGGAAGGAAATCACCCGTCGACAACTGGAATTGTAAAGTAATGTTGGCACGTTACGGCAATCACAATACTACCACGGCGTCGCACGCAGGACACTCGCCTGACCCTTGGACTACTTCCTCGACCTACACTTAATGCTTTCGTGGAACCTACGAATATCCAATTAATGTTTTCGTTGTGTCGTACACGCTCTGAAAATTTCGCGTGTCTACTTCGCCGCAGTGCACCTTACCGAAGGTTCGCTCCGATCCATGTCTTGCGAATAACTAAGCCCATCGTGTGATTCGACTTAGATACGTGATCTGCGCTGCGACATGTGTCATAAAACAGAGCACATTTTTGTGGTCGAATGATATGTCGGATTCCGTCATCGCCTTGCTTGGTCGTTCACCTTCATTGCGATTAAGCAGACCTGCAAGTGTTTTAAACATGATGATGGTGTAATTCAACGCGCTGAAGGTATACACCTCTCCTATGAGCCGCGCCGTATATATATGCTCCGAGTTAATTTTGACCACTTGGGGATTGTGTTTTAAATGTGAGAGAATATGCTATGGTCTCCCAGCAAATTGGGCGACGATGTTCGGGAGGGCCAGTTTGGCGATGGGTTGGGGCGGTAATGATATAGAGTTAACAGCAATGGTGCCCGGGGATCTTACGGCAGTTGAGCACAGAATCACAACCCTTAAACGAACAGATCATAAAAAGCATTGACGGTCGTCCTGGTCCTTATTAACGCCATTCCTCCCCTTTTCTTGTGCAGAGAGGGGTCAATACCTTCCCGTAGGCTGACCAGAAAGGATGCGAGGGTGGGCGCACTTGAGTTTGTTTTAGGTGCGGAGCACCTTAGGACCGCACAATGTCCGTCCGCGTCCGTGCGCATAGCATTACAGTCGCAAAAAATCACACAGGCACCGGCAGGATTCGAGCCTGTGTCTGGTAGACTAGAAAGAGTTCGTGTCAGTCGTCTTACCCATTAGGCTACGACCATGAGTTCGTGCCTGACAGTCAAACGGCTTACTCCCTTGCCTGTAACGATGCAGAGTACCTTAGAACCTCCCAATGTCCGTCCGCGTCCCTCCGTGCGCACACCAGCGTCAAGCGAAAACCAAGCAAAATTCGATTTGAGCCGTGAATTGCAGTTTCATTTAGAAAATAATCAAGGTGCAACTCACGGCTCAAATCGAATCACGGTCAGGGCGCAAATCAGATGTCACTCCGGGCGCAACTTGGATGTCATTTCGAGTCCCCATACTCCGCACCCTCGCCATCATCCACGGAGTGGAGATGCTGCCATTTTTTTCTTCTTGTTTTTTTTTTTGTTCGAGGGGGGGGGGGATCTGCATTGAAACCGCCGGCAATGTACGCTAGAGATTCCGGCCCAGGTGGCACAAACAGTTTCGCTACAAAAAAAGTCTCGGGCCATCTCCACTAACCTGAAACCTTGGGAGGGGGCGAACCATGCAGTGTATATGTATGTGTATTCTTGGTGTCTTGGCGTTTTTGCCAACGGAGATGAAACCGTTGGGGGATAGAGGTATACAGCTTTGCTGTATAAGTCTGGTTTCTTTGGAGCACGAAGCGTTCCAGTGCGAGGCGTAAACGAGTGTCCCGGTGTTTTTTAGTACGCGTTACGTTCTAGCGCGAGGCGTAAACGAGTTTCCCGGTGTTTTAGTACCGTGACATGAGACTTCGATTACGATGACGATTACGACGACGACGCCGACAGGAGACGCCAACAGCCCCAGCCCCTAAAAAATGTAAATATCAATGCAATGGCTAGGGTTTTAGTGCTTCACTCACTCCAAAATGCGGATCGTTCCCGCTACCTCGTGCTCAGAATCAGCCTAATGCCATAGCTACACCGCCACTGCGGCGGACGCAGTGCAGCGTGATGCCGACCAGCAGGGAAAGTGCACGAACGGTGTTAAACAGAGGCGTGAGATGTTGGGAGAGAGCTCGGTGAACATGAGTGTGTATAAATGGGCTGTATGATAGCACATAACGCAGGTTCGGACGGGCAGCAGAGAAAGCTGCATGACTGAACTCGTGATCTGATGGTGCGGAAGCCTTCGCCGGCATGCTGCTTGGTCATGATCTTTATCGCCGTACTTGGCGCGGGCGCACTGCTTTGTGTGTGGCCCGTGGAAGACTAACACTATGAGCCCGTTAACTTGATGGATGCTCTATTGTGTCGGTCTTCGTGATGCTACGGAAGTGAATAAAGCCTAAAGATCGCCGCGCTGACATGCAGTGGCGTAGCGCAGAAGTTGAGCGCCGCCTTAAACCGTTAAAACGACGAGAGAGAGAGAGAGAGAGAGAGAGAGAGAGAGAGAGAGAGAGAGAGAGAGAGAGAGAGAGAGAGAGAGAGAGAGAGAGAGAGAGAGAGAGAGAGAAAACAGACTTTAACCGCGCAGCCCGCTTGAGAGGCGCCTCCTATAGCATGCATGGTGTTCCACGTGTTAACGGATGCCTAATGAGGAAGCATAGAATGGCTCCTTTATCGAAAAAGCCGGCGTCGGCGTCCGAGGGGCCTGTAGCAGCAAAGCGGCTAATTAAAGGGACACTGTAGTGATTTATAAACACTGGAGGATTAGTTGCGTAATTGGTAGTACAGCCATGTTTCTACCGCTCTCGCTGCGTTTACGCCACTTCATTTAGCAGAAAAATGAATTCGAAAGTGCTATCCTTCTCTCTGCATCCTCCTTGCCGATTTCCTACGACGTTTCATACGATGTTGAAACGAGATGTCTGGGCTTGACTGCGGCACTGCACGGCTCGCCGACCCTCCGACAGAGTCAATAGTGCGGCCGCCGGCGGCAACGTTGGTTGGCGGGTCGTCGCAATTTGTTCGATCAGTTAAAACTAAGCCACGACACGTTTCTGCCTGGAAGAATGTGCTTTTAGTTAGTTAGCTTGTAGGCTGTATCAAGGTCTAAGTCCAAGTAGCTCCACACAAGCGCGCATGCGGCGCTTCGGTGACTGGTACGCTAGTAGAAAAATCTAAGGCCAATTAAATGCGGGAGAAGAGTCAATGAAGATAATATAGGTGCCAATGCAATAAAATCAACCAAAACTTTTGTCGTACAGCATAAAACCAAGGTGAGGGGAGCCCTTTTTGCGCTGGTTGAACTAGCACAATGCTGAGCCGCACGACCACACATTTGCGATCGCTTTCCTGCCTAACGAATGCAGTGGCTAGAGATGAGATATTTGTGGGAATTTAAAGAACAATTACTGCACGAGCGTTATTAAAAAAATAGTCACCTTAGCTGCTGAGAATGCTGTAACAAAAAATAAATACGCTATACGATTTATACTTTATATTTTCCTCCCCGAAAGCGCTGTGGTTATGGTCGAGTGGTATAGAGCCTGGAGATTTCAGCGATCTATGTGGGCTGTTGCGCCGCAAAATTACGTGCCGCTTCACTCCACAGATCCGCACGGGACCTTTAGGATGCCTGACGGACTTTTCAAGCATGACGAAGCGGTTCTTCACCGCGTGCGGCTAAATGTCGCTTACACAAGTTATTTCTGATTCAAGATGAAACACGCCGCTTCCCCCTTCTGCACTCTTTGTGACTTGCGGGAGGACTTGAACCACGTACTATGTGAGTGTACGCGGTACAGAGCAGCTAAAACGTCCCTTTTAGTGTCCTTGGGTCTTCCGCTTTCTAGAGGACTAACTCTAAGTGACGTGCTAGGCGCTTGGTGGAACTCTAAACGAGCATCTCGAGCGACAAAAGCTCTATTGTCTTTCCTGCGAAGCACAGGACTTGATCAGACTCTTTAAACAGGACTCTATTAATGAGCGCATCATCTTCATCCCAGTCATTATCATCATCTCTTCATCGATTTCATTTTTTCATACATCTGGTGTAGCAAGCTAGGTGCCTTGGCCAGGCTAACCTCAGCAGTATATATCACTAAAGAATATTCTCTCTCTCTATAGAGCATCTTGTTATGCAATTAGAAAGTTTCAATCATCGACAGCGCATGTGTTTTTTTAGTGTCTTTCTGGATAATTTTTTCATGCCGGATTCACCATTTTGCTCTGCAACCTTTATTACTCCACGAGCGAGTTTGCAAAATGCGTGCAGACTGACAGCGACTCGCTGGCGGGTTCTCGTTGGCGCGATGTTGACATAAGCACCGACTGCTTGGGGCACAGTGCCGAATCAGGCGACTCTCGCTCTGTTCCGAACAGGCCCACTTACAATGCAGGCACGAGACAGGCAAGCTCCGAATGTTGGGGCGAAGCGTCTCGCATTTGAGCGACTCCGGTGACGCAGAGGGCGTTCAAGCACTGCGTACGTCTTGGCTGGCAATCGTCGCGATTCTAAGCCGTGCTGGCAGGCTTACCTGACGCATTCTACAGCCGACAACATGGCAGAAGCGCGGTATGCCGATTCCTGAGATATCGAGAATGCCCAGGCGGCGATAACGTCGGACGTCAAGCATGTTTTTTCACAGAACCGAAACCGAAGCTGGTTTGAATTTCAATCTTGGACATCGTCCTATCACATCGCATCTCCAATGCGCGTCTCCGCCGTTAGTTGTTGCGGCCGGTGCAGACTGCGCATTATATTATTTCATCTTTCAGTCTTTGTAACTTGAATACTGTTTTATCAACCGGATGAAAGATGAAAAGTGTGTCTTTTCGAGCAAGTCTATGCGATGCACATAAAAACAGGTTTGGCAAATTCACTTTAGTGTCCCTTTAACCCACCTCACTACATCGCGTTTCTCTTCGCATGGTTCGCAATAATAAAACACAAAGGACCGCGCTGCCAGGCAACGCGTTAGCATGCGCTGAACCACGCGGAAAGTGGAGGGTGCGGTGGAAGGCCGCACCCGGCGGCGCACCGCTCACTAGCGCGCCAGATCACTCGCCGTGCGCGGGCAAGTAGGGTGCTCAACAACATCGTCCAAATGATTTTTGTACACAGCCAACATGCTGACGTCGAAACTGCAAAAAGAGTACCCGTATTAATTTTAATCGCAAAACTTCAAAACATAACTCGGAAACATACTTACTGCGCTAAACTCGTGAAAGCACCCAGGGTCGTGCGGTTGGTCATTTGGACTTTCGTATTCACAACTCATAAGAAGTGCTGGAATGTTTGACCGCTACCATAGATACGCCTGGTTTTAGTTGCGCAAATTGCCATTTTTCCCCTGGTAGTTGCAGATTCAAAACAATACGTGCGTTCACCACTACGTGCCGACTTTGTACTCCTGTTCTCATGGCAGCGGGTTTAGAGTGCTCTACGCTGCCAAAAAATAAAATAAAATAAAAATAAAATAAAAACCCTCCCATTTCTATGTTCCCACTCCGGGCTGGACATATTACCGTTCCCTTTATCTTACTCCCTCTCCGCCACCGCCTTCAAGGTATTTGGCGTGGACTGAAACTACCAAATCAATTCCAAATAGGCAGTAATCATTTCTACCTCGTTGTGTGCCTGCTTTAAGAAGTCAATTTCTACGCAAAAAATACGTCGGTATATGTTTGTGCCGCTTGACAACACGTGGCGATTGTGAAGGTAAAAGCAAGAAAATAAACACGAGAAACAATTGAAAACATAAGAGGTAAATTAATAAATGACAAATAATTTTAAAGCTGACGTGAAAACATTTAGAAATAAAAAGCGGAAACATTTGGCGCTCTTTGGCCTTGGCTGCCATTGCGCCATAAACACACACTTAGTACTACTAAATGTTAAAACACAATGTTTGTCCACCCAAATCATACTTTTCGGTGAGAATGAAGCTAATTTCACTAAGTACAGAATACGCGGCGCATTGAAGGCCCATGGCAAAAAAATTCCTCGGGTCCGCTTGAGTCTTCTGACTGGCGTTTTAAGGCGAGAGCATTATGGCTCTCTCCTGCGTTATCAATCAAACACTTCTTTACCGCTACGCCGTGTTTGCGCCGTTCTCTTCGCTATCTAGCTTCTTCGTCTTCTGGCGCGCATTACTGTCGACAGGCAGACTCGTGGCGCTTCACGCCACAGTTTCCCAATAGTCAAAGCTCTCCTGGTCTGGAGGGCACCTTTTCTACTCACGTGCCGTCACGTCCGCAGGTCCCGCGGTATGCACGCATTCGGCCAACTGTTGTTCCGCCGCTGGAAACGGGCTGAGGTAGCATGGTGGTCCCGCACTCGACTCCTGCTCTGGGGACCCGGGTTCAATTCGTATACGAATTCGAAGTGTTTTTTTTGTTTACTCTTTACAGCTGCAACCGTTTCTTTTTTTTTTTTTTGTACCGGATAACAACGCCGGTTTTTCGCGCTTAAAAGAAAAGCTACCGCAAGGGCAACTTGGCAAGACCGAGGCCCGCTCATTGACCTCGATTCGCCGTTGTTGCAAAGTTGTCATCCCACCGCTGACAACCCGTTGCTGCGTACGTAAAGACCGACCCGTGCCGAGCTCCGTCGCCTCCGAGATACGTGTGGTAGCGTGGTTTGAAGTGAGCGGCCAGCCAGTGTTGCTGCCGTGAAGCAGTCCAGAAGCCGTAGGCAAAACGTGACTTGTTTACTTCATAGCGAGAGATGAGCCGAAGCCAAAGAACAATGCCCCGATGGGCGAGGTTGCAGTACAGAACTCGAGCACAGTGACAGCATTGATTCACTGCTCAAACAGGAATGAAATACAGCGCTTGGAGGGGTCGTATTTATACCCAAAGCGCTAACGGTCGAAACAAGCGTTCCCTCTAGATTGTGCACCCGACACGAATGGCACAGACACACACAACACTCTTTCCAGAGTTCGTGAGCAGTCGGTAGTACCGGCGCACGCTTAGTCCGAGAGAGAGGAGAGAGGAGGTCTCTGCAGCGGACGCGGGGCTTCTGTGCCCTTGGGGCCGGTCTCTGGGTGTTGCGTCGGCACGCCATCGAATGTTGATCGCGCCGATATATAGGCGCCAGAGATCCAGACAAGTCGAGGCGTGCAAGCATGAGTCACCGACAGGGAGGGCCTGCTTGAAAGGCGCACGTAGTGGAGGCTTCGCCGCACACAGCCGAGGAGTGTTGAAACAAAGCCCAGCGGCGGGCTCATTCGTAACACCGTCCACATGAAAAGAAATGAAGGAAGCTCACACCAACGCGTAAGACTTGAAGGTAGCGAAGCTGTACGCTACCTTCACGAATATCACGAAGTTTTAGGTCCACGATTGCAGCCGATTTGCCTCTTCGCTGCCGCAATGACGTTTACTCCATTATTGTTGCAATACGTGTGAGCTTCTTTCATTTTTTGGAAGTGATAGTCACTGGACATCACTTTGGAGGGGCTTACGCTATCGCGTGTCGTTCTCGTTCCGAGCAAGTGTTGGCACGATTATGGTGAACGTTGCAGCTTTTTCTTGCCCATCTTGGCCAATCATTCTCCCTAAGTGGGTATGCTTGACTTGACAAACGTGCGCATGGAACGCTTGGTTGTCGGCGCGAGGCATCCACACCCAAGCGCTAGGCGTTTTTTTGCTTTTGTTAACTGCTGGGAGGTCGCCGCAAGGCCCGCCCTCAAGTGCGAGCGCTCGGCAATTTCTTGTTTTTTTTTTTTTAAATTTAAACTGCGGCACGAAAAATTGCGATTTGCTAAACAGCTTCGCTGTTAAAAAAAATCATGCGCACTTCTGTCACACGACGACGATGGTTGAACGCGAAGCGTTCTCGTGACGGATTCTTTGATTGTCGTCTGAGTTGTCCAAACTGCTCCGACCATGTCGAAATGGAGCAATCGGAGAAACGCCGCGAGGGACCCAGGTTCGATTCCGGCCACAAGAAGCGTTTTTTTTTATTTCACTTCGGCGTTTCCGCGTTACAGACGCCATTAGTGAGACCACTAAAGCTTCGCTTTGAAAATTGAGCAATCTCGACGGGGAAACGCGACTGTCTTGCCCATCCGTGCAGTAACCTCTTTTCGGCCAAACTTTCCTTTGAACCACAAACAAAATCTATCGGAGTCCACCTTTTCGTCGCCTCCGCTATAGCGTTGTGGCTCGGCACGTGTGACGTGCCAAAAGAAGACCTGCCGTGACGACTTCATCTCTTTCTTTATATCCTTGCATCGCTACAAACTGCCAGAAAACGTTCGGGGGAACGCACTGACCACAGCTGCGAGTGCTCCCAATGTTTCGCAGTTTTAGGACGGCCCAGTCAGTCAACTTGTGGGTTTGTTTAACTGTGTGGCTGTGCGTTCAACCTTTCAGTGATTTTATTTATTACGTCCACGGAAATGAGCTACCTTACAAAATTGTGGTGGCGTTTTGTCAAACACAGCAGCAGAAAACAAAAAGAAAATGGAAGAAAAGCGGAAAGGACGAAGAAGAGTAAAGGAAGAAAAGTTCGAGTGCGTGAACGAATAAAACCAGAGCATTGTTACACGAAAGGACGAAAGGGACACTAAACATTAGACTATTTGTTCCGGACAATGCATTCCTTGGCGTGGTTTCTCGAAGGGGTTTGTCGACATTGTAGCAGAAATTTTAACGCGAAGGGGATTCTGTTATTGGGATGGGCGGAGACAGAAATCACCGAGACTAATGGGTATTGCGATGAGGAAGGGGACAGAGCAGGAAGAATAAAGCTAACCATCCGCACTCGCATGCTTTCTTCCGGAACTACGCAGTTTCGTCGGACGGGTCACTAAATGCGTCTCATCACCATCATCGTGATCTTCACTACCACCTGTACCACCCCCATCAACATAATGATCTAGGAAGAGATACACGGTTCGCTCCAGCTACAAATTCGTCCGCACGTACGTACGCACGTCCCCAAGTCGCACGCCACAACTCTATCCATCTTCTTGGACCTGTGTCGAAAAAGCATTAAAGTCGGGTGAAGTGTTATGTGAAAGTACCAAAAGAAACTAGTTTACGTCACTTGCACATACGTTTTTGAGGAGGAGGAGTACTTTATCCTACAATGCAATGTTCGCCTTGTTACAAGCGATAATTTCTCGCATATATGTATACGCACACGTCCCGGCACATTGTCGTCATCATCGTGACATTCTCCTCCTTGCTGACAGGAGAACCCCGATTCCGTCGTGAACAAGAGGTGGTCATTCCGCTCGTCCAACGACAGCGTGAGGAGCAGGAAGAGGAGGAGCCCTTCATTAGAGACAGCGAAGGATGCTGTAGCAGAAAGAAATCCCACTGTTGTGGATCGGGATCATGGTATCTAGCGGAGCGAGGAGCAGGAACGGAGTCATGATCCCTGTCTCCAGGAGTGGCAGTGACGTCATCGTCTTCTGTTACAGGACGATTGAGGAAACGCGCACCAGTCTGTGTGCGTACGCACACACCTATTACCTGTAAGCGCAATCTTTGTTTCTATACCAACTTCCTCGGAAGAGAATCTGGAAAGTCAACCGCTATGCCCGCTTCTTCACCGCTGTGACGAAAAGTCCGGGGTACACGAGAAGGGCCAAAAATAAGAAAGTAAGAAAGACGCGAGGGAGAACGCATCTCCGCCCGGTGGATTGCGCGGACGCGGTGATACGCCTGCGTTTGCCGCAGTCTCGAAGAAAATTCGGCCGAGAAGACAAAGCCCCACGCGGGCTCACGCGGGCACGCGCGTGGGCAGGGCCGCCGTCGTTCGCGTGCGCTTCTCGAGCGAGTGGACAACACTCCGCCCGAGCCTCTCATTTCAAATAGAGACATTTGTTCGGACGGAGGGGGGAGCGGGTTCTCGGAGAGTCCGCTTGTCCGATGTCCACCGGCGATCGGATGGATCCCTTTCGCGAGGATGGGGTCCGGCTGCAGTGGCCGAAGTGGGACGGCGATCAGCGGCTGGGCGAGGGAAGGCCCCTGACCCAGTTGGGCCGCCGCTCCCGACTGACGCGCGTATAAAGAGCCGTCCGCGCCCGGCAGGACCCCCCAAAACTACGCCGCTTCGCAGCGAGCTTACTACTACCTTCACCCGCGCACCGCGACGCACCGCGGCAGGATGGGCCACGTGAGTAGCAGCGTCGTCGGAAAACGCGCGCCGGATTTGACATCGCTGGGGTGTGATTGCGCGGCATACCTGATCGCGTAACCACATGTTACCACCGCTTAATTGATTCGCGGATGGTGAAAGTGACCGCGGCGGAGGCTCGCTAATGACAATGCACGAAATGGGAGTATGTAGATGACAGTGAAAGCAAGGCTGGTGGGCATCCCCTCGAAGGTCTGAGAGCCGCAAAAAAGCACGGAAAGGCGGACTGTGTGTTTGAACCTGTTTCTCCTCTCGGTGTGTAGAGTGTTCTTTGTGTGTGTGTATGTGCAAACCTTCAGGTAGTGAGATGTGTTATTCGTGACGCTGCAGCCAACCACGCGGCTTAAATCAAACTAGCATACCTAAACTATGGCACGACCAGTAGAAGCATCACCCTTCGGCACGCAGAGCCCCACACTTTATTTTATTTTCCTTCTCTTCCTTCGGGGTGTCACACCAGATCGTGGCACGAGGGGGGTAGCCATATTGAGCACCTCCTAGGTTCCATGGAAGTTGGATACCGAAGCCCTGCGTTTGCCCCGTTCAGCTTCTGGCCTTCGATACAGTTCGTGGGGTCATCGTCTGGAAGTGTCCAAACGTTCATCTATAGCACCGAAGCCTTTCAGTTTTTTGCCACCTATATTTAGAGCCGGACCTAGTTTATATACCAGCGGTCGGATAAGATGCACCTTGCAGGCGTAGGCGGATGGTTTGATTTTAGGCTTCTTTATTGTCTTCGCATTGGCGGCGTGCTCACAAACGTCGCAAACCGCAGGACCAACATTTTTTCTCAATGAGACTGGTGTTGCCGAAACTGCTTTGGAGATGGTAAGAATTGCAAGCTTTTCGTCGTTTCGTTTATTCGTTATCAAACGGACAAGGCACCCACTCGACGACCAACTTCATTTATACCGACATTGCTCCATTCAAGTTGTGGGAGCGATTTGGATGAGGGAGGCGGGAGCCCTTAAAAAAAATAGGCTGCTTACAGTGTGGCACACAATCCGAGGGGCCTAATTATCCGTCTTGGGAGTTCTTACATCAAGCCACCCACACGGGCAGATTTCAAATTTCAAACTTCGGTGTTTTTCGCGTCGAAGCTACCCCTTGGTTGTAAAGCGTGCCGTAGTGGAGGACTCCGGGTTAATCTAGACTACGTGGAGAACTTTAACGTGAGCCGAAATCTTGACACAGAAACGTTTTTTTCTTTTCGCCTCCATCTGAAAAGCGGCCGCCGCGGCCGTGATCGAATCCGCGTCCCTGGGCTCAGCACGCAGCACAAGCCACTGATCCAATCCACCTTGGCCGGTCAATGGTAGCATTTCATGTTGCGCTTTGCGAATCCAACCTGCGAAGCCGAAATTTATTTTTTGTCGTTTCTTTAGAGCAGACAATGAGCAAGCCTGTGCATCAAAATTTGGACTTGTTCTGGAGCGACACAGGGGTCATTCTTGGCGAAGTTTTTTTATAGCCCTTGCTCTGGCTGTACATCATCTCGGGCTGTAATGCCCCAGCTGAATGCGCGCAGTACTAGTAGCCAAACAAGTATTTTCTACGCGCAGTCAGGCTGCGAAATACAGTGTGGGTTAATTTGACGTAACTTGTTTCCGACGTTCGCTAAGGCTGCTTAGCGGACGGTATCGAACTGAGAGTATATTTCGAGTCTGACGAGAGAAGCGGCACCTGGGAAATATGAAACGTTCAGTATTAGTGAAAGGTACCGGGATCGTGTAGTTAGCATGAAGTTATTTACGCAGAACTTCGAACAGGGGAGCTTTCCCCCTTCTTTTTGTTAAAAATACGGCCTCGCATTAAGCCGGTGATACTTTTCTCCGCCGCAATGCACTACTAATGCCTCGCGGTGGGTGCACATTAGAAACAGCGTCGGTCACTAAACAAGGCAGGGAACAGGTTGATTGATTGTGGGGTTTAACGCGCCGACGCAACGCAGGCGATGAGGCGCGCCGTAGCGGAGGGCTCCGGATTAATTTTGACCACCTGGGGATCTTTAACGTGCGCCGAAATCTCGTACACACGGGCGTTTTTGCTTTTTGCCTCCATCAGAAAAGCGGCCGCCGCGGCCGGGAAACGAACCCGCGACCTCGTGCTCGGCAGCGCAACGGCAGGGAACAGGTATTTCTTTACGTTGGCGGAGCTTAAGGTGGTGATCTTATAAGTTACTAGTTAGCCGAGTCTGTACAGTGCTTTATAGCAACATCTGTCCCGAATGCAAAGTTAAGAATGGGTAATAATTACTTACCGCGAAATCCCTTTGCTGTTAGTAGCACTCATTACGAATCAAGGCAGGGTAGCATTCTGAATTAAGGAAATGCCTGAAAACGAGCTATCAGTCGGTTGAACTGAGAACCGAGACAACGCGCAATTCAAAATAAGGTTCGAATGGATAATGAACTTCCTAATGAACCAAAAATACACAGAGAATATTGACGCACGGTTTCCCTTTGTCAGGAAAGAGTAAAAACAAAGCCGTTATTAAACTTCCTTTAAGGCAAACGGGGGATCAAACGGGGTGCCTTACCCTTCCCAAATGGCAATCAGGTCAACAATAAAAGACCGACGCCGCATCGGCAGCTGAAACAATGACCCAATCGGCGCATATTCAAGCTCACACGCACACGGCGATCCGTTCAACGGCCGCCGCAGGGTACGGTTGACCTCCCTCCAGGTCGTCCGTCGTATAGGCTGTCTCTCCGCAGAAGCTGATTACCCTAAAACGACGCCTGTCCC
This sequence comes from Haemaphysalis longicornis, assembly GCF_048455015.1. Classification (NCBI taxonomy): domain Eukaryota; kingdom Metazoa; phylum Arthropoda; class Arachnida; order Ixodida; family Ixodidae; genus Haemaphysalis; species Haemaphysalis longicornis. Next base: position 92,580,207 of record NW_027526335.1, read on the forward strand.
GCTGGCGCGCCTTTCTCCGAGAGAGAAGCGAGACAGGGAAGGCGCGAACTGGGGAGTAACTAACTACGCGCCGACCGCGTTCGACGCTTTCGCCTTCGCTCGTCGGCGCTTCTCGCTTTCGGCGCTCTCGATATCGGACGCCCAGGGGCGTGTCTTCCGCGTTCGTTATTTCGCGGGCGATACTCCATTCCCTCTGCACACGGGATGCTCTGGAAGCAAAATGGGGCTGTCACAGCGCTACTTATATGTCTTAGCGAAACCTGCCTGTATTCTCGGCTGTAGGTGGGTTTTCATGGGTGACAACTATGTGGTGTTAATTGGATTGTGGCACGTGGTTTCTGCGCCCCGTTGCTTGTTAGACGAGCCTTGAGGGCAGATAGTTCATTGGTTGGCTTCATTGGAACCTTCATTGACATACCTTCTATAGTCATCCTTTTCTCTTTTTGTCCCCTGTACCCTAGCCCCAGTGTGAAGTTGAAGTGTACGGTCAAATATTAGTCTCTGAGGAGGACCTTTGCTCTTTTCAATGTCTGTCTGTTTGTCTGTCTGTCTCTCTCTCTCTCTCTCTCTCTCTCTCTCTCCTCTCTCTCTCTCTCTCTCTTCTCTCTCTCTCTCTCTCTCTCTCTCTCTCTCTCTCTCTCTCTCTCTCTCTCATTATACCACTCTGGACTACTCAGGACAGAACTTAATTGTGCGCTAATAAAGAAGCAAAAACAAATACGACATCTCTAGTCGATGCCATGTACACCGAGCTCCCACCGGTCATGTCATTCGCAGTGCTTGTGGATCTGCACCAGTTGAGTCGTAATTTCCCTGCACAGACTTCAGGTTACATTTATTGATTTCGCGTCGGGCCCTTAAACGGGTGTTTGTGACCCTAGTCCAATTTTATTGCCATTCCTTTGTAATTCCGCAAAACCGACAATGCTGTAAACGGCGAGATGCACAAGGCGAGAAATAATCACGGACAGCCGAGCGAATTTTCATTGTATATTTCAACTGCTCTTCGTTAGGTCCAAGTGTATAATAAGCCGGCGTAATACGTTTCCACTGCCTGGAATAAAACGTTTATGTATTTCTCTCCACCGTTATATTTTCACCGCATTCGCATAAACGCGAAACGAGAAGCTAAAGAGTAAAAAAAAATATATGCTGGTGGCCATTGTGGATGTATCTGTTGTCAATACCGGGGTACTGCTTTTTTTTTTTTAGTTAGTAAATTTTATGACGATCTTGTGCTGTGTGACGTCAGATACAGTCTAAATTAATAAAAAACCCGTCGCAACTAGCGGTTCTTTCATGTGTTGAATAAGGGCGGTGAGACCATGATTCCTAAATAAAGTTATGAAAAAACAATGACGGCAGACGGTAGGCTCAGCCCAAAAAACTAAACCCGGTTCCACTCAGTGTGAAACCTGGTAAAACAGCGGAGCTGTCAGACTTTACTGTGAACTAACTAATCGTGGCTAGAAAATTAAACTCAGCTTAATGACAGAGTCGCCTTAGAGACTAATTGTCATATCATTTGCTTCAGGATACTTTTAGATGCGAAGCAGCTTATGGTGGTGCCTGTTCCCTCCGTTGTATGGACGCCGTTGTGCGGCGTCCACACCCCTACTGCGCATGCCTGGCCAGGCACCGCTGATGATGATTGTGGCAGGATGCCCCTAGGGATTGGCCAACCAAAGAATCCATCACGAGATAGCTTCGAGTTTTTATAACACATGAGTTGGAGGCGTTTTCTGTAACCATACTCCCTCCGTAGATGGTCATGCATCACTGCGCAACAGCCAATGCGGGAAAGCCACCTTACAAAAAACAAGCTTACACCGAATTTCTTAAAGGGGCCATGAAGACAAAATACAAGCCGGTATTATTCGAGAGATTTCGTGTTTTATAGATGCAAACGATGCTTTATTCACTGCGAAATTAATTAATTTAAGTTAAAATTGCAGACCACGAAAACGCATTTGCACTGCAGACCACGAAAACGCTAAATCATGCGTTTTCGTGGTCTGCAATGACATCACAGGAACCTACCGCTCTGCAGCCGTTTGGGAAGCCTTGTTTACTGTTAGTGAACCTAGATGCCGCCATAATACCGTGGCAAGCCGTTTTCTGGCTTTTGTTTATTTTTGACCGTATTTAAACCTGGCTTGTTTTTGTTCTTGTTCAGGGAGAAAATAATCGTTTCCTAAAACATAGTGCTCGCTCGACATATATGGTCACGTAAGACACCGTTGCTTGCGTCAATTGTCGACTGAGACAACCCCAAAGCCCCGCAGTCCTGTGCAGCTAAATCAAGCATAGTGCGCGCAGTACCAACAGCAGTACGCATCGGTACTTCTATGTTTACGTGTGCTTTCGTAACTTCCAATGCTTGTCCCACCATTTTTACTGCTTTAAAAAGAATGTGCCCTAAATTTAAGCGCAAATAGCTCGTTCGGCAATCTTGTAAGCTCTGCCTAATTCGCGTTTGCTTTTGCCGGCCTCCGCCAATCGCAGAGCTGGCTGGTATGAGACATCATAGGTTCTGTTGCTGGAAATGAGCAAGTTGGTCGCAAGGCCATTCCCTTTTTTCCCTAATTATATAGCTTATTTAAGCGAAGTTTACGTTAAAAGTGGTGTCAGCATGAATATAACGAGGCAATCTTTCGATTGAACCAAACTTGTGTTTTCTCTTCATGGCTCCTTTAAAGGTGGCTTCTCTTAGAGTCGGCTTCACCTCAAGACACAAATACACTCCTGGGAAGACATTTTTCGGGGTCAATATAAGCAACTCCGCTGTTAACTTCGGTTCACTTAGGAAAGCGACCCTTTAAGGGACTCACCTGATCACATTCCTACGGCACTTCATGACCCACTGGCTTAAAAAGCGTCGTGTACCGATACAAAACGTTTTACTGATACGATACATGAACATGTTCCCAACGGCCTAGTCTGCTTCGTTTAGTATATAATTTCTTTACTGCAAAAAAAAAAAAAAAGAAAGAAAAGCCGCCCGCATCTTCCCACGGGGGGGGGGAACTCGAGTAAAAACGTCGCATCTACTCGAGTCAAGCAAAGCGTCACGTCAAGCGAAAGCCAAGCAAAGACGCCCTTGACTGAATTCCGAACGCGCGCTCCGCCGCTTATATACGTTGAGGGGACTGCGTAAGCCGGTCCCAGTCGATGACATTGGCGTACTTGTACAGCGGCGTGGACTCTAGGTGTTTGAGCCAAGAGCGGATGTTGATTCGCCGGAGAACGGCACACCGGTTATATGCGCAGCGCGCCCGAAGGAGAGGAAACCGCGGAAGAGAGAGTACTGCACATGCGCCGGCCCCAGCGCGCCTGCCGCGGCTATGACGCAACGTGCCGCGGCTATGACGCAACACAATCCAACACAATCCACTCCACTCCAATCCAATCTAAATCCAAATCCAATCCAATCCAATCCAATCCAATCCAAATCCAATCCAAGCCAATCCAAGCCAATCCAATCGAATCCAATCCAATGCCCCTCGCGAGAGAGTGTTCGCTATCGCCTCGACTCGACGCGCATGCGCAGTGAGCGTGCGGACTACGACTACGGACGTCAACGCGGGTGACATCGTGAGTTACTGAAATGCTCTGCATTTAAAACAAGGAATGCGTTTTAGCTCATTTAGTTTTCACTATATGACGCTAGCTGTCAAGCAAGCGGACGTGGTGGACGTGCGCGCTGTTGCGCGTACAAAGCGCTGCCTGGAACGCTGGTGTGCGACGGCAGCCCAGGGACGTTAATTGTACATTCTCAGAATCTTCGTTATGTTATGCTTTTTTTTGTTTTTTGTTTGTTTCTCGTATGTGGCTGAGTGTTTTCAAGTGCTTCCTTTTGGTGTGCCATATGTTTGTGTCTCGTTCGTGCCGCGTTATTGTCTTTATGTTTGTCATGCATTTCTATTTCTGTTTGTCCTGGCTATAGCATGTGCGCGGCACACCCACCCGATTCAAAGGGTACAGCCAAAATATCATCATGATCATCAGCGAGAGTTTTATAGAAAAAGCAAACTAATAGGAATAGAATAACAGAATAGACTAATCGAATAAGAGAGAGATGAAGCAAACTAGGCCGTTTGGAACATCCTTAAGGATCGGCAAAACTTTTCGTATAGCTGCACGATGTTTTTTAAGTCCGTGGGTCATGAAGTACTAAGTTTCAGTTTCAGTTTCAGTTTAAGTTTATTGTTTCAGTAGAAATGGTACAGTGCATAAATAACTCTAGGAGGTCCCATAGTCACAGACTGGGGAGGGACCTCCTAGGAATGTCCTAGGAAGTCCTAGGAAGTGCCATAGGAATGTTAACAGGTGAGTCCCGCTTAATTGTTCTGTTTGGTTATGCGTATTATTCCGCCGTACGGAGTGTCTAACCTTCGTGTTCTAGTTTCGTGGCCCTCACGAAGCCAAGAACCACATGGAAGCACTAATTGTGTATTTTGAGCTGTGCCGCCGTAGTTAGTGACAGATTCGCTAGCGGGGATGCGATGATCGGAGACGCTTTTCTCGGTGTTTCGCTTGAACTAAATATTAGCCCGCGCGCCGGTTCGACACTGCGCAAGTTCTACACTGTAAAAATGTACCATGACTTAATCATGGATGGACTGTTGCGCCTAATATAATTACCCAATCCCTCATGTCGTCAGCGTTTTTGAGGAGAGTTTAAAAATGACACCTGTAATTAATTTGCAATTCGAAGTTTAGGGTGATTGCTGCGGTTTAGTGGTGTTTTAGAAGTGATGTGGCATTGTTTAAAAAAAGACAATTGTTTGCCCAATAATTGACCGGGGTTGTTTAGCTATCGGCTAATTTCTCAAAAGGCTTCTTTTCTATAAGGGAGCAAAACAATAGTTCCTGTTTTAATTTCGCACCGTAGGTCTTTACTGCCGTTTTAGTCGCTATGAAACCCACATGCAAGTGTGTAAAAATCAAGAACCTCCGTGCGCGCAAAAACAAAGAACTTTTCGACCTATTCTTCTTTTCTTGATGTTGCTACTTTCACGTTCTGCCGTGCTAGCTCGTGTGCTGCGTCGTATCAGGTTTTTCTGTCTTTTTTGTGTTTTCCGTCGTACTAGAAGAGCGCCACTGTCCTCGGGCTCGTCTATGCATGCTGCCTGGCCAGAGCGGACGACTTCGCCTGGGTGCAGCACGAGCCGTACGCTACGGAGAACCTCGTGTCCATCGCCCCATCGGGACCGCAGCAGATCACCGCCGTGACCCCGTGGTCGCAGCAGTGGCACTCGTCTCCAGTTCAACAGCAGCAGCAACAACAACAGCACTTCCAACCGGGGCGAATGGTCATCCACTCGCCCCCGACACCGTGGGCGAATCAAGGCGGCGGTGGGGGCGGTGACGGACCGAACGACCTCGCCACAGTCCACCTCCAAGGTCCGGGCCCCGGTTCCTGGCAGGGTGGCGCTCCGTGGCAGACGAACAGCATATCCCTTCCCTGGCAGATGCAACAGCAGATCCAGCAGCACCAGCAGCACCAGCAGCAGCAGCAGCAGCGCCAGCAACATCAGCAGAGGAACCAGCACTCCGGAGGACCTCACGGAGACATCTCGTTCCCATGGTCGAGCCAGCAGCAAGGTCACGTCGCCACCTTCACGTCGATTATTCCCAGCCAGCCCGGCGGCCACCACCCTCCCAACCCGTGGCAGAACATGGGTCCGATGGGCGGAGGTCCGTGGCAGTACCAGCAGAACCAGAACAGCAACAACCACCAAGGTCCGCCACCGCCGCTTCAGCACCACCAGCAGCAGCAACAGCAGCGGACCCCGCCGCACCACCAGCAGCAACAGCAGCAGCAGCAGCAGCAGCAGCAACCTCCGTCGCACGACCCGCCCATGCCGAGGACCCAGGTGAAGCTCATCTACGTGCCCATCCCGATCGTGAGGTCTGTCACGCAGCAGGGGCCACCCGGACAGGGCGGGCAGTGGCAGCAGCAGGAAGGAGGTGGCGGAGGCGGTGCCTCCGTGCAGGTCATCTGGCCTCAGCAGCAGGGCAACTCTCAGGGCGGCTGGCAGCCGGGAGGAGTCAAGGCCAGGGCGTTTTCGGTGCCAGCCAAGAGTATGGGCAGCGCGGGCGCTGTCATACCCATCGTCATATCGCTGCAGACCACCAGCTCGCGGGGCCCTTCAACCCCCCCGGCCAAAAACGAGTACTCTCCCAGAGTGGCTGCTACGTCCCGTGCGGACACGCCCAGCACGTGGTGGTAACTGCGTGGTGAGAACACGAGTGTGTGTGCTGGGGGTGCGGGACTAGTAGATGGCCGTCGACAGGACAGACAAACTGGATAAGGTGCAATGCAAATTGGGATGACTTCGCGGAAGGGTCCAGTAACTTATAGCATTGTCTGGAAAAGCTGACGCCCCTGAGTTTCCTATATACGTTGGTGCGGAAAAAAGTTAACGAAGTTTTGGGTTTAGGGTTTTACGCTTCGAAGCTACGCCTGGGTTATTAGGCGGGCCGTCGTGGAAATAATCCCTACCACCTCAGGGTCTTTAACGGGCGCCGACATTCCCACAGACGGACGTCTTTTGTTTTTCGCCTGCGTCAGCAAAACGGATGCCGCGTACTCGGGCTCAGCAGCACAACGCCTTAGCGGCCACAGAGCCACCGGGGCGAGTACAACGAAGGAAAGGAGAATTTTGCTGTGATAAATTTCTTGCAACGTCCGAGAAAGGGTAAAATTTAGACAACAGTTCGGTTTCTGCGAAATGTATAAGTAAAACGAGCGGGTTCGCCACAAAACATTGAAGATTAGCTTCCTCTTCATTTTATTGCCAACGGCGGCACCGTAATGCGCTGAATGTGGGACTCACCATTGGATTAATTTATACCACTGGTTCCCGTTTTCTTGTACGATGCATGCTCGATGCCCAGTCGCAGGAGGTTTGGGAGCCGGTCGCTAACTCCCACATAGTGAGGTGCAACGTGTCACTCATCGATAGCCTTTCTTCACCGAACGGGTGATGACACCTGATCGGGTTTGTGCAAGAAAATTTTACTTGTAAATATACACCTGCTCGAATGGGATCGAAGTAGTCCGCCAAGTGTGGCTTTGATACTGAATCTCGACCTTAAACCTGCGGGGTGTGCACAGTGCGACAGGACTGGTAGATCTCGTTTTTGCGTTTTTTCATCCCTGAAACAGCAACATCGATGGAGAATGAATTACGCAACCTCCAGCGGCATACCTTAGCTTTAGAGACGTTGGGCCGGGGGGCAGCTGAACAAGTTAACGACGCTTTGGCGTGAAAACGCGAAACATACGGTCCCAACTTTTCCAAAAAACAAACAAATCAGGCCTACGTCTCTACGGCCCCCTTAAGTTGGAGGTTCATCACTGTATCCCGCTTATTACTTGTGCCACATGCATCACGTAAAGCTAGAAATTGGACTGAATTAACCCTGAAACTAAAACTAAACTAAATTGCTCTTGTTTCTGGGAAATATTTAGGCGGGAAGTTTGTCAAATTCAAAAAAAAAAAGTTGTCCTTATAAAATATCGGAGCGGTAACTATGTACTTTTTCGCTTCAATTTTGGAACAAAAATGTCTGTTCCAAAAATGAGCCTGTCACCCAGGTGAACGTCGGCACGGGTACTTTGCCCGCATATTGGCAGCGAAAACAAACAAAAGAAGAAAGTAAGGCGACTCTTTAAGGAAGAAAACGAGTAAACACTTGAAGTAATCATTTCTGATGGTTAGCCTCAGTTTTCCAATTATTCATTAAATTTTCTGCACTGGACGAAACCGGTCCGAGCTTTCATTTCGTGCTTTATCCCGATTTTACCTCCAACAAATCCGTGGCCATCAAACTGACTCGAACTCTCACGAGAAAAGAAGCAGCCCTTCTTGACGATGTCTCCTCTCCTCCCTGGCATCTTAAACGTCGCCAAGGGCTGCTCGTTCTGCGCTCCGTTTACCGTTAAGCAAGCGCATTGACCGGCCGCTTTGTCCTCGATTGCCGTTCGCGTGGTTACGGGGGCCCCGAGGAGAAAGCAATAGGGATAAACTTGGGCAGAAGAAGAGCGGCGGTCTTCGGACGTTGAATTGAGGTTACGCCCAGAGTTATGCATACATTGCGGCTACTGCAAGCACAGGGCGAGTCGCTGCCTGCCCGCACACCTACAATTATTGTGAACGAGGAACACCGCCCAGCTCGAACCAAGTTGCCATACACCACTCATGATAGGCGGGGCAACGCACTTCATGGTAGCGCATCGTCCTGGACCCCTTCCTGGACTTAAAGCACTATCACAGCGGCTTGGTAAGTACCCAAGCATCGATTGCCAGGGAGGAGCTGAACAGCAAAGGACGGGCGTAGATGAAGGTGGGTGGGGGTGCATTCAACTACCCTCGTCATCCTTCTCATTGTCCTGCTTGAGAAAAAAGAGAAGACTGTCACCAGTTGCTTTCGATTTGTTCATTTTGCTGCTCATTCTACGATTGTGTTTTATGACCCCATTCTATGGCCGCTGAAAGGCTGCATCGGTGATACGTATATGACGAGCTCGTTGCGCCTAACAAAGATTGTACGCGGGCACATTGCGAACCCGTCATCCTTTTGTTTTTTCATGCGGGAAACATAAACATAGGCATCATAATTTTGCAGCGCTTGGCTTTCATATGCACCCTTAATGTATGGTTTTCTTAGTGCGTATATGTGTGTTTTTGATAGACTTTGTACATTTCGCTGTGTGAGTATGAACGTGTCATTATTTCATTTGTTGTTGTTTTTTTTCTACCGAGGAACTTGTACGGATGCATTCACAGGACTGGACTTTGTAATTATTTGAAAACCGGCTCACGAATGTTGTAGCGCGCATTGTAAAAGTTGTGCGTAGTTCGTGGCTGCATGACTGAATAAAGTGACCATAGCGATACAGTCTTGATTTTGAAAAGGTACCTGGTATACACCCGAGAAACATGTCTACCTCGTTTTCAGGACTACCACTTTGGATTCTACCAGCCTTCTTTCGACGACCCGCGGATGGAGTGCATTTGAAAGGAAGTTTTGACAGCTATATCATCTTTGGCATCGCATGCCTTTGGCACCGCATGGCGCCGCATGCATGGCATTGTCATGCGCTGCGCCATTGGGTGCGAAAAAAAATGTGATATTCGAAGTACTTATTTTATCTGTGTATGCTAAGGAATTCCCAAAGAATGCAATAAAAATAAAATTAACATCGGAGAGCCTCGAGCAAGCCTTGCACAGAAAAAGAAGCAAGAAACAGGGTAGTGATTGTACCAAACCAAAAATCAGTTCACGAGGATGACCCAGTTTACTCCGACCACTTACTATTGTGGCGAATAAATCACGGCTATTTAAATAAACTCACGTGAAAGGATCGCACTTGGCACTATCACCAGGGGGATGAGTTAATTTCTAAACAAGGTGTTTCGAAAATTTGCCCTCCCCCCCCCAAACTCACATTTTTCCATCCCCCGACCCTGTAGCAAAAGCATGGTGGCATGTCGTACGTGGCGTATGTCACCCACAATGATTGGGGTATTCGGCTGCGGCACTTTGAATAATTGATTGATTGATTGATTTACTTTTACTAATTTTTGTGGGATGTATAAAAACCTAGTTCTTTCCGCGTGTACTACTATATTAACCAGTGCTACTTATTGGCCTTATTGGCCGTCGAAGCACGGAGTACATTTTACATCCGTTGCACAAACAGACACTGGGAAAGCACCCGGATCTGCAGCCGTGGAGGCCGTATCGGTCAATAGTGTTATTATATGTTTATAATATTGTTACGCCAATATTACACGCCAGGGGTTGCAACCCCTGACTTCCCTGACTTCCCTGATACTTCCCTGACAATACTTCCCTGACCGCCGTGAGCGTGGCCCTACCTGCTACAATTGTGGTATGGAGGGACACATTTCCCGCTTCTGCCGCCGTCGCCGTCGAGCACCACGGTACGAGCAACCGCCCATGTGGAACCGCCCCAACACTCGGAATGGCCGCTACGACACCTCCCTGCCACAATATCTGCGCCCTATGGAACAGCCACCGCCTCGTCGTGATTCGCCTGCATCTGACCGGAGTGCAACCTCGTTCTCTTGTTTCTCCAACTCCGGTGATGAGGCTGGCATGGTTGCAACCCCTGGCGTGTAATATTGGCGGAACAATATGTTTATGCCTGCCGCAGCGTTTTGTAAACTCAATTTAGAAGGGTTTCGACGTACGCGTGCACGCACGCGCACAGATGTAGAAAAAGGAAAGCACTTCATGAGTAACAAATTTCTCGCCATTGTAATAAAGTAAACTCCCGTTAAGGGGAAATCGCCTGGCGAGCGCGGAGAGGGGGGGGGGCGCTGTCACTTGAACACAATCATCTCGAGCTTGCTTGATATCATACATATTGTTCAATAAAATAAAGAAATAAAGTTGAATGGTTTAATTGCGGTTCTCATGGGTGGGGTTTCCTTTATGCCTAATCAACAATTCACAAGGGATTCATTCCCCCACAACTCACGAGAGCAGCTTCCTACGTATGGGCCGAACGTCAGGCCGCGGAGTCTCTTCTACCTACTTTATTAGGCGCCAGGCGCACCAAGGCACACGAATTCACCTGGGAGCGTTCACAGCCATTGTACCCGTTAAACGAAAGCGGTCAGTGTATGGCGCTACGGGAGGTCGAACCTGTTTCCCCTCGCACACTGAAGGGGGGTGAAATACCTCGAAGTCTTGAGCGCGTAACTACGGTAGCTTCAAAACCTAGTCACCTCTCCCATGGGAGCAATTTTCAGGTAACACGGGTCATCCTACGCTGTACGAAATTTAGAGGTCGATGCTTTGTTCCCATCACGCGCTCAGCAGTGATTGGCCGACATCTTACGTGCGGAGCCTACCTTGGCGAAGTTCAGCATGTTTCATGGCGCCGAACTTACGACGCCGCTCTATCAGCATAGCTGTGAAGCTAAATTATGCTCATGCGCCCCGTATTGTTGCGGAACTCTTCAGCGTGGCGAGTTCCTGCAAGCTAAACGATAATATTACACAACTGCCAAATTTCCTGCACAAAAATACCAGTGGAATTTTTCGTACAGTTCATCGTTTTTCACCGCATAGAGAGAGAGAAAAAAAAACATTCAGGGAAGCTTGAACATGAATGGCGAAGCTGTTGTGTGCCGGACACGTAGTTAAGGTTCAGTGTCAATGTTTATTTGCATAGTTTCGGTGCTAGTAATCGTCTTCATAAGCATCGAAAAGGTCGTCATCTTCTTCGCGGCGAGTGGTGGAAGCAAATTCATCCTCAGCTTTGTAGACTTCCACCGGCTCTTCGTCATCGATACGAAGCAGCAGTGGCGGGATCTGCAAGTCGTCTCGGGAAGGAGTGGCACACTCGCAGCCATGTCCACAGTTATCCATAATGGCTTCTAGAGAATGCCGCCGCGATGACCTCTCCCAGACAGGATGTCTTTTCAACGTAAGATTAGCGCTGGAGTAATTTTTACATGCGCGGTGGCACTGGATGATAGCGCTTGAATTTTTTTTTTCTGCTAAGGCCATTTCGCGTTTCGGGTACGCTTACCGGTCGCCGCGAGGTGCGCACTCATGAGTGCTCGGCATTTTCTTGGTATTTTTCCCGGCAACAGCGAACTTACGGCCACTAACAGCATCTCCGCTGTTAAAATCCTCGTGTACGCTTCAGACAACGCGTTAGTACGTAATAGAGGGGAGCTGAGGTGTGTTATTTATAAGCAATGAAAGTAAAAATATCCACTGAATCTAAGTTGGGCCAACTGCATAGAAAAGCGGCTCATAGCTTCCGAGATCCGTTCATTTCAAATATGGGAGCAGCGGGAGTGGTATCGTTTCAGAAAGTCGCTTACTTGGCGGCGGCGCTGCAACGGTCGGCCATGAGCGGCTCTGTGGTCGTCCCAGGTCTCATGATGAGGAAAAGAGTTGTTACGGCCGATATTTACGGTGGTGAGCCGTTTTGTATAATGAGCTTTCATCATATCGGGATGATGATGATGATGAAGTGGTTGTTGGGGGGGGGGGAAGGGGGGACACAGACAGTTACCGGCCTCTGTCCCCCCTTCCCCCCCCCCCCCAACAACCACTTCATCATCATCATCATCCCGATATGATGAAAGCTCATTATACAAAACGGCTCACCACCGTAAATATTTCGTAAGCATGCGCACAAATTCCTGTGGACGTGCATTGCTGAAAGAGATATTTAATCACGGTTCCGGAAATTCGTTTCCAATTAGCAACTACAAGTTCGTGGAGTAGTCTGGTAACAATATACAAACAAACCAAAATGGCCGGCGCGGTTCGGGCAACGCCTCCTGGTTCGGGGCTCAACTTTCTCCTGCTCCAAGGCTGGGACTTTTCCTTGCAGCGTGTAATCGAGGTGTATCTTCGATTGATTGATTGATTGATTGATTGATTGATTGATTGATTGATTGATTGATTGATTGATTGATTGATTGATTGATTGATTGATTGATTGATTGATTGATTGATTGATTGTTGGGGGTAACGCACCGACGCAACGCAGGCGATGAGGCGCGCCGTAGTGGAGGGTTCCGGATTAATTTTGACCATCTGGTGATGTTCACCGTGTGCCGAAATCTCGTACACACGAGCGTTTTTCGCTTTTATCCTCCATCAGAAAAGCGGCCGCCGCGGCCGGGAATCGAACACACGTCCTCGTGCTCGGTGTTTCATCAAGGCAGAAAGCATTATTTCTAGCGATAATGCACTCTTCCTCGATAAAACACGGAATCATTTGGAGGGGCTTCGAGTACAGCGCCAACAACAGCGCCGATACCGTCGTTTTACAGCAGAGCTGTTATACGTTAACACCACCCGTTTTCTCTCTCTAATTTTTTTTTTTTTTTGCATGCATAGATCGAGAAAAGCCGCTCCCTTCCTCCTAACTTCGACACAATCTCTACGTTTGGCCACCTGTTCATTCCCGGCGTTACATGGCGTATATTGCCCCCTAAAAAATGTCTTCTGAGCAATGCGTTTAGGTTTAGAAGTGAAGCCGACTTGAAAAAGATCGCTGTAAGCTTGGTTTTTGTAAGCTGGCTTTCCCACATCGTCTGCCGCACAGTGAAGCCTATTCACAAGCTTGCTGAACGCCTCCCCGGCGCGACGGCTTGGTTTGAACAGGGGTTTGTGGCCAACCAATCACCCACAAACAGCCCCGCCGGTCATCCGCCTTCACAAAGTGGAATGACACTGAATTTTTCGTCGGAGCAGATGTACGGGCCTGAGCACTAGGACGCGGGTTCGGCCACGGCGGCCGCTTTTGTGATGATACGAAAAGCAAGAACGCCCGTGTGTACGAGATTTCGGCGCACGTTAAAGGTCCCAAGGTGGTCAAAATTAATCCGGCGTCCTCCACTACGGCGCGCTTCATCACCTGTGAAGCGTCGGCGCGTTAAACCCTACAATCAATCAATCAATCAATCAATCAATCAATCAATCAATCAATCAATCAATCAATCAATCAATCAATCAATCAATCAATCAATCAATCAATCAATCAATCAAGATGTACGGGCCGCCAGGGGGCCGTATTATTTTGATCCGGGTGCAGGGCTTTTACAGTGAGCCTGATGTTGCGTAAGAGTCAGCACGCGCGCAAGTGTGCTGTGTCAAAGAAAATTACGTTCGCGCAGGGGTCATGCACTGCTTCAGGTAAGTTTCGACGCCGCTGTAACGGTCCACTATAAGTAAAAACGGGCTCCAATACTCTTCACCGAGAACAATAAAAAATGACGACTTGATAATACAAACGACATGAAATGAGCAGTCTTGGAGGAAGAGAGAAAAGTAGAGGACGATTTTTGTTTCATAGTTTCTTTAAATCTTCTTCGCGCTGTATGCTAGAGCGTGTTTTAGTGTTTCAGTTTCTTGGTAGTGGGGCGCATGCCACTTTATGTGCCGCGAAATGGGTGAAAATAAAATTTGGAACCCTCGGATAGCATTTGGAACCCATTGCAAGCTTGCGTGACATCGTTGCGGTTGCTGGAGCGGCGTCTGCGAGAGTCGCAGGGTTTTTTTCTCTCGTGCCACCCTGTACACACATGAACTAGGGCTCTAAATTCCCGTTAAAAAGTCAAACGATGTGTTACATGGGTTACACTGCACAATAAAGCCACAAAAGGATTTCGACAAATTTATTTCGATGCCCAGTTAAGCTCGCCCCTATTCCATTCTCTCTCTTTCTCCATCCATCCATCCATCCATCCATCCATCCATCCATCCATCCATCCATCCATCCATCCATCCATCCAACCCTCTCTCTCTCTCTCTGCCCATGATGTGCATAATGCTATTGTCACGTAGCGAAAGACGGCCCGGCTTTCTTGAAGGAAAAGCAAGTTTATTGGAGCGAACTCGTGCTCCCCTAAAAACTCAAAGAGTACAAGGCGACGAAACAGCAGTCAACAAAGTGACGTGCGCAGGCGAGTGTCGGGGAATCGAATGGCATGGCGTCTGCTCGGCGAGCATTTATCTTTCGGCGTGCTTGTTTCCCAAACCGTCGAATTACATCCAAGAAAATTATTCTAGTCTTGTAGCAACAGGGCAAAACACTCTACCTATCAAATGTGATAAGCCGTGCGGCATAAAAAAAGACAGAATGGTACACGCGCTTCGCGTGGAACACACATAACACAACCGGAAATGGCCGGGCGGCAAAAACAAAACGCACAAGTACACAAACCGAATGCGTTCGCGCACTACAATGTGAAGGGGCACAGGGGATGCATGGATGCACGGCCGTGTTTTTGTGATTCTAACGCAGGGTTTGCCGGCAGTAGGAGTGCTCTATTTCTTAGAGCTCCGTTTCCTTTCGAGCTGTGCCGATCCCGTCTGTTGGCGCGGTATGTTTGCACTGCACGTAGAGCTTCTTTGTCTTAGCATACAACAGAGTCAAAGAGTACGTGGTTTTAGGGGCGAAGCACCGTAGGGGCTCGGGCTGTCGGCGTCTCATGCAGGCACGGTACTAAAAAACCCGGACGCTTGTTTTCCAACGCCTCGCCCTAGAACGTAACGCGTACTAAAAGAACTCACCGGGACACTCGTTTTCCAACTCCTTGCGCTAGAACGTTTCATCTCCATGGACAAAAACGCGTACTAAAAGAACGCACCGGGGCACTAATTTTCCACCTTCTCGCGCTAGAACGCTTCGTGATTCAAAGTCATGAGACTTTTACAGCAAAGCTGTATACGGTTTCATCTCCGTGGGCAAAAACGCCAAGGCGCCAAGGTCTGAGATGCCGAGCGCTCAGCATTTAAACCGCATTATACACTTGATCTTAATTTCGAAACTGCATCATACATCGATACCGCATCATACACTTACGCACTGCAGGCTTCACCTTTCCCCAGGTTTCACGTTAGTAGAGAAGGTCAGGTTTTTTGTTCTTTACCAATTTGCGAAAAGTTCTAGCGTATGCCGACGACATAACACTGCCTATTTTTGAGCTTACGAGCGGTGTGTTCAAGACGCCCTTATAGAATTTCGGGGACGTGTCTGGAGCGCCCGTGGATATGGAGAAAAATAAGAGGTTTTGGTTTGTCCAGTGGGGAAAAAACCTTCCAAATTGACCGGTATTAGATGAGTCAGTACGCCGCTTCAATACCTTGGCGTGCCTTTGCACCAAATAAGATACTACGGGCCGCAGTAGTCTTCAGCACTTACGCATGTCAAGCGCGTCTCGCAGGCATGGCTGGGGCGAGAACTTTCTCAATTTGCCCGTGCGGAAGTCTGCAATGTCTTCTTGGCAGCAAAGC
The DNA here is from genome assembly GCF_048455015.1 of Haemaphysalis longicornis. Lineage (NCBI taxonomy): Eukaryota > Metazoa > Arthropoda > Arachnida > Ixodida > Ixodidae > Haemaphysalis > Haemaphysalis longicornis. The sequence goes on from NW_027526335.1 coordinate 92,596,017, forward strand.
TTCTTTGTGTGATTCAGGTACTGCACTGTGCACGAGCTAAAGTCTAGCCTCCACACAGAGTGGAGGCTGGAGTGGGGGCTACCATCATGTGTGGATCTCAATGGGAGCCAATGCGTATAGGGATAATTTGTTTCTTCATTTGGTGTCTGGAGGTGTTGGTTTAATGCAGCTGTTTTGTTCACCAACTTGTGTCCACTTTTTTCTTCTACGAACTGACGGATCATCCCCTTTTCTTCACCATACTTCAAAAGCGCGTAAGTTACCATTTACTGTTTCTCCTCGTTTCTACGGGTGAGGTTAACAGGAAGCCGCCATGAGGTTTTCTGAAGGAAGATGTGGAAACTTTTAATTTCCTTACTGCGCGGTCTTCTTTGGAGCATCTGTTTAGTCTTTTAAGAAAGGCTATGACGACTGTGTGTGCCGCCAAATACAAAAACGTTTCCGTTTAAGCTACATTTGCAAACGCTCCCAGTTAATATATGGCTGCGGAAAAAAAATGGATGTAGATTCCTTGGTTAGACAACTGCCACTTGTGCAATCAACCGGAGACCATTGATCATTGTTTTGTGTTGTGCCGTAATGCGGTATTTTTTTTTCTGGGACGCTTTGCTACGGACTCTTAAAAATGACAGTGACATTCCTTCGTACACCATTCGCATCTCGCCATTTCAAGATGTTAATCGGATCGGATGCCCTATGACGTTATTGTTCTTCTAGGATTATTTCGCTTGTGGAAGTGCCGCATGATTGACCGGCATGCGGAAATCCCCTAGGCCAATCAAGTGAATTTTTTTCGAGAACAGGCAGCGTTACTCAGGCAGCGTTGGTGCGGAGCTTTTATACGGCGCCGAGTGATCCACCGGAGTGGCTGCATCTTTTAGATGCGTGCGTCTGTTTGCGCGAATTTTGAAACGGTACCGATACTGTTTAGACTGCTGGGCTCACTCTCCGCTGTCTGTTAGCTTTTATATTGTGTTAATTGTCGTGTGTGAGTTTCGCTGAATTTTCGTGCATTTGGGCGAAAAAAAAGTAGCTTGGCAGAGCGTTCTAGGCGCTGGTTTAAGGCACCAGCGCCTTCGGGGGCGTGAATTCGAATCCCACCGCGGCTTAATTAGGTTTTCTTTGGTGCCACTGCTTTAAAACATTTTTTGTGCAGTCCGTTTCCATTTTTTTTTTTGTCTTTGGCTACTGTTTTTGTTCTTTCAAATCGGTCTTCGCGCTGCAGCGGGTGCAATCACTCCCATGTAGCCCTTCTGTTACGTCCAACTGAGCTCATAAAACTGTAACTACCTCGAACTTCTTATCTTACTAAGGCGGGAGCCTTATATCGTCTCTTGGTTCAGTCGACCATGAACGTCCTTTGCATCCACACCTATCATGTAGTAAACAAAAGCGCGTGCTATGCAGCGCCTCGGGCTTGGGGGCACGTGGAGCCTCTGGAGAGAGAATAAACGTTTATTTAAATCAACAGGGGGGATTGTGCTGAAGCTTGAAGGAGGCGTCCTCAGTCCAGGATGCCTTGAGCGCGGGCAGCATCGACAGCCCTTTGAGCCAGCCGAAGCTGGTCGTCCAGGCTGGTGCTCGCCAAGGTACTCTCCCAAAGCTCGACAGTAGAAAGTTGCAGGTTGGGAGGAATCAGTGGGGATTAGTCACACCCTCCGATCATACGGCGTAGCGTTCCGGGTTCTCCGCAAAATCGGCAAAGCGGGGAGGTCTGTCGGTTGAAAAGGTGAAGCCGGATAGAATGGGGGAATGTATTCGTCTGGAGAGCACGTAAATGACGTTCGTGCTCTCCGGGTAGAGATTTGTGGGGGGAGCGAGTGTCTGACGTGACAGCCTGTATTGCTGCGTGATCTCGGCGTAAGAGGTCAAGAGCTGCATGCGCTCGGGTTCGGAAACGCTGCTCTCGGCGCCCGCTCGGTGAGCATCCAGCTAGTAAGGCGAACTAGTAATGCATAGCATTCTTTTCCGAGTACCCCCACAGCCAGGACCGTGTAACGCCATGCATTTCCACAATAATACAGATTTGGCGGAAGTTACACCTGTAATCATTATAATAGTGTAAATGAAGATAATTGGTCGAACAGAATTTTGAAAAACGAAAAAATAAGAAAAACAGAAAAAAATACCGAGCAGTGACGAACCGTGTATGGCCCTGCAATTCTACAAAAATGCAGATTTTGCAGAATTTCTACCTGTAAGCGTTATAATAGCTTAAATGAAGATAGCTGGTCGAACAGAATTTTGACAATCCAAGAAATTTCGCTGTAAAGAACTCACACTTTAGACCAGCGGCATAAGAACGCTACGAATTAGTAGTGTACAATTCTCTGAATTTCCGTAGATTTTTGGTTGATTGATTGATTGATTGCGGGGTTTAACTCGCCGACGCTGCGCAGGCGATGAGGCGCGCCGTAGTGGAGGGCTCCGAATTAATTTCGACCACCTGGGGATCTTTAACGTGCGCCGAAATCTCGATTGATTGATTGATTGATTGTGGAGGTTTAACGCGCCGACGCAACGCAGGCGATGAGGCGCGCCGTAGTGGAGGGCTCCGGATTAATTTCGACCACCTGGGGATCTTTATCGTGCGCCGAAATCTCGTACACACGGGCGTTTTTGCTTTTCGCCTCCATCAGAAAAGCGGCCGCCGCGGCCGGGAATCGAACCCGCGACCTCGTGCTCAGTAGCGCAACGCCTTAGCCACTGAGCCACCGCGGCGGGTGCCGAAATCTCGAACACACCGGCGTTTCTACTTTTCGCCTCCATCAGAAAAGCGGCCGCCGCGACCGGGAATCGAGCCCGCGTCCTCGTGATCAGAAGCACAACGCCTTAGCAAGTGAACCACCGCGGCGGGTGCGCAGATTTCTGGCGGTGACTCAACTGATAAAGCCACCTCATAAAGCTTAGTACGTAACGCTTAATTACTGTAGCTAATCACCATTATTAAGGCAAGAAAAATGATAATAACAAAGCGTATTTGTGTGGACGTCACTGTAAGGATCGCTGGTAAAATGGTCATGCCGGAAGGGGAGAAAGGGTATGTTGATAGCGGGCGCGAGGATAGCGCCACTTAAGAGAGTACACGTGTACAAATGCGCCAATTCGTCGCGTTCACGTCGGTGAATAGGCGCGTGCTTCGTTGGAGTCAACGCATAGCACGAAAGAATTAAGGAGAGAGGAAAAATCTGCAGAAATTCGGAGAATTGTATACTACTGCACAGCATTTTTATGCCGCTTGTCTTGAGTGTGAGTTCGTTATAGCCAATTTCGGGGGGTTTTCTAAGCCCTGTCCGACCAAGTATCTCCGTCTGCGCTATTATAACGATTACGGGTGGAACTTCTGATAAATCTGCATTATTGTGGAAATGCACGGCGCTGCACTCTTGGCTATTTCCCGTAGCTTTTCTGCAAATCAGTGTACCTTTAGCAGCCAGGGAAAATTGTCTGCCGGCGTCAGCAGAAGACTCCCAGGCTAAATAAAATAACTTGCTGGCACCGGCAGGGTTGGAACCTGGACCCGAATTGAGTAACGGAGCGACAGCCCGATGTGTTACCTACTAAACTACGCCCCCACCAGGAGACGGGGAGACAGACGGTGTACTCAACGAGCACAGCGGCGGGTTTACCACCTGCACTCATTCAAAGCCCTCGTGTGAATGGAAAGCCGCGTAATGTATGATAGCGGCGTTCACATGGTTTGGATTAGCGGCGAACGGAACAACGTCTGGGGATGGGGAGGGCGCTCTTTGGCGGCGACGCATGAAACAAGAGTGCGGGGGTGGAAGCGAGAGAGATGTAGCCATAGCCGTGCGTGCCGCCCTCCTGTTAACCCTTCGCTAGAACCTCCTCTCTGTTTTCTTTCTGCCGTCGCTGCTGCGTTCGGGAGACCGCCCTGCAAAAGCCAGGTAACGGCTGCCAGAGCTGTTTCACTCTTTGCGCCACATGTGTGAGAGCAAGTGACGTCGCATGGGTAATCATTGTGGGTGTCGTTTACAACTTCACACTCCATCCACCTCTACAGCGGGGATTGGAGCCAAATATTTAGTAGTTTTTTTATTTCTTTAGCTCTTCTAGATTTTGTTCGACCAATTATCTCCATCTACGTTATTGTAACGATTACGGGTAAAACTTCTGCGAAATCTGCATTATTGTGGAAATGCGGTACACGGTTCACCATTTTTGTATTATTTTTTATTTTTTATTTTTTTGTGTGTTTCCAAAATTTAGTTCAACCATTTATCTCCATTTACGCTATTATAACGATTACAGGCGCAACTTCCGAGAAATCTGCATTACAGTGGAAATACAGGGCGTTATACGGTTCACTATTTACCGTAATTTCCCGTGGGCGCTTCGCTTTTTATTTTTCTTCTTAACAGCGATGCTGTTTAATGGGGTGGTTGAGCCGGCGAACGTGTGCAGGAAAACCTCGCCGAGCGATGAAGACATCGCGTGCGCCGGCACCGCAGCTTTACCGTAGTTTTGCCTCGCCACGCGCGGGCGGAACTCGTGTCGCCACTTGTCAGAGGAGCGATACGAACACGGATTTGGAAACGCGACGCAGGGAGGCTCGTCTTGTTGCGACGAGTGGTGCAGCTTTGACGGTGCAAAGAGAAGAATTGACGCCAAAAAAAAAAAAAAAAAGCCAAGAGTCCGAGAAGCCCTAACGTTATCAACTTTTCATTAGCTGTCCCAGACGCCAGACCGCACAATACGAACGGTGGCCCCCGAACGAGTTCACAAAAAGCCGCCCGCATCTTCCCACGGGGGGAACTCGAGTAAATGCGTCGCATCTACTCGAGTCAAGCAAAGCGTCACGTCAAGCGAAAGCCAAGCAAAGACGCCCTTGACTGAATTCCGAACGCGCGCTCCGCCGCTTATATACGTTGAGGGGACTGCGTAAGCCGGTCCCAGTCGACGACGTTGGCGTACTTGTAAAGCGGCGTGGACTCTAGGTGTTTGAGCCAAGCGCGGATGTTGCTTCGCCGGAGGACGGCACACCGGTTATATGCGCAGCGCGCCCGAAGGAGAGGAAACCGCGGAAGAGAGAGTACTGCACATGCGCCGGCCCCAGCGCGTCTGCCGCGGCTATGACGCAACGTGCCGCGGCTATGACGCAACACAATCCAACACAATCCACTTTAATCCAACCCAATCCAAGCCAATCCAATCCAATCCAATCCAATTCAATGCCCCTCGCGAAAGAGTGTTCGCTATCGCCTCGACTCGACGCGCATGCGCAGTGAGCGTGCGGACTACGACTACGGACGTCAACGCGGGTGACATCGTGAGTTACTGAAATGCTCTGCATTTAAAAAATGGTCCTATCCCGCCCTGCGAAAGGGGATGACCAGCAAACCTCTACAAATGCGGATGTGGGAGGCTATGAAACGTTTCTCGTCGTCTCGGCGGGCTACTGGCTTGCACTCGGCTTCTCTGGCAGCAAATGCTGGGTCGTGCCTAGCCTGACGCATGCGCTCGGCGTCTTGGGCAAGAACTGCTCTACTTAGTGGCACTAGTCCTGCCTAGCCTCCAAACATAATATTTGCCCACGACCGGCTTTACAGTTAGCGACCTGCCCATGCTCGGCGATTTTGCGTGCCGAATTTGTGATTGCTTGTTTGGCTTTTTTTAGTTCTTCCCAACGCCACTGCACCCGGTAGCGCTGCATTTGATTCCCACTTCTCCGCTGCGCACGCTCTTGATCTGCGCTGCGTCTTCGTTATTTCGCCTTTTCCTCAATCGGTAGCGCCCAGTCTTTGTCGATCCACACTAGGGGAAGTGCACCTTTTTTTTGGGCTCGACGGTGTGTATAATTAAGAGCTTTTTTAACGCGAACTCGTTCCTTCGCTAGGTTGGCGAAAGCACGCACCTGGCTGGCGTCCCCCGAACGTGCACCTCCCCCCGCCCCCTGGATATCGTCCGCAAAAAAGGTGAACCGCTGCTAACCCGTTCCATACCACTCCACCCGTTTCATAACGTACGTACATCAGAAAGAATAAAACACAAAGAAATAGTTATCGAGCTTTGTTCTATAGCGTAGAACAGAAAAAAATAAGGACGACGGGAATTTCTTTTCACCACGTTCGCTTCGGTGCGCTTTAGTGGCTCAAAAAGATATCCCGAAGATATATCTGCAGTTCTCGCCGCAGGCATTGACTGGGGACGGCTGTTGTGCCCACTTTTGCCATTTGATACCCTCGCAAGCCACCCGAGGGAGGTCCTACAAGCGTGGCTCCAGCAATGGGGAAAAGCCGCAGCCGTTGAAGTTGCCATTGATTGGTGCCCTGTTCGCTGGAAAAACATTGTTTTCGCACAAGAATGACTGAGCTTCCGTGCACAGAATGGCCTTGTTGCCGCTGCTTTGTACAAATTCAAGCTTTCCCTGTGAACTTTTGTAGGGGAATAGACGAGCTTCATCTAAAAAAAAAGAAGAAGATAGTCGATATAAAGTCGAACTCGTTAAAGTTTCGAACTCGTTAAAGTTTTCTAAAGTTACAATCAGCAGAAATGCTCGGAAAAAAGAATGCTTATCGAGCAGGCAGGTGTGGTATCTATAGCAGTGTGGTTTACTTGCGCACGTTGAAGCTTGCTTAGTTAAGAAGCGCGTCTAGACTGAACCATAAATTCTCGGTACTGACCGGTGTTACAGGTGCTAATAAATACAACTGGTATTGATAGGTGCGATCGCTACATTTTATGCCAGCAGTCGCACTGCGAGCGCAGCGACGCTGGCGAGGTTGCGGATTAAATGTAGCACCACATGACAGAGCGTGCCATCCCTGGAGAGCAATTTTTCGGCAGGCTTGCTTCCATTGTCGGTGGCTGCTATGGGCAGGTCGCTATCTATTAAGCCAGCCGTGTTTTAATCAGGAACACATGAGAGGGGGGGAGGTCCCATTGTTCACAGCAGCCTTATAATCTATAATGCAGTTTCGATGCCTGTTTTGTGCTTTTTAACGGATAATGAGCTCTATGATGTATGCCTAATTAGCCTAGCGCATGCGCTCAGCGTCTTAGGTTAGAACAGCTCTATTTAGTTACACTAGTTCTGCCTAGCCTTCAAAAATAATCTCCCAACATTGTCTTTACTAAAAACACGTGGCCCGGGGGCTGGGGGCAGGGGTGTCCTATTGTTCAAAGGCACCTTATCATCCATTATGCGGTTTTGATGCTTGTTTTGTGGTTTCCTTAGACGACTTCTGAGCTATATGCTCCATGCCTGATTATCCTGACGCCTGCGCTCGGCGTCTTAGGTGAGAACTGCCTGGTCCTGCCTCGGTTTTTCGTTTACGGCAGGAAATTTTCAGTTCATCAAGAGGCTAACAGCTTCGCTGTAAAATTTTGAGCAGACGTTCGTCCCGCTGCGCCCTCTCCTACTCTTGCAGCTTCACCGCAAAGGTGATGGGCACGCGTACATTGTACATACTTTAATGCCCGAGTGGTCATTGCTCTTTGGGGTCTAACGACGACACCACGCATGCAGCTTGACCGAGTCTCGAAGCATAACCACCCAGAAAACTTGGCCGAACCAAGAATACGCTAGGTGGGGCCACCAGCTTCGCTGTTTTCCCAGTCTTCGCTCCACTAGCGCGAAGCTACTCCAATTTTTTTTTATATATGATGGCGTATGTCTGTCAGAAGAATGTCTTCGCAGCATGGCACGTGTGTTCAGAAACGAAGCCGACATTAATGAGATCAGTGTAAGCGTGATTTTTGAAAGCTGGCTTTCTCACACTGCGTGTTGTACAGTGAAGCCTTCTCTCAAAGATAAAACAAAGTGAGCAGGGTGGAAGGAGACTGACGACTACGATATGGCTCTGGGCGCTAAGCGTAAGCGGGATTCTCTTTGGGAGTCGTGACCCCGAATACAGCGAGGCGGAAAACGCAAGACATCGGCGTGGCTACAATCCCACTGAACGAGCGACGGCGCCTGAGCGACGGCGCCATGGTTTGAACAGGAGCTTGTGGCCAACCAATAACTCACCAATGCAGCTCAGCTGGTCATCCACCTTCAGAGGGTGAAACGGCACCGATTTTTTTTTTTTTTTGGTACTGGCGTACAATTAAGTTCGGAGTAAGAAGGAAAATCAAACCTCTCTGAAGACGACCAGTTTCGTTCCTCTCTTTTCCACAGCCTTGAATATACGATTGTGCTACTTTTATAATTTTGTGCGCTCGATGTGCTTCCCGTAAATAATTCTAGGAATTTGTTTTGTTTGAAGCGATTTTGGGCGAGAAATCACAAAAACAACTAAGTTACTTGAGTATTTGTTGCTATGCGTCCGGCAAGCAGTAAAAGCGGTTTGTTAATAAGCGCCATAATACTTAACGTTTGTGTAAAAATAACTCGCTGACCTGAACTCATTGGTCGTAATTTTACACGGCAGAAGTGCTGTCAATCCGTCATGTAAGAAATTATTTCCCCTCCATTCTGCGAAGATGGATGATCTGCGAAGCTGGACATAGTCGACGGAGTGCAGCAAACAAACCACTTTTGTTTGTAATTTGCGACTGAGCATGCTTCCTAGCCATTTGGCTGAATGAAACTCGGAAGGACCCGAGCTTTATTCTGGCGGACACACCTGGAGCTGTCTGTTCCCCTTCCGCGTCGTAGGCAATCTTGCTGTCCGTGTGGCACAACCCAATCCGCCCGACCTGTGAAGACACCAGGCAGGTCGCATTCGGCTGTTTGACGTCCACGTGTAAGGGCCCCGTCCGCCCAACGGACATGACATCAGTGAGGGTTTGAAAGCTATACGCCTCGAGCGCGGCCTGTAGGGGCGCCACTGAAATCCCCCTAGCGGCCCGTTTCGAAAGCAGTCGCGGGAGTCCGCGCCCCGCTCCCCAGTGCCGCCGCTGCTTTTGCGGCACGTTCACGACTGAGATTTACCGTTTGTGGGCGTTTGAAATTAATGTTTGTGTGGAGCAGTCACTCTGTTCGCAAATGGGGTGTGTTTACGAGAGTGTAAATGTTTCCGACGCGATCTTAGTGTGGTATTTTCGGTCTGTATAAGCGCCAGGTGTGTGTCACAGGCCAGCATCGCGGAACCGGCGTATGATGGAGCCGATTGTAGTTACACTGACCTGAATTTACTAGCCGTGTCTCCGTAACCACCGGTTCCTCAGATTTTCATGCTACGGCTATACACTACGATTTAAATCGGTTTTGTGCGTTTACATAATCAGCGGAGCACTCATACCTGACAGCACACCAGTTACGTTTGCCAATATTATACCTCAGATATTGATCACCACCATTTACAAGCCAGTCTGTGTTAATTTCGGGAATATTCAACAAAAGTACGACGGACAATGCATAATTATACTCGGGGATCAGCACACGACAGAGTCGTCTTGTCGTGAGGAGCGCGCCCGCAGACCTTCCTTTGCTACATATATCATCTGCGAGCAGCGCGGAGACGGGCTTACAATATAATCCGCGTCCGAGACTAAATGCTTCTTCGAAATATCGTCATATGGCACAGGGAGCCTGCAGAATAATCCAGAAACTGAAATCAGAGGGCCTTATCACATACCACACTCTTCCAACGACACCTTTCATCGCTTGTTGAACAGCCTGCCCTGTATACTTCCAAAAATGCTACCGCCGAACGATCAGCTCTTCTTTGAAGTAGAAAAACAAAAGGAAAGTGAACGCGAGATTTATGTGTGGGATTACTAAAACGTTCATTGCTTGATTCCGCTCCGCATTTGTACACGGCGTCCTCCTCCTCGCCCCCCCACCGATTTATCACGAAATAGCAGTGCATTTCGCGTATAGTTGGTCTAGTGAAACCTACCTGGCTTAAGTTTAGACGAACGTCTTTAGCATGCCAGAAGCTGCACTGTTTTTTTTTTTTTTTCATTTCCCGTAGAGCTATTATGTTTCTAAATTCCGCATTGGCACAGCTTTCATTTTTCTGTGGTTTCATTTCCTTGGTTCTTGCTATATGGCGTGTGTGGGCACATATTTAACGACGCACAGGCTTGGAATATACTTTACATTTTCGCATGGTTTATATTCTAATAAAAGGCATAAGTTATTGTCCGCGATTGGGTAATCACATCCCAGAAACATATTTTTCTGCGGCGTGTATATGCGAAACGAAGCCGCATTCGTTGTCCACGCTGCAAAATGAAGCCAACCTCTCATTGTGCCAGTATCAGGTCTAAACGAGGCGTCAGTAGAATTCATTTGTGCCTGATGTTTTAGAGGTAACATGGGTGATATGTTGCTGCCGTCGCCGACGCCCGGAAGAGCGGCGACGAAGCGCGCAGAACCGCGACCCCGGGTAGCTCTTGCAGGCGATCGCGTACTCTACGAAGACGCAGCTGCTTTTTAAGTGACCTAAACGTACTCTTTGCCTATAGTCGTCACCATAACAAGTTTTTTTAGGGCGCGGAAAGGCGAAAAGAAGTGAAATAGAACCAAAACACTGCACGAGCCCCTATCAGTCACGCAGCGCAAATCCCGTCAACGCCGCGGAGAAGCGGTGGCAGGCGGCGCAGCGATCGCGAATCTCGAGGCGTATAGTTTCGCGTGGACAGCCCCACCCTTCCTCCCTGCACTTCCAGCACGTGCAAGCATCAACTGGCAACCGCTTATGTGCGCATGTCTAAACGTTATATATATCTCTCTCCCTCTCCCTCCCTCCCCCTCTCCCCCACCTCTCTCTCTCTCTATCTACCTATCTCTCTCTCTCTAAACGTGAAAGACATGTCAGCTAGCAGTTGTGAAAGAGGGGTCTGCGGTGGTGAAAAGGAACGACGGAGCGGCTCTGAGTAAAGCGGCTTCACCGGAACGAAAACTGGACGGGTGAGACATACACTGCTTCGCAGTAAAATTATTTGTACCCCAGGAAGATTAAATGATTGTTCAGTACAGTTCTCGACGGTCTGTATGCGTAATACCGATATCGCTCTAACAATATTCTACGCGCAAACAATAATCTATGCTGAGGAGAGTGTTATACTAATTTCAGTCAAGGAAATTAAGCAAACATAATCCTCTGCCCATAAGGTACTGAGTAACGTAGCAGAATGGTTCTGTGATAATAGACTTGCATTAAGCGCACCCAAAACTAAAGATATTATATCTTCATCCTGAAACAAACGCATTACGAAAATAAACCTAAAATTATTAACATTCAGTGTTTCAGAAGTTTAATACTACTGTTATCTTGGTGTCACACTGGAAAAGGGAATGCATTCGGTTCTAAGCTTAGCAAAGCCTGTTTTACCTTATATCAAGCATGTCCATATTTCCCCTTACAAACGTTAAGAATTCAGTATTTCAGTGTATTTTATTGTCATTTAACGTACTGCATTCAGTAGGGGGGAGGGGGGGGGGTACACTTATACATCGTACCTAGACGCCATCATAACATTACAAAAAGGAGCTGTAGGAGTATTACTTTTGAGAATCATACAAAGCACTCTGATTCAATCTTTATAAAGCTAGCTATTATGCCGTTCTTAGTCGCCATCGACTACTAGACAGCCTGTGTTACCTACGAAATACTGAAAAAAAAAATATTGCGAAGATTGCACTAAGTCGCGCAGCGCTTGAACCATAGCGAAGCTATAGAATTTCTTTCTGCGTGAGCACTGAAGGACACATCACCACGCATTGTACAAGTTTGAAATTGTTTATTTACATGTTCCGTGGTCGCTTTGCACTGCGCTAGTAGTAGTCATCGTCTTATGCATTGATATCGTCGTGTTCCTCATGCCAAGCGTTTCATGAGCGGTAGCGCTTGACGACAGCCGCGCAGCGGCAGCGCGTACGTGCCCGACAGATGCGCGACGTTCCTGGAGTTGCGTCGAGGCTCCGTGGAGCAAGTGTTGCGCTAGCTTTGGCGTTGTTGGTTACTGTATAGGCAACGCGAGACGCTCTTCGGTATTCTCGCCAGTTCCTTTCCTTTTTTTTCCTAAAGCCACTGCGCGTGCCGCGGATGGTCAGCGGTCATCGCGAGGCACGCGCTCACCAGCACTCGGTATTTTTTGCTATTTTTAAGGTGTTACATGTTACGCATTACCTGAAAAACATTACGGCCCGCTACAACAGATCCGCTATTAGTAACAACCTTCTCACAGATTCACAATATACCTATGGCCCCAATCAGGGAAACCAGACACCAAACAAACAGAAACTTCAACATTCCACCTTTCAACAATTTATGCTGTAAACGCACAATAAACTACATCGGAATGAAAATTTGGAAAGCTTCCCATACTGTGAAATAGAGCACTAATTTCTGTTTTGAGTTGAAAAAGCCCATCGGAGAAAGAGAACCTCTACCTTTCGTGTAATCTATAATTCATCCCCTGTAAATATTTATACGTGATTCTTTCAATATATTCTTGATAATTGCCATGTATTCCATAGATCTTGTGGGGACCAAATTGGTTTCCACCTTTTGTTGTAGGCACATGTTATTGCTAATCCTGTACATTTGGTTTATGTCCTATAACTTGAGTCGATTCTTATGTGTCGGCCTACTACTAGCTGCTTCGCTAACGGCGCGGTTGTTTTTGACACCAATATTTTCTTTGTACAAATGCGTGAACTAAAATAATTGAATTGAAGTCAATTTATATGCAGGGCAACTTCAGAAAAAAAAAAAAGAACTGAGATGACGTATTTTGTGTCCACGCGCGAGAGCCCGTCACAGGGCGTTTAGCCATAGTTTATAGATGATATTTAATGTTCCCAATATCTATATTTCAACGTGAAGAGACCGTGGGAAATTACCTCTGCTAGCTATGTAGAAGCACGTGTCCTCGCAGGGGATTGCCGAGGAGGTAGGAAAGGTAACTGTTCCGGGTCCTTCGAGCCCATTTTCGCTCCGGGAGCGTCACTTCCGGGCGCTTCAGGTGTTGTCATACGAGAGTTGTTAAGTGCAATCTGTACCTATGCCAGTGCCCTGCATTTTTGTGACGTCACGCTGTGAGGTAAGAGGGTCATCGCTCAATTTCTTAACTTTGCCAGAACCTGGAGGACGCAGAACAGGAGCTAAAGCGGAATTGGGGACTGCAGCGCTACTAGGGAAAAAATCTAGGGAAGCTTCCACTCATGCGCAATACTTGAATCGCGAAGCTGTTGTAGGTGAGCCATAGAGTTTCTTACAGTATACACTAGAGTGGAATCTGGCGCTAGCGCCAATGCGGCTCACATCAAGGTCGTCTGTGCAGTCATGGACCGCCATTATACATCGCGCTCGCCTTAGTTTCATCATTGGCTTGGATTGAAGCGTTTTAGTGACCGCAAATTTAAACAAAGTGCCACAAAAACGTGAATAATAGTGTTCAGTTATGTAAGTGGAAAATAAAAACAGGCTGTTTTAAAACTAAGGAAAAAAGAAGTAAAGCGTATTTTTGCCGGAACGGTTGTGCCTGCTATTCCGAAGGTCAATGTTGTAGTTACGAACAATGTTATTATTTGGGGGGTAACTCGTTAGAGAATGTGATTTTATTAATTTTAACTTTATTTCAAAAAATAAGTTGTTTGAAGAGTTTCGAAAGTTTTTTGAGCGTGCCTATGAAAACGTTGCCTTCGTGGTGAACCGGTACACCGCGACCGCCAGCTAGTTTAACAAGAAAAATGAAAACGTGGCGTTAAACAGTCGTGGACGATGAGAAGATAGGACGCATACAAGCGCCCGTATCTGCCGTATCTTGTCTTCGTCGTAGTACGTTTTGTTTCTTCTTTTCGTCGGCTACAAATTTCGCGGCGGCAAATTGCCCGCTCAGTCATACGCCCTTCGACTGCGGCATGAGAAACGTCAGGTGCGATCACGCATTGCCTGCTGTTTTACTGAATACGGCTACCACAGAAACGGGAGGATTTCGGCTTCCTTGTAGCTCGTAAACGTGTTAATACATAGTGAAGAAAGCAAATGCCAAAAACCGCTTAAGAATCCAGTTGTCATGCCAAGCCCAAGCCAAAAAGGATGTTTTCCCATGAACCCCCACGACGACATGGCTTACGAGGCGCAGTTTCCTCTCTAGTATACTTACTAAGAAACTCTATGGGTGAGCATGCTGACGGACACATAGTTTGAGTAGCACGACCTGCCTTACGGTTCGCGGTGGGGCGTTTTCGGCGCGCACGAACCTCGAACTTACGGCCAGTAACAACAGCTCCACTGATAAAAAAGCGCCAAAAACAGGGCAGAGGTTCTTTTGCGGCATTGCACCGCTCTTCTTAAGCTGCTACAGTTCCCCGACCTTGAGGATTCACCCGGCTTTCGAACAAATTTAAACAGCGCGCGTTGATCCGCAACACGTGTTTATTGAGATGACTTCTTAAGAAATGCTGAACGCCGTCTTCCCTTGGCTTCCCGTCGCTTTTGAGGCCGAACACATCGCTGCCGAGGCAAGTCACCTCGGCGTTTCATGGCGTGTTACACATTAAATTGGCTAATAAATCTCACTCATGGAGCTTCAAGCTTGTGTATCTGGCTGAAGTGACGTACTGGATGTACAACTGCGCGTGCAGCGACCATCTTCTCGAAATCCTAGCAGCGCAGGGAATCTGTTGTCCCGTTTTGTGATTTTGCAATTCGTGACATAATTGACCCACAAGTCATCTCGACGCGGTATACGAACTGACGGCATCAAGCCTGCATCTGTCATCTCCACAGTTTTGTATATCCGCCGGTGAAGTCATTCTTCCGGCCTTGACACTGCTCTCTGCTCGGCTCTCTGCACGAGAGAAACTTTTTCGTGTTTTTACATTTTTCTGATACCTGATGCACAAAAAATTTAGCATAAATCGCTCTAATTATTCATAGCATGATTTCCTAGCAGGCCAACGCACAGTTCTCAGTCGTGGTTTAAATTTGCCGTCGCAGTCATTTCTTTAACTTACCGTAAGTTTTTTTCTTTGTAGTTAACTCAGTGGCTTACGCTCTATAAAAGTTTTTACAAAAATCCTTCCATAAAACCCCAAAACACAACCAGTACTTTGCGTTGAAACATATTGTTTATTAGTCGACGTATTGCTAGAATGATAAATAGTGTTCTTTTTCGTATGAGCTCCGCTGTGCGTTTCTTCCGAGGTTGTTCTTTCTCTCCAAGGACGGAGAAAGTCGCTGGAGTAGCAGGGATGAGGAGAGCTGTTCATGGCTTTTATGATCTGCGCTTGTGAACTTTGCGGTGGGGACGATGAGCATTACAGCCGGTGTGGTCATTTGGCGTGGGAGGCCTACCTCCACGGACTCCAGGCGGTGGGTCCGCGCACGGGAGGTGGCGCAGCGGGCACGCTGTAGCCGCCAGATTGATGCTGATGCTGATGCTGATGCTGCTGCTGCTGCTGCCGACCTGGCGCCTGCAGCGTCTTCTGGATTATGATCACCGGAATGACTGCACCAGCTCCGCCGTGATTGTTGCGACCTGTCGACTCGGTACCGAGGTCGGATGGACGCTGGGAAGATACCTGCTGCTGGTGGTGATGATGATGCTGCTGCTGCTGCTGATGTTCATGTTGTTGATGCTGATGATGGTTCTTTGGTTGCTGGCTCACTTGTTGATTGTGGTGCTGGTGGCCGTGGTGGCTGTGCACTTGCAGGACACCCTGGCCTGGGCGCTGGCGGGACACCTGATAGTCTTGGGGCTGGCTCTGCGGCTGCTGAGGCTGCTGCTGTGTCGGTGTGGGTACTCTGTTGTTGAAACCGTAGCTCTGCTTGGAGGAAAATCCGCCTTCCACGGCTGAATCTCCTCCTCCTCCTACACCTCCCCTCTGGCTTTGTGTTGGTCCCGAGAAGGAGGCTGTCGCAGCCTGCGGACTCTTCGCGCTGTGGTGGTGCTCCTTCTGGATGATGATTATAGGAATCGTGGCGTGGCCACCGCTCGTGTGTGTCTGTGTCTTGCCTGTGTCCGCTGCCTTGGCTCTGTACGAGCCCACGCCCGCTGCGTAAGACGAAGGCTTCGAGACTTCCTGCTGAGACGCTCCCGACTGTCCGCTTCCGCTGAAGTAGGAGTTGGCGCCGTCCTTGCTGTGAGAGTGTTCTCCCGTCAGCTTGCTCAGGCTGGACGCCTTGATGCTGGTCGAAACCACTGGCACGTAAACGACCTTCACGCTGGCTGGCTGGATAGACACGTGTGGCGTGTCGGGAGCTCGCGGAGAAGGCACGAACTGATTCCTATGTCCGTTAAGCGGCCCTCCGGCGTTGTCTTGAAAGCCCCCTTGAGGAGATTGAAAGTTGTTCTGGCCACCGCCGAACCCGTTCTGTGCCTGGAAGCCACTTTGCCCCTGGTAGGTAGACTGCCCTTGGAAGCTAGACTGTCCTTGGAAGCCAGTTGGTCCGTGAAAGGTTCTAGGACCTTGAAAGTTTTCAGGACCCTGGAAGTTTGCTTGTCCCTGGAATCCCCTGGGACCCTGGAAGTTGCCACCGTTCCCCTGGAAGTTTCTTGCGTTGTCCTGGAAG
The DNA here is from genome assembly GCF_048455015.1 of Haemaphysalis longicornis. Lineage (NCBI taxonomy): Eukaryota > Metazoa > Arthropoda > Arachnida > Ixodida > Ixodidae > Haemaphysalis > Haemaphysalis longicornis. The sequence continues at coordinate 92,612,453 of NW_027526335.1, forward strand.
CCTCCCGCGCCTCCGAAATTGTTGCCGCCGCCGTTGGCGTCTGAGTTTCCGTTTCCGTGGAAACCGCCTCCCTGGCCTCCCTGGAACGATGTGGGTCCAGAAAAGGGACCGGGAGCCATTTGGTACGGCGCCGAGATCTGGTACGGGCCGGATACACGGAAGCCCCCGCTTTCTTGCAAGGCGGCCATCAGGCTGTGCGGAGGCGATCCTTGACTTACAAGCTGGTTGCCGTTGTTGGAGCCACCTCCGTTCAGGCCTCCGCTCAGGAACCCCTGGTGGCTTGGGTGGAGGAGGGCTGACAGCAGAACAACCACGATCGTCGGAACAAACTGCGAAGAATATACAACGCGGACTTTGAAACGAGCACGCCTGATGCACAGATCAATCAAGATCGAAATCAGAACTAGAGATGGAAAATTTTCAGCCTTAATAATTTCATCACCTCACGCCCAGCCTGCACGGAAGTAATCTACAAGATCGAACCACGGTACGTAAATTATATTGAAGGTTCTGCTCCTGAGCACGAGGACACGGGTTCAATTCCCGGCCGCGGCAGCCGCTTTTCTGATGGAGGCGAAAAGTGAAAACTCCCGTGTGTACGAGATTTCGGCGCACGTTAAAGATCCCCAGGTGGTCAAAATTAATCCGGAGCCCTCCACTACGGCGCGTCTCGTCGCCTGCGTTGCGTCGGTGCGCTAAACCCCACAATCAATCAATAAAATTTAATTGAAGGGTTTGACAAGGATGTTTAACTGAAATGTAGGAACTATGGGGTATACAAAAGAAGAATGCCCCATCTGTAACTAAAATTATTTAGAGATATATCTTCTTTGAACGAGGAAATCGGTCGAATGCAAAACAAATCTTCAAACATTCGGCATTTCAGGATAAACAAGAGTGCTGGGAAGCGAGATTCCACAAAAGTAGCGCAGACGACCTCTATGCAGCGCTGATGTGCGGGGTCACCTAGCTACCCTGTAATTTTACCTTGCCAAAGTGCGAAGAAACCTTCTCTAAAAGCAGGGGCCAGACGGACGCTCCCTGGCGCAAAAACTCTGCCTCTTTTTAAAGGATTTCGGTGTCCACATCAAGAGTTCAGCGTTTGGATGGTAATTGCCAGTTGACTGCACTTCCGTACGTTAGAATATTCACGTTTCAGTCTCTTGCCAAAACCCCGAAGATTGTCGCGACCTGCCCCTAAACCTGCATCAGGTAAACGCTTAAAACGTAGACCACGGGAATTGAAGTTTCATCGGCCAAAGGCAGTTCTAATTAAATGCTCGCGTAAATTTCTATTTTCTGTGTGAACTCAACAATAAAACCCCTCTGTCCATCCGCAATTCTTGATGTGTCACGATTTCGCCACTTACCAAAAGACTATTAATAAAAGGCAATTGATTGATTGATTGATTGATTGTTTGTTTGATATTGATTGATTGATTGATTGATTGATTGATTGATTGATTGATTGACTGATTGATTGATTGATTGATTGATTGATTGATTGATTGATTGATTGTAGGGTTTAACGCGCCGACGCAACGCAGGCGATGAGGCCCGCCGTAGTGGAGGGAGGGCTTCGGATAAATTTTGACCACCTCGGGATCTTTAACGTACGCCGAAATCTCGAGCACACAAGCGTTTTAGATGCGAAGCATCTCTTGCTCGGGGCTGTGCCCCTCCCTCCCTCATTGTCGTTGTCCGCCGTCCGCACTCTAGTGCGCATGCGCGTCTCTTCAGCCCCTTCAGCGTTTGGGCTGACGTCAGCGCAGTCCACTATAAAAAGAAATAGTTAGGCGGCGCCCGGTTTCGATCCCACGACTCTCTGGCCGCAACGGCAGGTACGTGGCGCTCTCCCCACTGCGCTACAAACCGAGACGGGAGCATTTGCTACAAACGCGCCTTATGTCCTTCACTCATTCAAACTACGTCAAGCAGCTACTGATACAACGAAGGCACTCAAAGCTGAACGTCAACAGAAACGACGAACTGAAAACTAATGGGAACTTCAGTCGACCCCATGGCTGCTTCGCATACTACTCAGGGTTAACCCTACGGGAAGATGGTGCAATTTTTTTTTTTTTTTTGCTTTTCACCTCCATCAGAAAAGTGGCCGCCGCGGCCGGGAATCAAACCCCCGTCCTCGTGCTCAGCAGCACAACGCCCTAGCCACTGAGCCACCACGTCGGCAATTAATAAAAGGCGATAGGCCCTTCAGCTTTCTGCTACATGTGAATGCGGAGAAAATTGTCAAAAATATTGCGCTAAAAAAGACGCATACTGCCGCATGCAGGCCCTGTTCCCAGCAACCATGACTTTGTTGGCACGGAGGCGAAGCAGAAAGATGCCTTCCTCTACCGAGACCGAAGTAGTAGTATTCTCAATGCGTCAATACATTAGAGGCTTTTAACGAGCGCGAGGCGTAGAATGCGTCCCTTATGGCTTGTTCGTTTCGGCGGCATTGGCATAGTAGTCGTACGAACGGGGCGGAATTAGGAGCATGGGAAACGGCCCTGTCATCGAAAATAGAAATGCACAAGGCTGCCAGCAGATGGCCGGAGGGCCGGGGTTTACTGAAAGTGGAGAAGGAAGAAAGACAAACGCGGGCCCTTATAAGTATATTTAGAATAGAAGGCGGCGAAGAGCGCCCCGATCATCCACGCGGTCACCGGCGGTCGGACAGGAAGGAACAAGTGCGCCGCCGCAGAGAGCAGGACCTTTCCGGATCCTCGGAGGTACTGGGAATTTCGGCAGTTTTAGAAGTGGCCGCCTCGTGAGCACCGATCGAAAATAACCCGGGATATTTGCGTACACCAAAGTTTGCTCTAAAGGGACGTCGCTGTGGCCACGCTTTCTTTCTCATTCCCGGCTGGGCCGCGCAGTGCGACCCCCTACGATGTGTTTTGAATGCGCGCGGGCAGTTTCGTCCCCCCCCCCCCCTCCTTCATTTTTTTCTGTCGTGCGTTACTCCTGCTTTCGTTGACTAACGCAAGGGTTTAAGTGTCAGTGGCTTAATTGCGGAGTTCAGTGTGTTTGTGGATCGTCGCTGTCCCAAAAGAAATAAAAAATAGTTCTTTTTGAAATGAGGGTCGGCGACTTAATCCCCTTCCGCTGCGATAATGGGGATTAATGACGCTCCGATATGTGTACGTAAGTTAACATAGCCGTCGAGACTTCCGCGAGACCTGCTTTTTTTTTTTTCCGGGAAGAGAAAACCGCGCTTGGAGCAACAACGAGGAACAAGCGAATGCGTAATGTTCAAAAGGTCTATGAAGAAAAATAGAAGTTTAGTTAATTAAAAGGGCTGCTTTGTCCCAGTAGCAATGATACAAATTTTATCGAAAACTTCAAACAATTTCTAGAGATAGTAACGAAAACATATGAAGCAGTGGCGACTCCCCGGCCACTTTCAGGCAATTTCTCTATGACGTCACATAATCCTGTTAGTGACGTCACAGATTCCTGCCGCCGACCTACGCTATTTTTTAGAAACTTGACTGGGCGATTCTAGTTCGGCCTCTAGTTCCGCTTGATCGAATCACTCGAAGGTTAACACGCAGTTAACAGACTGATAACAATGTTTTTAGTCCTGGGGCGGTATTCTCGTAACTGTCCCTTTTGAAAACGTCCCTTTTGCGCCCCTTCCTCGTGACGTACTTCCGGTTAAGCAGTGAGCGTTGGCAGTAGGTTTGCCGCGCTTGCGTTACGTCACTTCCGGTTGTTTGCTTTTAGCCAATCAGGGCTTGCCAAAAGGGACACTTTTAAAAGGGACGCAAAAGGGACAAAACTTGCGAATACCGCCCCTGGCCTCTATTATGTCACTGTAGAGCGAATGTTGAATTTTTTATGTTATGTCTTACGTTTTTTTACCGTTAAGAAACGCCTTTCGTGGCTGGAATGAAGCTGAGTGGGCTACTAAAGGCTGGTTCTTTTAAACTGAACACATTTGTATTTTGTCTTCATCGTCCCTTTAAACAAGGAAACAGGCTAACAAACAAACATATAAATACATTAACATCAGCTCGTATTTCTAACATGCTTATAAATAGAAATCATTTATTCTTAACCTATACCATTGAGCTTTTTAGGCACTACTCAAACGACAACTATAATAATGGTTACTGCCGAATTTTGTTTTATTCAGGAATAATTAGCATGGACGCGCCTACATTTTCCTAATTTTTGAAATATTGACACCGTATGTCCCAGCAATGCATTCGTGCATAGAAGAGAAACCGACGTTAACAGGGTTCGGCGTATCAATCGGCCTAGGGATACTATGGATCTTACGGAGGTATTCCATAAGAGGCCCATGGGTCATCATTTTTTGACATCAGACTGCGTATTGTGTCCGTGGAACAATAAAATATCTTCTCAGCAATGCTTTTGTGTATAGCAATGGAACCAACTCTAAAGGGGGTGTTACAGAAAAGGAAAACAAAACTGGGGTTGATTCCTCTGTCATTGAAATCGGTCAAAAACGAAAGTGAAATGGGCAGCGAAATCTGCAGCTGAGCATGATTTGCGCGCCGGCGGCTATCTTGTGGGTGTGCTTGGCGAGCGACGGTCCTGTTGGCGGGTCGCTTGGGCAAAGGTGTACTGGCGTCATTTCCGCGACGGATATGACGTCAGTAAAATCGTGGGGTATTGCGGCGAAAAACCCTTTCGTGTTAAAATATAAAACCCACAAACGAACAACCCTAAGCATAACATACTCGTTAGTACTAAAGGCTGCTTCCCGCAAGAAGACCCGGTGTGCAGGGGTGCACCCTTTACAGTCCGCTTGCTTCGATGTACAGGCGTCAGTTGCGTGACGGATATGACGTTGGCGAAATCTTCGTGTATCCGGGAATAGAACACTTTCGTGTTAATAATATGAGTGGTGGACGATCACCGCCATTAACTAGAATAACGAAGACGTGTCAACAGAAGCATCCTAAGCAGAGCCACGGCCCCAAGTCCTGTTTCTCAAAAGTACTTAGTGCCGTGAAACCCGGTAGGAACTGTACAGTGGACTTTAGAAGATTCCGCAGTGCGACTTCCATATAAGGAGGTTATATTTCCACCACCACCACCGCCACCATCATCATCATATCTACGCTCACTCCGGGGCAAAGGCCCCTCCCATTAATATGGAATTACCCCGGTCCTGTGCTAATTGCGACCAATTTATCCCCGCAAACTTCTTCATCTCACCTTCCCATCTAACTTTCTGCCGCCCTCTGCCACGCTTGCCTTCTCTAGGGATCCACTCTGTTACCCTTAATGACCTATTTCCATATATTTCCATATAACCTCCTAAACTGCCACAAATTGTCTCTTAACAGCGGAGCTGTTGTTGCTGGCCGTAATGCGTGCGGCGCCATCAGAAAGCCGCCGGCTCATAGTTACTCCCACCGTGTACCGTTTACCGTTCGCGTAAGTTTTCCTTTTACGATGAGCGCTCGGCGTCGTCCAGGCTTGCGCATGGCTCTCGTAAAAAATACCAAGAAAACAGTTTACGTGCGCCCGCACTACTGGGGGAAGCACATGACAACTCGTGCTACCGATCACTCCGGTTATCCGGTTATCCGGCATTCAAGTTAGAATAATCGGTGAATCGAATAATTATATATCCGGTGTTGCCACAAAACCGATTTGATATTGCCCTGCTAGTCTATAGCGTTTATAGTACACACGGGCTTTTAAAAGGCGTGGAAAATTATCAGCGCCATGCTTTTCCGATGCATGAAGAAGACGAAAAATACAGCTAGATGCGCCGAAGACGCTGAGCGCATAGCTCGCGCTCAGAGCTCGCTTCTCGCGGCACGAGGATCGCCCCTCGAGCTGTCGATCATCGAACGCCCGTCTTGGCGGTTACGCAAACAAATCCTCTTCTTGCGTTTGTACGACGGAGAGCTTCATTTCTCGGTTCCCGCCACGCCTTGGCTCAACAAAGTTATTTAGAAGTAAAAGACCCCAAAGAACTCCTACTTTGGTGCAGAACCGCTTATATGGTACCTGAAAAATGTTTCTCTGGAAATAAATGCGTGTTTGTAGTAGTAAAGAGTAAAGGCACTGGGTGTGACACACGGCAGTTTCATCAGTTATTCGACAATTCCTATTTGAATTTCTGCAAATTTTTCAATGTGCTTTGCTGCTGAATAAATAACATCTTTTTCTGAGTCTTCTCAGTAACCTCTCCATAATAACCCAATATTAAAGCGAACTGTTTAGTCGGACTTATTGTTTTAGGGTCACGTCACCTCATGCAGTACTCACGACTGTAGCGCTGACGCTTCAACTGTTTTAAAGACGATAGTCTTTCTTGGGCTACTTAATCCCAGAAATTTTGGTCCGTCTGCATGTCTGTCTGTCTAAGACTCGATTCAGACACCCGGCCAAAGTAAAAATTGATGTTGCGCAATAGTCTTATATACTCACAGCGACATGTAAATGTCTCAGCCCGGTTTATATGTTCACACTTGTCAACTTTGCTGAACAAGAACAAGACATTACGCAAATATAAGACAGGAAATTAGTACACAGGAGATATTTACAGTGTTCCTTTATTAAAAAATTCATAGATACTTGGTTTTTCGATAGCAAATGATATTCTACATCTACTGCAGAAAACCGCCGCCACCTGGCGGCATATGAAAAATCACGCGGCAACAGCAACGAAAGGTTCCACTAGCTAGGTTCCACGTTCTGCTTGGAACGCACGTGTAGCACGGCCACGCGCCTCTATAAACCTTCTAGTCGGCCGCCTCCATTCACGCGCGTCTCCGCCGTACTGCAGCGCTGGCATCGAAGAACCCGGCCTGTAGCAGTGGAACGCGGTAAATTCAAATCGCCTTGCGCAAACCTTTAGTGTGTTTACCTTGGAATGAGCGCGACAGAACAGGAACAGCATGAGAGGTGAGCGGGAAAGCAAAGAGGGGCATTTCCTTGGCAAATGTCTACAAAGACTATCGTCTTTTGGCGATATTTGCAACGAAAGGAGCAGATACGCGGCCATGTATGTATGTATTGTACAAAAACAAGAAAGGAAGGTCCACCAACAGGCGTAAATTGTCTCGCCTAGGGGCGGACACCGGAACGCCTGCTGGTGTGGGGGAGGTGGGATAGGGAGGAAAGAGTACATAGGAATAGGGGGATAGGGTAAAGGGCTAACATAAATATATAAAACATGGGCAAGAATAACCTATATACAACGTTAGGTGAAAGAGAAAAAAAAAACAAAAAAAAAACGAAACACTAGACAAATAAATAAATATCAAAATACAGGACACGAAGGAGTAGGACAGCATGCACACTTACACACACCCACTCACACACCCACACACACACACACAGGAATTCTACCCTAACAGCTACACTCCACTGCGACCCGGGCAGTTACGTAGAGTTGTAGCTTAGTGCATTGTGGAGATACGCGGCCATTTTTTTTATATTTTCCCGCATGCGCCAACTACCTGTCGATCGGGCCACAGAGATTAGTTTGATCGGTTGTTTCGCGTAGACTAGAAACCAGAAAAACATCCACTTAACATTACGCTAATTTTCTGCTCCATTTTCCGCTTCGGCTTCGTTATCTCACCGTGGTTCTCTCGAGACATCTGCGAGTTACCATACCTTCGACGTACGTCATGGCTTCTGCTGTTGCGGCACCACCGGTCTATACTGTTTCATAAAGTACTGCATTTTTTTTTCCCTGCACCAATTTTTCCTCGTTAAACTAGAGAGATCGATAACTTTTTCCCTGCTCGCCTAAGCACACAAACCATTTTTTTTTTTTGCTCGACATGGCCTCTCTGGAACTCCGTCGCTCGCATAACTAATAAGGAACCAGGCGTATGAGGGCTTTCTCCTACAAGGAACGCGCGGGCCTCATTTGAACGGCAGCGGCGGCCGGGAAGAGTCGGCCAGCGTCGTTTACATATGCGGCGTTACTTCCCCGTACAGCAGCGCGCCGCATTGCAAGGCGGCGAAGGAAGCGGCGACCGTAGGCTGCCGCACCCCTTTCCCAGAGTGCCGTAGTAGACGAGAGTTGACTCTCCTAGTTAGCTTTGCGCCGCGTGAAAAGCAAAATGGCGAGAGAAACCGCCGCTGATCGCCGCCGAGCATCGTACGGCTTCGAGCCCTCTCCCTCACCCCGTTCAAGTGACGAACGCCGAGCGAAGCGCGCTTACACCGGCGGCTGAGACGACAGCGCCAAGCCGCCGCCGCAGACAATGGGCCGGACCACCGGCGACCGAAATAGCCCCGTGTGTGCGCTAGCGAGCGCGATCCACCGTCGGCAAAGCACAGTGGAGACGCGGCGACCTTTGGGGAGACCCCCTCTTGCTGGCTGAAGCGCCCGGCCGCGAGCATGTTCGTTCAGAACAAGCACCGTGCGTGAGCGTGCGAAGAGGCGGTTTGGGAGTGCTTTTGGCGGCGTTATGGAGAAGGAGCCGGCCGTCTTTTCCGCGTGCCTTGCCGCGCTAGCTTCCGAAAGGCCGCTTCGGTGAACAGACAGACTGTTGGGCATCATTTTTCTTCGCTCTTTACATTTTATTTCCAGCTTCGGCGTTTCACTGCGTTTTCTGCTTATTTTCCTTGATTTCAATCATTTCGCTCAACCAACGTTTGCATTGCCCACAGCCGTGAGCTTTCTTGTTCGTTACTCCATCGAGGCTTGGCATTGCGATCACGTAGACCCTGGACCATTTCGCTTCGTGCGCGTCTGAATCGCTTTCTCCGCGGTCCGTCCAGGGCGCATCACCGTTTCGAACCATCTTCCTCTTCATCTTCCTTGTATGTTCACTCTCACCGACTTTCATGCTTCCACTTTCACGTTCCTCGGTCCTCTGACTCCATTTCGTCCCTCAATCGCCGCAGCACGTTTCTTCTTGCTTTAACCTTACCTGCCCAACGTCTGTCTTGTACTGCCGCTCCTCTCTTGCTAGCGATGGTGTTCCCCGCAACGCCCAGCTGTCTGTCTAGTACGAACACCGTGACCAAAAAACAGCGTGCATCTCACGCGTATACGAGTGCATGAGAACACGGGTGTCAATGGGTGCCCGAAGCGTACGCACGCACGCACTCCTTATGATTATGATTACAGTGAACAAGGTGGGTCGTACACGTACGGCGAAACAACACGTCGTTAAGGGGTGAGGAGGATGAGAGGAGCGACTACTGGTGTGCGCGTGCACTTCGCGATCGGAGCCCCATTTGTATACGCTTCTTGTGAGGACGGGTAAATAGCAGTGCGTGAGCAGGGTCGTCCGCCCCTGTTAGATGTACCGTTATCTGCGCACCAACTAGCTGTTCTCGCGCCGTAGCACAGTGCCTTGAAAGGGTCCAGTTCAAGCAGTGCGGCCGAGCGCTTTTGTTTTCGCTTAGTCGTATCACTAGGGTGGGTCGGGTGCACGACGACATCTTGTGAGCTGCTGAGATTCCTCCCATGGTGTACGGAACATTTAGGCCTTTCGTGATCGGGCAGTGAAAATGGTGCAATGCCTTATGACACAACTTTTCCCCATTGCTCCAAATCCTGCGCTGTCCGAATCCACCCTTTCCGCCCAAATTTTCTTCCTCATCCTTCCATCGATTATCGGCCTTTCCTTACTTCTAGTGCTGTGTGCGTGTGTGTGCGTATGAGTGCGTGTGCGCGCATGTCTTTCTCTAAATCAGGCTGCGAAATAAGTATGCCGCGAAATCCTGATCTCGCCGAGGACGCGGATGGAACGGGATGGAAGACAATTGCCCCTCTGAGGAGTGTCATCAAAATTCCATTACCCCTTCCTGCTGCATGCCTCATTCAGGATGAATGAAAGACCGCAGCTCCTCGCGGCCAGGAGTATCGCGACGGTAAATCCAAGTCCTCTGGCTCTTCTCATTAGCGTCAAGAGGATGGGGAAGGAAGATAACACCTCATCGTGAGTACCGGGTTAGAAGTTGTTGCGTATCTTCTTAGGTTAGTGAGGCGAGAGGCCAAAGGTTCCTCCCATCAGGTCCCTGACATCCGAAAGCGTCATTCCTTTTTAATAAAACCACACTTCTTTTTTAAATTCAGAAGGAAGTTTTTTTATTTGCTTTTATGTTAGGAGTATTCATTACTCAATTTCTGTTCGAAGCCTACTTGCGCTAATTTTGCAGCTACAGAGGTTCTCGCATTTGATATGCAACCTGCACTCATTAATGCTCTCTGGAACTTTCTGTATGAAACAGTAAACCTGTATTCGGACTGTGGTTACGTCATCGAATTTTTCAATGCAGGCTATTTAATTTCCCCGTGTTTTTGAAGTCACCCCGTCGGGAAACACGTCTTGAAAAAACAATATAGACAAACCGCATATTTGGTTGTTTCCCTGTTTCTTCTTTCCGTATCTCTATTCCTTCCATTTGCCCTCAGTTCCAAAAGAAAAACTGTACGCGAAAAATTTGGCTTCTGAAATGGAATAACTCTTTAACAGCATAGCACCTTTTCCTTGCATGTGGACAAAATTTTCGTGTCGATTCGCTGAGCCGCGTCGATCTGCCGACAGAGCAAGCGATACACGAGCAGATTAAGACAGAGTGGAAAGAGCGCGAGGAAAGAGCCGCCTTCCAGGAAGGAGAGAGCTGGCTTCGCAGTGGTGCCGACGTTGCGAGGTGACGTCAAGTCGTAGCGCGACCTACCACCTGCCTCAGAGCCACCTTGACGGGTTCCTTAACTCCCAACGAAGTGTTCCGCAGTGCAAGGCGGTAAATCAAGAAACCGGAGCAAGACGTGCAGATCAGAACAAGCCTCAAGTTCGCAATGGAGAGGAACGAGATGCTCACACATTCCCAAAGATTCAGCTATTGATCTTCATTTACATTCTTGTTCTTCAAACTGACGCACCTGAAAGAAAATTCTCCGGAATATTAGAGTCCTGCATATTGTGAGGTCTTCAAAACATCGTTGGGAAAGAAGATTTGTATCCGAGTTAAAGGTTTCCAGGTAGCCTAAATTGATTCACAGCCTTCTACTGAGGCGTTCCTTATAGCCCTGGAGTAGCCGCTGCGCGTGAAATACAAATAAGATTTTTACCGTGAGCCTTTCTATAGGAATAATCATCGATGAGCTATAAGGGGATCCAGGCACGAGTGTAAGCCAATATAATGTCTTGTACATGCAAATGAACTCTCCTGTAGCGTCCCACTCCTAAGAAAAAAAAGTAAAAAACAAACCCTCCTCCGAGGGTTTGTTTCCAAAAAAATGCTTCCACTCGTTCAGAAAATAAGCTACCCAGAATTCGTGAGAGGTTTGCTTGACCTCATCGTAGACAGGCCTATAGAAGCTAGAACAGCTCTCAGTTGCTCGGGCCATTCACATTACGTGTTCGGCTTGGACGTTATCAGTATTGTTCTCGGTGTGCGATCTCCACACCTCCAAACAATACGTCGCATGCGCCGGCCGGCACGAGCAAGCGGCATTTTAGAGTTAGCATTAACCCACTTCTTATTCCCCACTCTTAAGTGACCGCTGTTGGATAAATTGGTGCCAAAATGAGCAGGCTTTAATGTGTTTCATACTCGGCAACATTTATGAACTCCTCAGTTCGATTAATGTTGTTCCTCGTCGATTTGTTGTTCCTCGTCGTAGGGCGAGCAACGTGTACAGTGGCAGAACTCGTCTAGCTCGGACTAAACACTCGTGGCTTGTCTTACCCCCTCGGAGCGTCAGGTTACACTTGCGATTCAAGAGTTCAAGTTCATGTCAATCGTCACGTCGAAGTGTTATTGGATTTTTCTAGAGTAAGACGACTACACTGGACCTCAGTAACAAATGTGGATTTGTTGAATGTAAATAGCAACAAACACTCGCTTGGATATGCACGAACTCATCAATAAAAATATATAAAAAACTGACAGGTATCTGCAATCAAGCATGAAATGGGACAGCACAAAGCTGGAATAGTTATGAACGAGATTATTACCTGATATTCTGCACTCTAAACAGTAAAATTCAGATCGGCATCCACTGGCACGAAGACGCGTACTTCTCTTCCTCCTGTGTGCCTCCGATTTTAGCGCTCTTTACCTAACCTGCCATGCCTCAACTATCCCAACAGCATATTTGAAGCATACCACAAATCCTTAATAAGTATAGTCGACTATGGCAGCCAGCGTTGATAACAAAACTCGGCAGTTTCAAAGCCACTGCTGAGAAAAACTTGCCAGTTAAGGAAAATATGTCGAGTTTTATGGCACATAAACAGGACGTTATCACGGTGTTGAAACTACATACAGTGCTGTAATGCACTATTGTCGGTTTGGAGAAGAAGATACCACCACAGCAAAAAAGATAACATTGGAATTGAACGCCTGATCTATAGATTTTGATGTCACTCAGTGAATCGTACCGCAAAAATAGCACTGAAATTATCAGAATTTTCTACTAATGTGCAAGCATTCTTACCAGCCGCACTGCAATAGACCGAACTCCGTATAGGAGATTTCACATTGTACACAAATGCATTTATGATAAGACATGTCATTAGCAGCGATGTAAACAGCTAAATCAAGGTATGAAGGGGACCCATGTATTCCCGTTAAGCACTATACACTGATTTTCTTTAAAGTCAGCTTCACTACTATCCACAAATTCATTTGCTGTTCTAGGGTTAGGGAGATAGAGCGACAACGAAAGTAGCCCCTCAACTGATCACCGCCGCCGGCTGTTTCTCCGCACGGCACAGAGAGGGCGCTACTGCGAGTATATCGAACGTGACACGAATTGTTTCCGAGACTTTTATGACTTAGTGTGCTAAAAAATTACTGCACCGACGACAAGCAAAGTACGTGAGAAAAATGAAGGAAGCTCACACTAACGCTTAAGACTTGAAGGTGGCGAAGCTACGCGCAACCTTCACGACCATCACGACGGTGTAAGTCCACGATTGCAGCCAATTTGCTTCTTCTTCGCGGCCGCAACGACCTTTACTCCATCATTGTTGCTATAAGTGCGAGCTTCCTTATTTCTTTTTTTTGGAAGTGATAACCACTGGACATCTCCTTGTAAGGGCGTACGCTCTGGCGTGTCTTTCTCGTTCCGAGCAAGTGTTGCCACGATTCCGGCGAACGCTCGATTGGATTGGATTGGAAAACATTTAATGAGCATAAAAGTGGGTGGCTTTCTCAGTCCAGATAGCCGCGAGCTAGCGCAGCTGCTTGGGCGCGAGTGATGAGGCGTTCTTGGTCCTCGCACCGTGAGCTGGCCAGCTCGCGCTCCCACTGCTCAGGGGATGGGGAAGGGAGGGGGTTTGGCGCGTAGGGGCATTGCCAGACTAGGTGGTAGGTAGTGTTTGGGACGGAGCAAGAAGGCTGGAGATTTTTTTTTTTTTTTTGCCAATCTTGGCCAATCTCCCAAAGTGGGAGTACTTGGCTTGGCAAACGTACTCCGGGGACGCTGCGCGGTCGTCGCGAGGCACGCCCACACGAGTGCTCGGTATTTTCTTGGTTTGGTTAACTACGGACACCAAGCTCTAAGGATTTTCTAAAGTGCTTCGTTGTTAACAAGCAGACGATGCCACGTATTAAGCGCTATCTCATTTCAAAATGCGTGCGCAAGCTGATATCTGGGCCGCTGCTTCAGCGGAGGAATACATTAGATGAGCTACTGCCGTTCTTAACTTGTATCCGGGTATAAGGTGCTTTACCAGGGGCAATGTAACCAGTCATATCCAAGTACGAAGTTTATCCATACGTAACGCGGTACATCGAGTCATTTTAAAGTCGGCTTTTGGAACGGGCCCGGACGGCCAGCCAGCTCCAAGGCATCTTGGAATGAGGATGCCTCTCACTGGGTGGAGGCCCTACCAACATCCTCCTGCTCACCAGTATAATAAATATTTGTCTCTCTCTCTCTGTGCCGTACAGAAATGTATTGCTAGCGCACCGAGTCATGCGGCTGTTACTTTTTACAGCGAAGCTGGCTATGGCTATGATCCAGCAGATCGTCTCTGGCGACAGACCGAGTGCGCACGTATAAATAACATGGTATAAAAAACCATAAAAGTAAAGGTCCTTGGGTCTCCGAATTTCCATATAAGACGTCTTATATTGCGCCAGGTCCACATTTTCGTATAAGGCGGCTTATATTGCACCAGGAGCAATGTCTTTTTAGCAATGCACATGTCCTAAAAGGTGAAGCCGAGCTAAAAAAAGAAATCGGTGTAAGTTTGGTTTTTGTATGGTGGCTTTCCCACATTACGGGTTTCGGAGTAAAGCACTGCCACCTACGGAGGGAGTGTGGTTACAGCCCAACTTTATAATCCTCTTCACCGCCGCGGATCTTTCCCGAGCCGTGTATACTCCTTGCCACGCGCGGCGTCTATCTTCCTTCTGGCATTGCGCAATGCCGCGCGCTCTTCGGCGGCCACCTGTGCAGCGCACTAGGGCCTGCGCCGCGAATGGCGCTGCAGAGCTGTAACGAAACATTATTGTATCCACCCGTCAATTGTGTGCGCCCTTAGTCTGTGACGTAGAGATCGCGCCACTGTCCTGACGTTTCAACATAGTAAATTCCCACTGTGGCTAAACCCCAACATAAAAATCCCACCATAGCGCCAGCTTAGCTGGACCTCCCTTTCCACATGGTGCAAGGGCTAGGTTGTTTTCTTTGGTCTACATAAACGCGAAAATGTTGGTCTGTCTGTCTGTCACTCCATTCAACCGGCCGGCCAAGAAAACTGGTGAAAAAATGATTGAACACAAAGTATTCATAGTCAAGACAGCTCCAAACTACCGCTGCCATGGCTCCCTCGCATCCGCATTATTTAGCGGAAAGGAAACCTCAGGTATATATGAGGACGAATATAATCCCATAACCCAGAGTACCAGCGTTCTTTGAATTGAGAATGCGCCTGGATTGGATTTTACGATAGCAATAAAAAAACATTATATATTGTTTGGAAGAGAGGCGAGACAAAAGCGAACGCTAAAAAAAATATCGGCTTAAGCTGCTCCGAATAAGTCATAAAAAATGGCGCGCTAGCCATGCGAACGCGGGAAAATGAAATTTTCGTGACAAACCTTGATTCATTGATCATAGGAAGAGCGAGAGGGGAGAAGAAGTGGGAAGCAGATGCGCGAAAAGGAGACAGCGGAGGGGGCTACTTGGCAAGGGGGCAGAGGACTATCGTCTCTCGGCGACATTTGTTGCGAAACAAGCAGATAGATGGTCATTTTTTTTTTTTCGTTTCTTCCTTATCAATTTCGGGACTAACAGTCGACTGCATTAAATTACTGATATGATAACGAGTTTTGAATAAAAAATTAGTAGTCATTTTTGTAAATGTAAGCGTTATGCTTTGACGCTCTACAAGCAGATTTCGCTCGAGTGCTAGACAAGGAATGCGTACGCATTAAAAAAAATCAGAGCACTTCCGCCCTGCGAAGAGGGAAGTGGAGAGAAGCTGGTGTTCTGGTGGGGTTTCTATGTTTGAGTTTAGTCTCAGACTAAAAACACACATGATTGGTGGGTCGAGACAGTGACGTTTTATTATAGCGCGCCTACAGCAAGCACAGGACAGGCTTTATATAGTGCGCCGTAGTGGTGGCCGCTAAAAATGCGCGGCATTGCGCAATGTAGGGGGAGTGACGCCGCGCATAGCGAGGAGTGTACACGATTCAGGAAAGAGGCGGTGATTGTGGAGAGGAGAATAAAGGGGGGCTGCCACCATACTCTCTTTGTAGATGGCTATGCGGCAATGTACATAACACATGTGGGAAAGCCAGCTTTCAACAACTAGGCGTACAACGATTTTGGTAAAGTTTGCTTCACCTTGAAACACACGTGAACTGCTAGAAAGACATTTTTTCTGAGGCCATATAAGCAGTCGTATCAAAATGTTGAATTCCTAAGACCTTTTCCTTTTTGAGAATTTCTTTCCTTACACTGAAAATTGTTGCCAACGCTCGATATATCGCCCGAAACGATCTGCTGGATCATAGCCGTAGACAGCTTCACTGCAAAGGTCTTGAAGTCGCTCCGTCGTCAATGAACGGAAATTTTACACTAAGCACTCGGTGTAAAGGTGGTGTTTTACACTGAGTGAGTATTGCAAAAATTTCCGTTTAGTGACTTTCGAAAGTTTAGCCAAACAATTTTCGCTGCCGGAACTTACACGGGTGCCGGAAAGCACGCGCAGCGAGCCTTGCACTGACATCATCGCGCGACGTGAAAAGCTACGACAGAGCCCATGCCAGCACCATCTAAACATGACAGGGCCCAACGCCTTCTTTCCTTTCCGTCCTAATTTGCTAGCAGGCTTCCTTGTTTGCCGTACCGTTAGTGCGGAAACCACCGCAGATTTAGCGAAACCTGTGCGCTCACACTTAAGCCAAGATATTACCGGGAAAATCGGCCACTCTGCAATATCGGCAAACCCGATCAGCGATGGGTAAATTCTCCTTCCCAGCAGTGGAATAAAATTGCATTGCTAAGAAATGTCTTCTTAGCAATTCACTTGTGTTTAGAGACGAAGCAAGCTTTACCGGGATCGGTGTAGGCTTGGTCTTTGTAGACTGGCTTCTTCATGCTGTGTGTTGCACATTGAAGCACGGCCATTGCAGGTGGGAGTGTGGTTGCAGCCCCACTCTACTCTCCTCTTCACCGCCACCCGCTCTTTCGTGACCCGTGTACACTCCTCGCCATGCGCGGCGCCTCTGGCATCCAGTCGTTCCCGCGGGGGAAAAAAATGGCATTAACTCCTCACTTCCTGAAACAGATTGCTACCTTTTCTTGCGCTTGTAAAAGAGCCCAAATTTGCTCGTGTGTGCACGCTTTTGGCTTTCCCTTTCCTTGCGCTCTCCTTCTGTTCTATGCGATTACAATTACTGGGGTAGCTCCAATCACCCGGGCTTTATCGTTTTAGTTTTTCTGATTCGGGCCCAATACGCCGTAAGTACACCTAATCTGTGAGCGGTACTGTATTGGAGAGATGTGGACTACTTAATTTAAACCACACGAGCATTATTTATCATTTGTAGAGCACGCCAAAATCTCGTGCGCAGGGGGGTTTTTGCATTTAAAGTACATTACAAACACGGCCTCGTCGAATATAGGGATTGAACCAGAGGCCTCGTACGTAGTTGCACACTACAGTAGGCACTGATCCACAGCGGCGGATCGGTTATCATGTTTAGAGCTCGTAATTTTTAATGGGAGCAGAAACATAGCATGTGTTTTTGCTTGAATGAACAGGTTGCCACGGCCGTTTAACAAATGCGCCAAATTTATTGCAAACCACACTTCTTTCGCTAGATAATTTGTGAAGACGTCCATATGGATATGACGTCTGTAGGTATTTCTCTACTTTTTCCTCCATGCATTTTCCTTTTTCACTGAATGATGTCACCGGGTGACATCATCCGCTGGCCAGTACGGGATAGCAGATACCGTAGGAAAAGTTGGAGGAACTCGCATGTCGAATAAATGCGTGAACCACTCTGGTATACACCGGGTTTCTTTGACTTTGGTTTCACCACTACGTACATTCATGTGTAGACGTCACATATGCAGTCTGAAGCCGAAATACGAATTTTACTGAATGTATCACCCCGAAACTTTTTACACCGAGCCCACTTAATCTAGTCTTCACAACTTACGCACAAATTTCTTGTTGGTTAGGCACTTTTCAGGGGCAATGCAAATGTCCTATATGAAAATATGAAGCCCTCGAAACATGCACAAATACACCCATTTAACCCCATGTATTCCCATAGAAGTCTGTACACCGCATCCTTTCAAAGTCGGCTATACGAATATACAAAAGGCATTGCTTTGGAGATATTTCAAGCGCAACATCAGACGTCAACTATAAAAGTATGGCGGCCGTTGCGATTCAGCGCGCGGCTTCTCTGTTCTCGCGTACTGCAAGCTTCGTGTAGTGCACTTGTGCCTTGCGGAAAGCCCGCCTTCATCGGAAAAAACGTGTTGACACAGGTTCCGCCAGCGATGATTCGAGCCGCGGCAGTTGCAAAACGCGAAACAAACTTCGTGTTCAGACTTGCCCCGGTGAAGCGGGCGCCGCTGCCAAGATCTCCTCTCTCCCCTCTCTCAGACTCAATGAGCGCCGCTACCGCATGCCCTCACAAACTCGAGAGTGTTGTGAGTGTCTGTACTATTTTCGGGCCGTGTGCACGCAAGCACAGGAAAAGCTCCTCAGCCGTTACGGCTTCTGTGTACAAAGCCTGCCCTCTGGTTGCGTGGATCAATTCGTTTTATAGCAGCGAATTCATGCTGTCGCTCTGGTCGAGTCCTGTACTGTAACGTTGCCCGGAAGGGTATTGTTCCTGTATAGCTTCGGCTCATCTCTCGCCGTGCAGTAACCCAGTTAGGTTTGCTTCGGCTTCTTGTCGTCATCCCCAAGGCAGCAATTTTTGCTGACCGCTCGACCACCGCGCTACCACACATGACAGAGGACACGGAGTCCGGTTCGGGGACGCCTTCCCGAATGTAACACAGCCGAAGGGCCTTATATTAAATACCACCTCAAGTTCCCATCTATATCCCTACAAAGTGCTATACATTGAGCTACTTTAAGGCGGCCTGACTAGTATACTGAAATGCATTGCTGCGAACACATTTCTCTAGTGGCAATATAAGGAGTATGATGTCAAAGTATGAAGACCCAGGCGCCTTTTGTTACTAGCATTTCAGTATGCGGAGGCAGTGTGACACATTAGGCGTTACGGACAGACGGAAGGGTTTTATATTTGAATCTACGTACATAAATGCCAAAACTGGCCATATGGACAAAGTACAAGTATATTCATTTTGGAAGAACGAGCCTTCGGTAACTTACTCAGCTCCATTCGAGCCACGAAAGATGTCTTTTTGTAGCGATGGTGTTTAAGCTGGTGTTGGGCCGGCGAACGTGCGCAGGGAAACCTCGCCGAGCGATGACGTCATGGCGCTCGCTGGCATGGCTCGACCTTTCCGAGCATTCTACCCAGCGTTCGAAGGGGGGGGGGGGGGGGGAGTGTGGTTCAGTTGAGAAGGAAATGATTAGAGAAGGACTAGGGTTATTACTGAGGAGATTTGAAGGCGGGAGATTTGAATACAACCCAGTCCGGGGGAGGGGTAGTGTGTGTGTGTGTGTGTGTGTGTGTGTGTGTGTGTGTGTGTGTGTGTGTGTGTGTGTGTGTGTGTGTGTATGTGAGGGGGGGTGACATGATAGGAAGTGGAGAAGAGAGGAAAAGAAAAGAAAAAAAAATAGGAGGAGGCGCGATCTCTCACGCGTTCTTCTCACAAGTTCGCGTGCGTTCGCGCCTCAAGTGGGAAACACAGGAAAACTCGCGCTACAGACGCCGGTTTCGCGAAGCCGGTTGCCGCCGGTTCTAGCGTGTGCTAACGCGGTCCACTTTCGGAGAGATGTGAGAGGTTGCGGGCAAAACGATCCCGGCCTGCCAGACATGGAGACTTTCGGCGGCAAGTTCGAATATCCATGTGAGGTGCAACAGCCGGGACTCCGACGAAGGGAGAGCTGGGGCGACCGAAGAAAAGGAAGCACGGCGCGAAATCCGCCGCGCCGCTACTTGAGAACGGATGCGATGACTTCGGTCCCATCCCGAATATCGCGCCGGTGAAGCGGCGGGAAACATCCGCGAGTCGCAGAAAATCCGGAGTTACGAGCTCGCGTACATTGTACATACTTTAATCGCCGAGTGTTCATTCCTCTTTGGGGGGATAACGACGACACCACGCAGAAAACGTGACTGAGACTCGAAGCATACCCACGCACAAACTTAGCCGAACCAAGGATAAGCTAGGTGGGGCCGCCAGCTTCTCTTTTAGATGCACCGCATCTCATGCTCCCCCTCTGTCCTTCCTGCGTCTGTCCGGCGTTGTCCGCACAGCTGCGCCTCTCCTCCTCTCCTCTCTCCGATAGCGAACACTTTCTCCCAAACAGCTGCGGGTTGGCGCAGCGCGCTCTCACTCCGTTGCTGGGCGCCGGTGGGCGGAGCTGCGCTCGGCGCTGCGCGCGCTGCGCATGTGCAGTACTCTCTCTCTCCGCGGCCTCCTCTCCTTCGGGTGCTGTGAATATAAAGCGGCATGCCGCGCTCCGGCGGTCTCAGTCGACGGTCGTCCGCCCACCTCCCCTTCGCGTGAGAATCCCTGCTATAAGCGTATCAATATGATGGAAAACGCCAATGGAACCCCCCATGAGATGCGTTGCATCACACCAGGGTTCCCGCGAGGGGAGGTGGGCGTAATTTTTGCCAAGTCTTCGCGCCACTAGTGCGAAGCTGCCCCTATTTCTTTAATAATGAAAACAGCAAAATTAAAGCCGTTCCACTCAGTGTGAAAGGTGCCGGAAGTGCAGAGCAGCGATTCACCAGAATGGGCTGTAGCGCCATTATCCGCTCACTGCTGCCACCCAATGCAATTCAAATCTCCCGCCTTCAACAGTGATCGCGTGCCCCCTGCCTGAAACTGCACCAGCGGGAGTTCTGTTTTTTTTTTTTGTGGTTGCTTTTCCTCCCGCACGCGCTGGCGTTGCACTGCCACGTTTTTTCGCTTACTGTGGTAAAAAACAACCCTACAAGCGTTCCTAACTAAATGAACGCGGGTATTTTGCCTAGAATCTACCTGCAGTGTTCTTTGCGCTAACCAACGGGGAAATGCATGACAAGCGCCAGCGGTGCAGGAGTTTCGAACGCGAATGATAGACCTCCCACTACAATCGCCCACTCATGCTTCTTGGCGGTAGCTTATGTCGGTGGCCGCCAATCGCGCTAACAAGATTTCGCGACCTCACAGAGAAATCGCCGGAAAGTGTCCGGGGAGTTCCCGCTGTTTCATACGTTCTCTGTTAAATCATGATTATTTCTTTAAAGTTGATTGATTGTTTGATTGACTGTAGAGTTTAACGCGCCGACGCAACGCAGGCGGTGAGGCGTTCCGCAGTGGTGGGCTCCGGATTAATTGTGACCACCTGGGTTCTTTAACGGGCGCCGAAATCTGGAACACGCGGGCGTTTTAAATGCAGAGCATTTCAGTAACTCACGATGTCACCCGCGCTGACGTCCGTTAAAGTCCGCACCTTCGTTGTCCGCACCCCTCCCCCTACACTATATAAAAAAAAAATACTATCCGGCGCCTGGTTTCGATCCCTCGACCTTGCGGGCGGAACGCAATGTACATGGTGCTCTACCCACTGCGCCACAAAGCCAACACAGAATGGGAGGCTACGAACGCGCCTTATATCCTTGACTCATTCAAACTACGTCAAGAAGCTGCTGATACAACGCATTCACTACCACAAACTCCCCAAACACTAAACGTTAACGCAATACACCCACCTCCTATGCGACGCATTTACTCGAGTCCCCCTCGCGGGGAGATGGGCCCAATTTTTTTTCCTTTCGCCTCCACCGGAAAAGCGGCCGCCGCGGCCGGGAATCGAATCCGCGACCTCGTGCTCAGCAGCACAACGCCTTATCCACTGAGCCAACGCGGCGGGTTATTTGTTTGAAGTTGGCCAAAGAACTGGTGTCATTTTTGCCGCAACAAAACGCAATTTTTAATGAGTCAAATATGTAATTTGTCTTCACTGCTTCTTTAAGCATTTGAAACAAGCGCAAAATTGGTTCAGACGAGTATTTGTTGCTCTTGTAACAAAGCGAAACGAAAGCGTCGCTTCATCGGCCTCGCTCCGCTCGTGCCGTCTGGGCGTTGTCAAGGTTTAAACACATATCAAGAACTCAAGTCGACGTTTTCTCATTGGGACATTGAGAGCTCATTTGAGCATAGTCGTCCGCTTCTAGTGAAATGTAAGCCTACGCTTGAGTCTCATCGTCTGAAGCAAGCGTGGTACCTGCAGTCACGTCTAGGTGAAATGATTCATGCACAGGGTTTCACCATAAACCTCGAAAGCCCAATTTTCGCTTTCCAAAAAATTGCGTCATTTCACATGTAGTCAACATACTGGCTGTCAGTTTTTTTCCCTTCTCCGACGTACATCACAACAGAATGTGGGCACAAAATAGGAGTTCTAGAAGCGATCGAGTCACTCGAACTCTGTCACTTCAAATGCAAATTTCTCTGCGGTGGAAGCATCCTCTCCCGACAAACAAAATTGTTTACTGAGGTGCGAATTGTACAACATTTCGGATAAAGTAAAATTGCGCGCTGTCTTTGTGATTCCTCAAATGCTATCAGACGTTTCCGTTGCCGGTACATATACACTGCTGATTCTACGCATAGATATAAAGTATACACACTCGAATTTATACACCGTCAGCTTAATTACAAAGTGTAGCCAAACAGATCATAGCTTGCTTAAACTAGTTGCTTTTCTTCAGCCTTGCGCGTTTTTCAAGCTCTTTTGTTATCCATCCTAAGTAGTTTCTTGTAGCTGGAATTTTAAAGTACGCTCTCGGCTCAGTTGACATAAGGGATGTTCTCATTTGACCGTTATCATTCCTCCCATTCCTTACTGTCTCTGCAAGAAACAAGCTTCCCAAACAAGAAACTCACCTACAATTGAGTTATGCGTGGAATGGATCTGATTAAATTGTTAGTGTATTTCTAGCGAGCAGGCGGGAGGGTCAAGGACTGCTGGAACTGTTGTCACTGTTCAAACAAGAGCTCGGTACGATTCACTGAAACGAGTTCATTGAAAGTCGCAGATCGTATAAGTCAGTGAAAGAGAGGCCGTGGGGGTCGCGTGTTTATGGTTTATAAGGGGCAGTCACGGTTTGCTTTCCTCTCTCAAACGAATGCCCGTTCGCCCTTTCAAAACCATTTCCCTAGCGCGATCTATCGTCGACACGGCGAGCCTCGCATTAAGCCCCGGGTGGTCGTTGAGCCTACAAAGCGTCTCTCTTCAGTACGGGCCACGGTCGCTATTTTTGACCATCGTTTAGATATCGCTATGTTTATACATTTTGCATTCCGAAAAGTAGTTCCTGGTCACAGCGCTCTGTTGGCAGCCGGCATTGATTTGAATCGCGGAACGACCAGGTCTTGTTCCTGCCTGGTATGTCTTTTTAGGAGCTTCGTGACCGCGTTCACTGTGCTTAAATTTCTCGTTTACACACGGCGCTTGGCTTTAGTCAATAATAGATATTTTTACCTTGTGTTATCGTGGAGCCCTAAACTATACGGTTGCTGCCTTTAGAATCAGTAGACCGGTACACTAAGCTTTGCTGAGTTTAATTTGACTCTTCGGTCAGAAATAAAATCGCAAGACAACCACGTCTTTTTCCTGCCTCGTATACTTTTCTGGGTGCTGAGTGACCGCGTTCAGAATGCTTAAATTTTGTGTTCATGTCTGGAATTTTATTTCTAGCCAAAAACAATTGCTTTTTTTTATTTATTTACAAATACTGCTGTCCCATGCCTGGGACATTGCAGGAGCGGGTACAGAAACAATCCAACAATAATACAGAAGCAATAATGTCTTTTTATATGGAGTTCCAAGTTATACATCTTCTGCTTTTAGAAAGAGTAGACCAGGCAAGTACGCTTTATTCAGTTTAATTTTTAATCCTCGGGCAGAAACGTAAACGCAAGTTCTGAATGCTGCCTCAAGACTTCACCAGTCTTGCTCCTTGCGTCATATTCACATAATTCTGGGTGCCCCTTTCAAGCATCCGAATTTATTTCGCATATATCGTCACTGCTCCTGGGTCTCATATGATGGTGACCCGAATGGGAGGTCAAAGATGGACGGCTATTAGTGAAACTGCCGAGAAGAAAGCCGCGGGGGGCATCCAAAGTCTGTCATACTAACATTATTTTGGAGCTTCAGCGAGCCAGGGCGGACTAACTGCGAACGCGGCCGTAACTGCCTCGGCGTGATGGCGCTCGCTGAATGGATGGGAACGGGGCCGACCATGTGTGTGCAGTTACGCTTACGCATCTATATGGTCACGGTCGCGGTAAGGCTGCCTCGTCCTGCGCTGTAAAGGTACATCGTTACGCGGAAAACGCGGAGCTATTCGGGTGCTGTACCCACAAACCTCGTTTGCATTTGGGCGGGGATCCGTTTTTAGCTTTAGGTGTTTTCTGCGGATTGAGATGTCGCGAATATAGACGAGACGATCGCGGGCGCATTTTTCAATGCTAAAACAGACTACGCTCTTTTGGTGCGCATGTTTAAGTAGTGGTATAGAAAAAAAAAACATTATAACATATTGTGCTATGTACAGAAGTGAGTTTCCGTTCCTGAAAACTGCAAACGGCAGGCCGAGGATTTTAAAAGAGAGGAGGAATGCGCGCGATACAAGGCTCCAGCCACAGTCGTCCCTTAGTCGCCTTTAATCTAGCCCTATGTTGACAAATAGAAGAAGAAGAAGAAGAAGAAGAAGAAGAAGAAGAAGAAGAAGAAGAAGAAGAAGAAGAAGAAGAAGAAGAAGAAGAAGAAGACTTTATTTTTCAGCAGACGTTGTTACAATTCCTGCTGAAGGGGCAGGAGCTAAAGGCATTGAGTGCCTGACGAGGGCTCCTGACCCTCTGGAGTTCACAACAGAGGAGTTCACAGCAGAGGACATGTTATACTATGATATATACTATATTGAGGGGCTCGAAAGCTTTTCGAATAATCCAGCGGATTTTTGTCCAGCAGGCCCCCTACAATGACACCGCTATGCGAGCCACATTCCTCGAGTATATCCTAAGCAACCCGATCATTTTAATTACAATAAGTGTTCATTGGTTCCTGGTGAATGCAATACAGTCAAATATGCGTTTTGGGTCATGCGAAACCGTTTATAGCTCCATTTTCTCTTGAGATACTTTTATATTTTGAAGCAGCTGGCATTATTCGCACCTCCGAAGTGGTTTACTATCACTTACCAATATGAGGCAGGCACCACGAAGTTGTATTCTGACAACAGTTGATTATTTTCTGTCCTAATAGAGACAGGACGGAAAGAAGGTAACCTTTCCCGCTCACGGGTTTAATTAAGAGCGAGAATGAAAATTAGGTCAATCATGAAGCGCGGTCAGAAGCTCACGTGGTAATCGACAATACACGTCGAGTGAAGTTTCGCGTCATCTTGAAAAAAGAAAGGCCAACTTTCAGTTTTTTTCTTCTTTTTTTGCAACGACGATGTGGGGTTTTAGGTGCACTAAACTTTCAGCGACGCCCAGTTTACACTGCACATATTCCAGTCACTGGAATATGTGCAATCACGAGCAGGTGTTCCCGAGTCACGTAACTGCCACTTTCAGGGTATTACCCTTTCACCCTGCAGCCCCGAGACCGCGAAGTTCGCGTAAGTGGTCATTCAACTTCTACAGTGTCCTAAAAGCAACGCGTTAGCTGCCGTGTTGTCAAGCGGGAGACTAATCCCCCAAAAAGTGCCGTTCTCGCGGCCCATAATCTTTTGCTCCTGACTATGCGCATTGATTGCGTGCAATAAATACGCCTTCCTCTTATTGCCCTGTGATCTGCTTCACAATTTTGAACGTCCGAGAAACTACGAGCAGAGTACTGCGACAGAGGATCACTGTGGACTGTAACAGATAAGGGAATTCGCGGGGGTGACGTAGTACAATGGAGAAAAGATCGTTAGATGTCCGTGGAATCATAAGTGGAAATAAAGTCGGTGACTGAGACTGAGATAAAGATTGAGTCGGAGAGGAAAATTGTCAACCTGCCACGTAACGCTTCCAGCGAATTGAAAAAAAAAAGAAACTAATAAGATGACCGCATCTATGGTCTGAAGAAACGAATCAGAAACACTGACCACGTATGAAAAATATTCGACGTTCGGAACAGCACACGTGTCCCTATAGTCTAACTCAGCGAACGAGAAACCCGTACAAGGTTCCTAAACGTCGACTATTCTGCATACATGGCCAGTGTTAGTGATTCGTATCGTTTCTTCCTTCCAATGCCTGCCCAGACAAAGTTTCGTGGAACCCTGGACTATATCTGCAGTCTGTGAACCAGCTATGTAACGCTTCCAGGGAATTTAAAATAAGAAACAAACGAGACGACCGCATCTTTGGTTTGTGCCCCTTCACTCTTCAGAACGTGATGAATGAGTTCCCTTTGTGTGCAACCGCGCTAGAAGTTTTGATGGAAGAGGGTGATTGGCTGCTTTGGAAGCCGCGAATTCCTAAACGAAACTGTTAGTACCTTGCACCTTAATCGGAATTTTATGTGTTGTAGTTGTCGTTGCCGCCGTCCTATAGACACATTACACTTCGCAGTAAGGCCAGCCTTCTAGCGAAAGCTTTGTGGCTTTTAATCTAGTGTAAATATCTGGGGCGAAAAAATCAGGTTGCAATTGACCGCAAAGAATCCGCTATCACTGTGCCGAGTTTCGCTTCCTTGTCGCAATTAGTTGATAGGAGGGTTGTAAACATTTCGAAATTTCCGTTTGCTCTCAGTACGTGGGCTTCTGGGATGAGTATACCGATGTAATCCGTGTTTTACCCGAATCGTCCCAAAGCGAGTTTAAGAACGTTTGGCTGCTCAGGCGACTTTGTAACTGTAAAAGGTTTTTCAGCCTGTCACACGAATAATTATCAGCCACAGTTTTCGGTCAAATAACACGAATCAAGTTATTCCAGCTACATCACAAAGCTAATGCGAAACTGGCAGTCCCGGGTTTTTTCGACTGGGATAAAACTGCCGCTCTTCGAATTTTCATTGAGCTAGTCAAGTGAGAAGCATACTAAACCGCAAATTAGAAACAAGTTAAAATTATAGTTGCGGGGTTTATGAGGCTATGAGGCGCGCCGTAGTGGAGGGCTCCGGATTAATTTTGACCACCAGGGTATCTTCAACGTGCACCGAAAACAATCATGTTTTGTTTCTTGCGCTCACTTGAACAGCACCCAATTCAACACGCACGTGAATAAAATGTTGCCAAATTGCGATTCAAAAAGCAATTCGTCATTCATTTTGCAACACTATACTCATTGGTATTTTCAGTCCAATCGTTTAAGTGGAAATCAATGTCCATCGACTTTTTTTTTGCCCAAGGAGCCTCGAGTTCGCAGTATACTTTTTTTTCAAACGGCTGTGTCTAGAGTGCCGTCCGACAGTACTATAAGGACTCCACTATATCGATGTCCACCGGCGTTTTGTAAAAAAAATGCCTCGTCTGGCATTGTATCGCTCCACATATCGTAAGGCAAGCTACCCTAACCTATACTAAGATAACATGACGCAACGAACACAAAAGAAAAATTTAAAACACCAAAAAGTAACCTAAACCATAAAAAAAACCACCATTCTAGAACTACAGACGCTTTGGGTGGTGCTAGACTTGTCCTAAATGCTCGAATGTCGTCGGACGGCACACTAGCCATTCCTGCAGCAGCGCCGAGCTAGAGTGCCATCGGACGGCACTCTATACACTGCGTTTAAAAAATAATAAAACGAAAAAAAAAGACGTACCGGGATAGGACTATTGTGCACATAGCTATCACAACTCATGTGAAAAGCGGATTGCAGGCGAACAGCGGAACAAGAACGCGGTGCATGCAGCTTTCTCCCGCATGTCTCAGTAGAAATTTACCGCTCGAACGCCGGAACCTCGTTACAGCAAGCTCCTTACCACGGCAATAAATTCGAAACGGAGCTCGCTAAGCGCGCACCCGTCAACGAGGAAAATCGGGTTATTGTTTGAGCTCCAGTAACCTCCGATGCGCCATGCAGACCCAATCGCATTACATCAGATGTTTACATCGGGCCAGGATTACCAATCTCCGCCGCGCTCTCTCTACAGTCGACGTGCAAACCTACCAGAGGCCGAAAGATCAGCGCCGTAAACGATGTACACCGCGATCGTGATTGCGTCCAACGCAGGCACTAGACGATCGAACGCTCCGACCATTTATAGCGAGCCGTTTCTTCCGAAGTGGATGGGTTCATCACGAGTGACCACGAGGGCCGCTGGCTTCCTCGTCACGTCCATAGGGGCTGCTATATCCTGAGGCGGTGCTAAAGACAGTCGCACACAAGCACATACAGTCCCTCATCGCACCAATAGCGACACCACCGAGACGAAAATGCAAACTCGTCGTGTTGCAACCCAATCGGCGGCCGGCCTAATCCGCTTTGATTCAATAACGTCGGTGGGGAAACTGCACACTATGGTGGCGGGCATCTTGAATACAAAAGCATTGGCGAAAAAACACGGTGTCTCGTCTTAGCAATGCATCAGGTATTGCCCAAGCTTCGCGTCAACAGACCGGTGCACCGATATTTCATCCCTATACAGCTAAGAGCAGTGACAGCGATTGTCTGTGATCCCAATGGTCCGCGTATACACGGACCACGTGAACTTTGTTATTATAAACGCGTGGTGTGTATCACTTCCTGGCCGAGAAGAAGCGGTGAAGCGCAGCTTCAATTATCTTGTGATGGGCGATGGATATAGGCATCACAGAGGTGGTTCCTTATTACTGTTCACGGCTGCTTTCGAAATGACAAGTTGGTATCGACCGAATTGTGCAGCTGAAATAAATACTTCCAGGTTGAACAGTTCGCCTATTCAACCGGACTGGCTGAACCATAAAAAAACTCTGAGGAGACCCTATTAGTTGAAAATTTGAAATATACAAAAACTGAGTCACGTTGCGTTAAGTTAATGAGGACGCGCGTCCCACGCCACATCTTGTTGGGACTTTCCCAGCGAGTGATGACCTGTTCTGCAATATGTACCGTGAAGACTCCTAGCCTCTCCGCTATGAAACTTGTGAAAGTGAAATCTTTTCACAACGTCCCAATAAGAGACTTCTCAGTTCCTAGGTGGGTTGGAGGGGGGCGGGTACCTTTGACCATTACCAGGAATATGTAGGGGCTAGGGGACGGGGTGATGACATGCAGGTCTTGTAGGCTTGTCAGAGCTGATTCCGCAGGTCCTACCACTAGCTACGCCCGGAGCTTTTCGACGCTTCGCACTTCATTACCTTATAATAAAACGTTTGCCACCGAAGCCGCAATCATACGAGCGCTCAGGCAGGCAATCACCCGCATCACAAGCAAGGGCAGAACGCCACATGTGCATTAAGCAACTCACCATAACTTGCCTGTATTCTTTGCGTTAAGGTGGTTGGATTATCCCACGTATGAAAACAGTTTAGGAGGTTTTTTTATTTTTATTTTCCGCAGCTGTTTAAATACCCAGCCCAGGACGGAATTTGACGTGTGAGATTACATCGCTCTATTTTAGTAAATTCAACCGCATTTTCCACCAGGGGTCCCTGATGCTTAGCGCCCCAAAAACAATTATTGCGTTGAATCCTGCTTAGGTATAAAATGGCTACAGATAAAATGCTTGCACCTGAAGTCGCGTTTACTCCTACAAACAGCTTCTTGAAAACACTGCATTGTTGAGTAATGGGCTCTTATTTTTATGCCTCGTTATTTCGTTATCAGTGCGAACCTCTAAAGCTTCCTTTGGTATTTTAGCATTCGCAGTTTGGCTCAAGCTTCCGAATATCCGAAGTTTCCGAAGGTACGGCTGAATATTCCGGAGTAAATATGCCAGGTTAATAATGTTTAGGGGTGGTGGCGGAGGCCGCAGTTCCCTTTCCCAGCGTACAGCGTACCGAAGTCCTTCTTTGATATTACTTTTGAATTGAATGCCCCGACCGGACTTGGTTTCTCGTGCAAACAATGCGTTGGCGCCATTCATAATCCCCTTACTTTTTCCTTGCTCTTAACTTGGAGTACTCTCCGCTGTTCAATACAGTTAACTTACAGGTAAGGCCCTGGTCTGTACACGCACCTGAAGCCTTTTTCCCTGTACCGACACATGCGGTGGGAGCTTCCATAGCCGGAAGCTCGACTATATATATATTCCACCAAGCCAACTTTCCCGAATGCTTATTACCAGGTGGCAAGTTGTAACCGTCCTACGCGTGACTGACCCGGCCCCCCATACTGATTAGCCAAGGTAGACCGGCGCGTTGATAAGGCCTCGTTCCTTTCGCTGCGTAGGAGGCTGCGTAATCCATCACGCCCTGTCGAGAGACCCCCACGCAGTAGCTCCCGATACCGGCCTTGTTATTCCGGCGAGGCGAGGGGTCAAAGGTCAGGCCGTATCGATAACTACGGCCACACGCTGCTTTTTCCTCGTCACACGTCCACGCCGCAGGTGCAAGTGCGGTAGTAATCCACGTGCGCTGTCTTCCTCCCGATTGAGCCTCGCCCTTGCGGGACTCACCTGAGCCATGTCCTGCGTTCTGGGAAGAGCAGTCGCGTTCGGATGTCGAAGGACTTGTGCCGGTGGTCGGCGCCAGGCCAGCCTCTTATGGCGCGCTGCGCTCGGGGGGCGGAGCCCTCCCCCCCTCCGGCGGCGCTGTCGAACGGACGCCTTGTCTCCCCCCCCCCCCCCCCCGCCCCCTCCTTCCTTCGTTTCTTGAAGGGGGGGGGGGGGTGCTCTTGAACCGAAGGGTCGTGCAGAACGATGACCTCCGGCCGCCGTATTGAGGTCGGCCGCAGAGAGAGTGACGAGCGCGCCCGCAGCCAGCGCCGTTGTCAGCGTCTTCTTCCCGCGCTGTCGCCGTTACCGCCGTCGCCGCGGCGGCAAAGGCGGCACAGCTCCTTGAGCGCGCGAGCATCTTCCGCTTCCCGCGTCCGCCAATTATCGCCCGCGCCGACGACCCGGCCGGCCGCTACCGCTGCTCTCGGCGCGCCTGCTCCGGGGATGAGGAGCGGAGCGCGCACCGGTCCGGTGCGAGGGGGAAAGCAGGTGCTCCGCTTTCATGTCACGGACGCCGACAAACGTTGTATCATATTGTACTTCGTGTTGGACAGTGCCGGCGACACAGCGGTAGTGTGGAAAATTATCTTTACGGATTCAATTTTTGTTGAAGTCGAACTCGCTGAAAATGATTCGCGGATAAAGGAAGCACTGGTATATGTAAAGCATGGCTTGATATGAAGAGATTTCGCATTTTAACGACACAGAATGGAGTTGCAGTAGAAAACAATCAGTGTATGTGGGCACATTCATCTTAAACGTTAAGCAAGGCTAGGACGACAACATATTAAAAAAAAAAACACTCTAAGCACCCCTTTAGTGTGCCAGCAGACAGCTAGTTCGAAGACGTCCAAGCTACAGCGACGGTAAGCAGTATCACTTCGCCTCTCTACCTTAGGAACAGCGGAGCACTTATTACAAGGCCCAGCTGGACTCCAAGAAGGCCGATGTTTTCATAGTAGATGATAATTGTCTCCATTGCAGACAATAATTGTCTTCATTGCAGGCAATCATCGCCTACAATGGTCCTATAAAATTTAAGATGTTGCCAGTTAAGAACACTTCTTTCATTCAGACCATATCAGATGTCGGGAGCACTCAGCAGAACGATGTTCGGATGTGGAGGTCCTTCGAATTTTATATATATTTTTTTAGATGCGAAGCATCTCATGCTCGGGGCTGTGTCCCTCCCTCGCATGTTGTCGTTGTCCGCCGTCCGCACTCTACTGCGCATGCGCGTCTCTTCAGCCCCGTCAGCGTTTGGGCTGACGTCAGCGCAGACCACTATAAAAAGAAATAGGTGGGCGGCGCTCGGTCTCGATCCCACGACTCTCTGGCCGCAAGGGGAGGTACTTGGCGCTCTTCCCACTGCGATACAAACCGAGACGGGAGCATGTGCTACGAACGCGCCTTATGTCCTTCACACATTCAAACTACGTCAAGAAGCTACTGATACTACGAAGGCACGCGAAGCTGAACGTCAACGGAAACGACGAACTGAAAACTAATTGGAACTTCAGTCGACCCCATGTCTGCTTCGCATACTACTCAGGGTTCCCCTACGGGAAGATGGTGTAATTTTTTCACCCAAGAAATTGAGCGTTCATTTTATCACTATATTTTTATTTACTTGAAGACGTCGGTTTTTACCAGAGTGAGAATTTCATCAAGGCCCTCAAAAGTAATGCTACTACAGGAATTCCTTCCTAGATTTCTGATTCCCGCCTGTTATTAATTCCTTCGCATGTTTTGGTTGCCAATGCGGACCCACAGGCTTTTTTTATTTTTGCCGCCATACAGTGTACCAGCCGGATACTTAACAAACTGCGTAATAAATCATCCACATCTAGGCGGACGTAGCCTTGTTGGTATTACCAGCAAAAATATTATCGTACTACTATAGGAATGCAATTTAGTAGCGGTAACTTTATCTGTGCAATATGCGTTGTTTTAAACTTGTATGAATAATCGCAGTGCTTCTAGCGAATGCAATGGCGAGTTTCACCGAATTTTATTTTTTGTTGAGGCTTTGGAATACCATCAAAATTTTTGTTTTTGGTTTTGAAACATCTTGTTGTACGGGCCATTGAAGCATTTCAGGAAGCGAATCTATTTTTTCCACAGCCAATACGTATACATCGGGAAATGCTTCTTTTTCAAAGCTACGGGGCTTCTCAGTCATCAGGATGCAATTGCAAACTTCAGCCACTCAGGGTTTAGTCGGGTATGTTCAAGCAAAGTTTTTTCTTTTTTTTTTAATTTCTGCGACTATACCATTTCTGTTTTCCTGATACGTAACCAATTCCTGAAACAAATTTCGTTCAGCTTCGGTTTATTAGATGCAGAGCATCTCATTCACTCGCCTTGTCCCTCCGGCGTCGTCGTCGTCGTCGGCGTTGTCCACCCCTCTCCCATTCTCCTCGCCGCGCCAACTGCGCTCTCCGCCGCTCACCCCCTCTCCTCTCCGATAGCGAACACTCTCTCGCGAGGGGCATTGGCTTGGCTTGGTCTGGCTTGGCTTGGCTTGGATTAGATTGGATTGGATTTGGATTGGATTAAAGTGGATTGTGTTGCGTCATAGCCGCGGCACGTTGCGTCATAGCCGCGGCAGACACGCTGGGGCCGGCGCATGTGCAGTACTCTCTCTTCCGCGGTTTCCTCTCCTTCGGGCGCGCTACGCATATAACCGGTGTGCCGTTCTCCGGCGAAGCAACATCCACGCTTGACTCAAACACCTAGAGTCCACGCCGCTTTACAAGTACGCCAACGTCGTCATCGACTGGGACAGGCGTACGCAGTCCCCTCAACGTTATGCGCGCTATAAAACGCGGTCCCTTCGTCGCATCTACACAGGGGTTCCCGCGAGGGGAGGTGGGAGTTTTTCTTGCGAGTTTTAAAACGTTTGGTAACCACACACACACACACACACACACACACACACACACACACACACACACACACACACACACACACACACACACACACACACACACACGCACGCACGCACGCACGCACGCACGCACGCACGCACGCACGCACGCACGCACGCACGCACGCACGCACGCACACGCACACGCACACACACACACACACACACACACACACACACACACACACACACACACACACACACACACACACACACACAACTGTCGTAATAAGCGCGCGTGTTTATCTACTTGTGAGTTTGTGTACACTTCCAAACGTTCAATTCAGGAATGTCACCAAGTTAAAAAGGACAACTAATTGCGTAATCGCGATATTGGAGTACTAACGGCGCACACCTTTTTGAACTTCATTCGTTGGTTATCTGTATTCTATAACTTCGTTTGACCGACTTGTGAGCCATTTAAAAGAACATTCTAACAGCGTTTTGCATGAGAGGGCAAAAAATTGAAATGTTTTCGTCGCCGCGCTATAAGGTTTTTTCGGAACGCAATAGCGCCATAAAACGTATTTCCTCTTTTCTTACAAGGGGACTCGCCAACGTGGTCGTGTCATTGCCCCATACGAGATAAAAATAACACATGTTTTTGCGAGTGAACTTCAGCTGCTTTTCAGTTTCAGAATAAACGAAAATAATAACACATCGTCTCAAATTCGGAAAAGCCGTTCATTTGAAAAGAAAACCACGCGCGATGCTTTCACTGCATAATATTTCACCGAGAAGGTACCCAAAATAGCTACCGTACAACACGCGCTGAGCGAAGCATCGCATGTCCAAAGCCACCGTTAATGTCCCCACTTGATCTTCCTCCCGCAATTCTACTGCATTCGAATGACAAGAAGAGAGCCGAAACCCAACAACAGCACGGCGGAAGATGTCGGTAAGCGCACCTCCCTCTGCCAATCACCCAACATCAGAAAAAGCAGTGATACGTAGCCCATTGCGCAATGGGGGCTGCAGCGAGCGTGGCGAATGACTAATGGCGAGACTTGCGATGCGGTCACTCCCTTCACGCTGATTCCACTTTCGCGCTGGAAGCTGTTTCGGGAGGCACGCTGCTGCTGCTTCTTCTTCTTCTTTCGTGGCTGTGGAATAACTACGCGCATGCGGGATGCTCGTCCAAGCGTTTGCACTCTTTCTGCCCCGCGACGAATAACACGCTTTGGAATTGCTCGCGCTTCAAGGGCTTCATTTCGGCGCGAAGCAGTTGATCGGTGGAGCGGGTTTCCGCACGAGGGCATGGAGACATATAGAGTCAGTTGACAGATGCGGTGGAGTTTGGGACGACGCGGATATTTGGGACAACGCGGCACCGCGGGGTTAGTGTACACACGCCGCGAAGCGGCTATCACTCACTCCTGAGTCTCGGCGCGTGATGCAGGGTGCCGTAAACCATTGGAACGGACGCGCCTTCCTTCCGCTTTCTACGTGTATAATGAACGCTTCACGGGATTGCTTGGCCAGGCTTCGGTCCGGCGTGCGTGTGCATTCGTGATTCCGGTGGAAGTGTTGATAATAGCCGACACTTGCCTACAGGCATGTTTGTTTTCTCAGTGTACATGTTGTTCGTGGGATCCTAACACCGGCATAATGAAGTCTGACGACATAAATCGGTGGACGGTGGCGCTAGAGCATCCGATGGCAATTATCTGCGCACGTAGGACTGTCCATCGTCTACAACTGTAATCAAAGCAAAATGGAAGCGACTTGGGAAGCTTTCTGGAAGCCCCTTAGTTAATAATGTGCGCTAATGTTGTTCACATGTTCTTCCTCAGCTGAAGGATCGCCTACACCACAGCAAAATGAAATAAGCACGCGTCTTACGAATATAAAACGACGGTTTAAGAGAAGCAAGCCTATTTTGGATGCTTATGTATTGCCTTGACAAAGAAGACAACGAATGCACCCAAAAGAAAGCACTAAAAGCAATTGCGCCTTATTGTTGGAGACTCTTGCAGCATGGCTTCGATAGAGAACGCCATGCAACGCATCTAAAAGTTTGCGATAGATTTGACAAAGGCTCGGCTCCATCAAGTGTCACACCCCTGGCAAGAAAGGCAATGTGCACCTCTCACGCAGTATTTTAGCATTTATAAAAGCATTAGCTGGTTGCTCACAAACTCCGGTCATAATTGGCCTTGTTACTCGAACTCTGGTTCCAATCGAAAACATGTCATGTAACAGATCAAAATGTTTGCGATTGATTTTAGCAAAACTGTTGATTGGCTCTATCAGCTGTCGCTGGGTGGCTTAATTAAGTTGGGTTGTAAAGGAATGCTTATACAATCTGCGCTCATCTACTACTCACGCAGTATTCTAACGTTTGTAATGATATTGCGACGCTCGTCATAAACTTTAGTCATATATACTACTTGGCCTGTATCGATAAAACCTTGGTTGAAGAGCTTAACACGAGTAGGCATCTTCTAAGGATTCATTTCGTGGTTTCGCACAGTTACAGTGAATTCTCGGCATAACGAATTCCCCGGTACAGGTCACAGGCTTCGTTGTGAGTGATGCTTGGTTAAAAGAAGGTATTATGCATTATGCGTACACTGAAACGGGTGCCACGAAAGGCTTCGAGTAAACTCATATTTAGAATTAAGCGCTTTTCGTTATAGAGGGGGGTTTACTGCGAGTACCAACAGGCCCAGCACCAACCTCTATTTATTCTCGTATTGTTGTAATACAATGCACTCACATACTGGTAAAAGGGCTAGCTTGTGTACCTTTTCTCTACCTGGCATTGTATGCCGTCCACCCATCTCACTTCCCTGCTTTTCCACGCGATCTGAAAAGAAAATTTATTGACACTCCACTGACGCAAGAAGCACGGTACTCGCAAGGGCGAAACAACATACAGTTACTAGTTTGCACATAACGTTTCCTAGATCTCAGACTGGGATTCACTGTTGCCTTCGAGCAAAATAAGTTGTCTGCGTAAACGTACGTCGTCAGTCCTCGTCGTCGCCTGGGCCAGTGTCTCCACATGTGAACGTGATCCAGTTCCCTACAAGAGACATCCCCCTCCCGACTAGCGGTCGAGGAAAGGCTGGCACCTATATGAAGCTGGCACCTATAGCTCGCGGTGGTCTCGTAGACAACTCGAGACCCTTGACAAGTACCCTAGTAATAACTCAAGCATTAAAGGGGAGGAGTGAAATTCGTCTTGTACTCCGAGGCCACCAGTGACACCACACAGCGACAAGCATGGCCGTCGTGGTTCATAGCTCGCAGCGTCCACTCCGTGCTTCCCGTTCGTCTTCGTCGCGGACAAGGCAGAGTGTCGCACGCTGTATAATCCACGGCTTCCTGCCGCCGTCGTAGTGCGTTCTGCCTCCCCCCATGACCTCGCGCCGGGAGCGCGATGTGATGGACGGACACTCGTCGCCCACGTCTTCGGCGGCGGCGACTCGCACGGTGGTCGGTCGCGCAGTCGTTGTCCGTGGGGTCAAGCGGCGTCGCACCCTTCAAGACGCTGACCGCTCCTCCCAAGGAGGCGCCGAAATAGAAAGTCCCTTAGCCGTATGCCTCCCTACACGGCCAGCGACGGTCGGTAGTCATGCGTGGTCTCACGCTGTAAGATTGCGCTCATTCGGACGTGTCACTCAAACTGCATACAGCTTTCTTAAGGAGACACTTCACGACGAAAGAAAATTTCATAGACTCCACTTGCACCGTGAAGTCCGAGGTGTAAAAAAGAGTTTCGGAGAGCTGAACAAAAGCGGGTCGTTAACAGATGGTGTTCCTGCACGCTAGTGAGGTGTTCGCCTTAAATAACTTGCTCGTCTGCAGGCCTTGATGAGACTCTGTTGTCCGAATGTAGTTAGCCTAACTGGGTCCAAGGCCAACCTACTTTGAATTTCATATGTGATTGATTGATTGTAGGGTTTAACGCGCCGACACAACGCAGGCGATGAGGCGCGCGTAGTGGAGGGCTCCGGATTAATTTTGACCAACTGGGTATCTTTAACGTGCGCCAAAATCTCGTACACACGGGCGTTTTTTCTTTTAGCCTTCACCAGAAAAGCGGCCGCCGCGGCCGGGAATCGAATCCGCAACCTCGTGCTCAGCAGCGCGACGCCTTAGCCACTGAGCCACTGCGGCGGGTACTTTGAATTTCATAGGAACATTGTTATTGCGCAGAAGGACTTCCCCTGTCACCAAATCAATCTGAGTGCCCACTTGGTCACTTGACAGGATAGGAAAAAATGAGCGGAAAATACGGGACAAACAGAAAGAAAACATCACACAACGCAGTCCTGTGCTGGCTTATGCGTTGTGTGGTGTCTTCTTTTTGTTTTTACCGTTCTTTTCGTGCATTTTATCCTAAAATCCCTGTGTCAGCTTTCGTTGAACGCGCGTTCGGGGTTAAACAGTACTGGAAGCCGATGTAGCTCGCGAACATTTATTAGCGCGACTCTGGCAGCTGTGTCGGGATATATCGACCCCATTTGAGCCACAAATTATGCTCGGAAGCCATTGCGGGGTGGCTTTCGCAATATCGTCGTGCCTGAAAGCAT
Organism: Haemaphysalis longicornis; assembly: GCF_048455015.1. Classification (NCBI taxonomy): domain Eukaryota; kingdom Metazoa; phylum Arthropoda; class Arachnida; order Ixodida; family Ixodidae; genus Haemaphysalis; species Haemaphysalis longicornis. Next base: position 92,650,100 of record NW_027526335.1, read on the forward strand.
GCATATCGAGCCTCTTTACAGCGTTATTTATGGCCGCATTGATACAGCAGGACGGTCTCGTCCTCTGGTCTTGAAATTTATCTGCTGCAAGCATGAAGAGCTTCCGGTGTTTTCCGCGACAGCACTAGGCACCTCAGATCCTCCAAAGGAGGCCGCATATCGATAAGGGCCATGTGCAACAACTTATTTCGGCAATGAAATGACGGGGACTAAATCAAACAGATAACAGCTGTATATATGCATGCGTGTGTGCGTGTGCGTGTGTGAGTGTGTGTGTGCGCGCGCATGCATGAATAGACGTGTTTAATAGAGCGCTACTTTCAGTCTATGAAACACTAGACGAGCTGAAAGTCGAAACATTATACTATAGTCGAACCACTATACTATACTATAGTCTATAGTCGAACTACACTACCATAGTCGAACCACTTCACTCCGATTTCCGAGTGTACAGATAATCTATTCTAATTAACCAGAGTTCCAACTAGCGGGGGTCAGTTTAATTAGCCTTACAGCATACAGCTGCATTATTTGAAACGCATTCGCGAAAGCCCTACTGCACGTCCTTGGGAGCTTAGTAAGTACGGTATACGCAATGAACTGTTCCAGATGGGAGACCAAACAAGCAGACGCCCACTTATGGACTACGAGATGTGGTGCGCTGGTGACGCCGTTTGCGAAAAGACACACCATACCCCAAGAATAGCAGGAACACCCCCCCTAGAGGCGCATGCAAACACCTATCTCGGACTAAATCAGTGTGGAACGATTGGACCCGAACAGAACACCTCCGCTGCAATGGCGGAGTGGGCTGGAAATCTTGTTCGAATTAACCACGGTGCGTGTTTCAAGATCTAACCAAGGACACTTTTGTCCTACCCAAACACGTATCACTTTGCCGGTGCGAACCAGTTCGAATTATTCCTAAGTTCGAATTTATAAGACTTCTAATTAAAGAAATTCGACTCCTTAGGCACGTTACGAGTTCCGATCCAAGCCCCAAGAGAAAAACCAGGCGTAGAATTACTATGGGCTAGAAAGAATTCGTCAAACATTCTGAAACAACGAACAGTAGGCTATCTGTGCCATTAAAAAGAAAATCATAGAAGCGGTGTGTATTGCCGGCAATGACTTATGGGTCAGAAACGTGGGCATTTAATAAGCCCCTCCACAGAAAACTCAGGTCTGCTTTAAGGAGCCTTGCAAAGAATAATGATAGTGCAACGCTTAGAAACTGGAAAAGGGCGTCTTGGACCATTGAGAGAACTCGGATGCAAGGCATCCTAGCTAAAATTAAGAGAGAGAAGGGGAGTTGGTTCAGACTGGCCCTGTAGTACGAAGAATCTACGACAGGCGGACCACAAGGGAAACAGAATGGCTACCTAGAGACGACACGAGATCCACTATAGGTATACGAGAAGACCGATAACACCACGTGGGGAGGATGTAAGAAAATTAGGTAACAACAAATAGATTGGGACAGCGCAGAGTAGGAACAGTTCGAAGTCAGCGGGAGAGGCCTTCGTCTCCCAGTGGATATAAAATAGGCTGATGTTGACGGCGATGATATTTATGGCCAGCCCGGGTAGCCGGGTTTGTAAACCTAATACAAAGGTCTTTGGTCCCCTCCCCACTCTGAACGCGTGCTTTTCTCCACTTCGTAACTTTTGAGAAACGGGTCATCTTGATTCCAAGAACAATAAAACCACTTCCCTTACGGTTTCCTTGGCGTGCTAAACTGCTGCTTTCCCTTCCATATTTTTTTATATATGCACTGCTTTTCGAAAGCCTCCGCCTACATTTATATTTCGGGTCTGACGGATGCGTGCTTCCTCCCAAGGTAAACTACCGCTGCTAGCTAACGGCATCAACGCTGCGTTATGTCGGTGGCTTGCCCTGTCGTTGCAACCATCGAAAAGAGGAAGAAATGACAAGTATCGCGCTTAAATGTATATCTCTTCCGTCGAACGCTTGTTTACACAATGCCGGCACTGCGCTGCAACGGCAGTTCCAAGGAAAGAAAACGGCTCCGAGGCACGCCAGAGGTCCGGTTCCCGAGTGAAACTCGCAGGAAGCGTCGCCGTACATATCTGTTCCGGGTCAGGAGCAGCGGCGTTGTAAGCGGCTTCTGCGTGTGCTGGCCCGCGAGCCGCATGCCGGGCACACGAACAATGTCCACACAAAGGGCGCCACAAAGGGGGCGAGCGCACACGCCAGCGATAAGCAGTCGTTATTCTTCTTGGCACTCTCTCCCCGCGAGAATACGGTTATACGCGTCTGTTACTGAATATGTATACGCTTCGCGGCGATGAGCCCCACTTCGCTTCCTACACAGACGAGCGCTATTTTCGGGCCACGGGCACACTGCGCCGCATTCGGGACCCGAGTGTGTGCCCAAAGCGGTGGTGTGCACATGCCGCGGCATCACTCGGGCTGGCGTATACGTGTGTGTCCTACACGTTGTCCGCTAACCAGCCTCACCTCCAAGGTAACGCCGAATGCCTGCGAGCCAACTCTTGTATCAAGAACTGTATAACTAAACTTAGGCTTACGTGTAGCTTAAATTTAAAAGAAAAGCTCTTTTAAAAAGTATTCGGCACAAAGAGTGGTCCTGACGATGCTACTCTTAGAAGTAATACACTCCGAAGCTGTTTATCACGCAGGCGTTTCTCCGCGATTCAGTATAGCGGCTTGTCAGCGGTAGCTTGCTGCCAACCGCCAAAAGCGGCATAGTGTCGCGTGCCGAACAAGGCAGCCTTTGTGATACAACGTCTTGTCAAAAAAGGTTTTTTTTTTTTTTCTTTTTTCACTTGCCGTCCTTTGTGGACTTCGTGTGGATGTTGGGGCCCGAAAAAGGGCTTGTTATTGGTGTAAAATTAACGCTTCGTATACGAGGCGCAAAATTATACGCGTCTTACCACGGTCCGCGGTGCTTAACTTGGACGCGTATATATTGGTCGCGGAGAGTCCGTTGGCATTGTGCGCGAACCTCACCACGTTCGCTGGGGAAAGTGATGGCGCCGTGGAGCTTAGGTCCTTGTCTGCTGCATTGTCACTGGCTACAGGGAATGTTGGCAGCAGTGTAGCGTGGTTCGTCGTGCCTCCGTTTATATTTTTGGCAGTTGGGGGAAAATGACACGCACTTTCACACGGGATCAGACAGAAAGGAGGCGGTATCTTGTATTCAATCCTCAAATAGTTATACATCGTCAGTCATCCGTTGATGCAGCTTATTACAGGGGCTATTTTATAAGCAGTAAGTCATTTTCTCGACGGGTGCCTGCCGCTATGTGTGAGTTGCCGTGTCTGTCGCCGTGCGTCTCTGTCAGAGGTTCCCCCGCACAGGCACAGTCGAGCCCTGATCTGAAAAAATAAAATGCTTTGGCCACATCGAAAGTGTATACGGAATCCAACCCAGGGCTCTTTGCCTCTGACGCGGGGATCATGACCACTCCATCATCATCATTGTTATCATCACGTTTGTGTCCGCTCCACTCGACCATGATCCTTTCTTAAATTTTTTTCAGACATGATATTCTTCGCTGAGAATGAGTTATAATTGTGGTTTCTGTATTCACGTTCCGTGGCCTGTTTTAAGGCCTAGGACGCAGGAGGAAAATTAGTTAGGGCTAAATTTCGCCAACACTGTAAATTGGAACAGCAAAATTGCTGCTCCAGATCTTCGCACGCCAACCCACACATAATAGTGACCCGTACACTTACATGGGGAGCCGACCAAAATGGGTGAAGCCAATACCAATCTCGACGGTCGTATGCCCAGGGCGAATACACATGTGTTAACACATGGCACATACTCTCGTTTAAACGCTTTTTTCTCTTCCACATTTAAAGACTACAGCTTTAGGACATCCAATATGCCGTACGTACAAAGCTGTTGCTGTAGGTCGTGTCATCTCGGGGTAATCATTTGTGAATTTTTTGTACGAGAAAAATATTTTGGCCAAAGCAGCGAGTTTCTTGTAGTTGCTTTTTAAAAGTATTTTTTTTAACTTCCGGGCGACAATATAACATTGCAAATACAATTACTGCTTCAACAACGTGCCAGAAAAGCATATTCAGGCAGGACCTTTTCAGACTACTAGCACTAGCAACATTGTATAGCACAATGGAAACCTTGGCCATAACTGAGCCAACATGAATACTTAACTGACAGCAGTGTGATATCACACCCGCCCTTTCGTTCTCTTGTCCTGCGCCTTCTGCCAGGATGTGCTCCCTCATCCGTCCCTGCCCAGATTAAAAAAAAACAGCAACGAGAAATGATAGCGATGTAAGGCTGTTTTATTTAGTGTTAAGTATCGCCTGCTTTTAAAGTCGATCCCACGCCACATCTTTACATACACTCTGAACATTCTTCTGTCAGCGTCAACAATAAGGCGGCGACGAGGGCTGCGTGGCGAAAGTTGCAGTTGAAGGTATTGGGGCCATTATCCGTGCTAGGAGTCTTTCTTGGCATGCGCGCTCATTTGCGCCTTTCTTCCGAATACCGAGAGGGACGAGGATTGAGACGAGGTGTCCGAAAAGAAAGCGTTTCCTTGCGATAGTTTTGTCTCATCCTCTTTCATAAACAGCATTTGCAAAAACGTGTCTTTACAATCTCTCACAAACATCATCCTATAGCAGATACGTAGGATACTAAAAAATAGCGTTTTAACTGGAAGTGTGCTAATTCCTGAGCCATGCCTTATACGTATGCCCTCACTTCCCTGTTACATTGTGCAATGTATGTAGACTGCACAATAGTGTGTCGTGTGCACTCAGGTATACTACGCGTAAGACATACAGGTGCCGATGACGTTTTATCCTGCAAGTGCAGTCGCGCTTGAAAGAAGAGAGGCCACGTCGCTCTCAATTTTTCTTAACCTTATAGCCAACGAAAATTTTCGAGAAACCGCGAGCGCGAAGGGCGCAGCAATAGCACCTGTGGAACACACGCGCGCAGCTTCAAGAACAGCAAGCTATCGCCGAATCCACTTCAATCCCGCTGAAGTGCAGCCCTCAAAGCCGGGCCCGGGCGCCGCTGTTTCGACCCGGGCCCGCGTTCCGGGCCGGGGCGCTGCGGCCGGCGCCGTGGGATCGATCCGCTGACGGCCGCTCCGTCGGGTCGAGCCCGCCACAAGAGTCCGGCCTCACCGCCGCCGCCGTCTGCTGCCCCGAGCGCCGGCTCTCTTCGCCGCCTCCACCGTGCGTCCACAGCAGCCATGGTGAGTCCCATGTCTCCGCCTCTACACCGACACTTCCGGAATTCCGCGCCTAGTCCGTTGTCCTTGCTTCTAACCCTACGACGCCGGTGAAGCTTTGGACTCAATCCTGTGGCGTGTTCGGGAACGACGTCCACGAAGCAACTGCAGGATGCCGTGTTTAGCTCCATTGCCGAAGAATAGCGGCTGTGAGGCTCAACTAAAATTGCGCTTCATTCTGTTCCCCTCTCTCTCGCTCTTCTTTTTTAATCGCTGGTCCTCTCCGTCGTGACAACGATAGATGAGGTTGCCGCCCCCCGACACCTCAGTGCGTTCGCGAACTCGAAACATATTCATATCGCTGGGCTGATGAGACGTTGAGACAAATCGGCTTTCCGGAATGCTCGACCGTTAAAGTATCCTACAATCAGTACTCGATAGCTTATTCCCTGAGAAGCGCTTGAAGCAGTTCGGCGGCCTGAGTATGAGTAGGGACAATGATTTAATCTGACCTGGAGGAGTAAATTGTTAGGTTGATGTTTCGTATACAGGAAACAATGCGGTCGGTGGGCCTTTAAGTTGAATGAGTATCCAATAAAGCGTAATTTGTTATTGCTCAGAAAGGATGATGGACGAATGGGTTTATTTCCGGATTTGCTTCGTACTAGGCATGCCAGTGGTACTCGTGCTGATAAAGGTTGCTATAAGAATTAGCATAAGACATAAAAAAGGTTGGACAGGGAAAAAAAGCACAAATTAAAAGGTTCGTTAACACAGCCCGTTCCAACCGCCTTCAGAAAAGCTGTTCAGATAGTATCCTGTTTCATGTATTGTTCTTGCTTAATAAGTGTAATAAGTTTGTTGGTAATTTAAATCAACCAAAGTAAATAAGGAAAGCAAAACGAAAGAGCATTCAACATAAATGGCGGTAAAGTTTACGAAGTGTCAACACATTAAAGCACGTACTTCAGACTAAATACCAATCTTTAAAGCGGTTTCCAAGGCACGTTCATCTCTATGCATTAAAATGCGGCCACATAACTTGTCCAGTTATTACTCAGCATTAACACGCGCGCCTTGACAAACTTGTTCCGCCATTCTTTATTCCTCGATGCTGCGTTAATTTTTCTCGGCTTCGTGAAAGCGTATCAATTAGGCTATGTTCAGATTACCGACGCGAAAGCCATATCGTGATCTCTGGACGCAAAAAACAAAAACAAAACAAAAAAACGACGTGTAACGCAGTTCGGTTGGCTCAGACGTGAAATGACGTCCCTCTTTAAAGTTATTACGGCAGTTGCGGCAACAGTCTGAACCCGGCCTTAGGTTCTATGCCTGGGTTTTAGATTTTGCCACCAATGAAGAGCAAAACCTCGTGTGTACGACAAATAAAGAAAATGTAGCTTCTCTAAGCCTGTGACGACGACCTGACAACGATCGTTTGGTAAAAACAAGACCATGCCAATATGATGTACCGCGGTTAGATGATACACGTTGCAACCACCACGTTTCGCTGTCGAACCTGCATCATGCCGGGAGTTGTTACAGAAAGTCTCGACTTCATTATGAATTTTGAACAGCCACGTGATATATGTAGTTACGTTTTCGTAAGTTGCTGGCTTTACGAGGTATGAGAAATGCAAAGGCAAGCGATGATCCTTCGGATCAAACACGTTTTAGATTTGGGGGTCTGATGGATTGACATTTTATCAACGATGTGCATCCTGTTGGCTGAAAAAAAATATATAGATTTGCGCTGCCGTCAGCTTCCTTCCGAGCTTGGAGATACGTTCGTTGAACGTCACGAACACTTGCTTCGGAGCAGCTAATAAGTTAATGTAATAGCAGTATTAAATAGCGATAACTAAAAATTATGGTAGGCGTCCTCGGGCCCACTCCGTAGCAATATGCATAAATATACAAGTAGATGTAAATTCAGAGAGAGAAAATAGGTAACCACTCCCGCGCAGTACTGAACTCGCGCCATACGTTGAAACCGAAAAATAAAGAGGCAGTTGCAACGAGAGAGAGTTGCGGTAAAAAAAGAAAACATATAAACCTAAGATAAACTACAGGGCGGCGTTGCTCACGCGAAGTTGTTTTGGAAAAAAAAAATTGGTTGATTCCTCTGTGATAGGAATTGGTAAAACGCTAAAGTGAAATGTGCAGTGAAATCTGCAGCTGAGCATGATTTGCGGGATCGGCGGCTGTCTTGTGGGTGTGCTTGGCGAGCGACTCCCTGCTGGCGGGTCACTTCGGCAAAGGTGCACTGGCGTCATCTCCGTGACGGATATGACGTCAGTGAAATCTTGGTGTGTCCCGGCATCAAAAACGTTCGTGTTAAAATATAAAGCCCGAAAACGAACAACCATAAGTATAACGCACTCTTTAGTTCTAAAGGTTGCTTCCCCGCAAGAAGACCCTGTGTGCAGGGGTGCACCCTTTACAGGCCGCTTGCTTCGTTGTACTGGCGTGCACTTCCGTGACGGATATGACGTCACTCAAATGTTTGTGTATCCCGGAATAAAACACTTTCGCGTTAAAACACTAGCCCGCTCACAAGGCCTGCGACAACATCCCACACGGACACAGTCTCATAACATCTCAAAAACGCCCTGAACTCTGCGATAGCATTTTTTTGCGTTCGCACGGTGTTAGCGACTCAAGATATTGGCTAAAGTTAGTTAGCGATTACAAATCAAGTTAGTGACTACAGACTTGTATACGAATTGTGATCTCGTTACGAGGTGTCTCCATTCCCGCGAGCATACCCTACAGGCAGGTCTGCTCTATGACGTCACAAATCAATCCAGCGGTGCATTCTAGCAGGCACGACTCGGTAAAATTTATTTTTGTATGTGCGTGTGCATGTGCGTTTTCATCGGCCCCGAAATAAGTAAAGCAACAATTATGAGAGCTAGCCACCAAAACTTCCCAAATGCTTTGTTCGGGTGCTTGCAAGAACGAGTGTTCACGTTGGCCATTGGAAATTTCAGTAGGCTATAGGCTGCTCTCGTTCCTGTCTTTTTACCATATTGACCATACCACGAAGTTTTAATTCAACTACAACTTTGTAACCACAAAGTAATAAGTTCAAATACGGGATTTACGCACTCAAGTTGCAGTCGGCTATGAGTTCCGCTCTACCAGGGGTATACGGATTGAATTACACCATCTGGTCATCGTTACATGCGCAGAAATTCGTCCGCACTTGGGGGTATTACGTTTCGCCGATATAGGAAGCTTTTTTCCTGAAAAAGCTTCCTATATCGGCGAAATGTATTTTCGCTGAAGGGAGTATATATGTAAACCGGGAACGTTATTGTGTAAATATGAATGAACAGAGCCTTATCTCCGATGTTTTTTACGGACCCGCAAACACGAGAAAAAAAACAACAATGTTCAAATGCAGCAAGCAGCACATGGGAAGCGACCGTTGTTGTTCTTGTTGCGAGATGTCTAAGACTTTCAAGAACTTAAATTAGCAGTTATCGGTTACTTTCACTTTCGCGTCCTTGATGAAGCGTCCGTCTCAAGTGACGATAATTCCACGACTCGAGTCACCAGCATGAGAGAGAGGGAGAATTCAAAGGAGGCTGTGCTTAAAAACAAGGTTGGGCAATACAGTGTGCTTATCACTGATCTGCTTCCTTTTATCCAGCGATCATTGAATTACTTGTCATATTCCTATATCACAGCAAAGCCTATGTTTGGAGAAGCATTTTTTGTTCATCCTGGCCTTATCTTCATAAAAAAATCAAGGAAGCTCACACTAATGCGTAAAACTTGAAAGTAGCGAAGCTGTACGCAACCTTCACGACCATCACGACCGTTTAAGTCCACGATTGTAACACATTTGTTTCTTCTTCGCTACCGCAACGACCTTTACTCTATCGTTGTTGCTATAAGTGTGAGCTTCCTTCATTTTCTTGGAAGTGGTAATCATTGGACATCACCTTGGAGGGGCGTACGCTATGACGTGTCTTTCTCGTTCCGAGTAAGTGTTGCACGATTACGGCGAACGCCGGAGTTTTTCTTTCTTTTTTTGGCCTATTTTGGACAATCTTACTAAGTGGGTGTACTTGGCTTGACAAACGTGCGCCGGGGACGCTGGGCGGTCGGCGCGAGGCACGCACACACGAGGGGCGCTCGGCATTTTCTTGTTTTTTTTTTTTTAACTGCCGGACGGTCGCGGCGAGGCGTGCGCTCACGTGCACGCGGCATTTTCTTCGCATTTTTAACTGCGGACACCAAACTCTAACGATTTTCTAAACAGCTTCGCTGTTAAAAAGCGCAGATTTTCGATGACATTACAAGGATTTCAAGTGATTCCTGAAACGCAAATGTGATGCTCGCAGAAAAGAAAGGCAACGCGAAAAATTGCTGAAGAGATATGATAGAGCGAACGTAATCCGCTAATAGGTGTTTTCTAACTTCCAGAATAAACAATCTACGGGCTTAAAACACCTCACTGCGAGCTAAGTGTACAGAATATTTTTAACGTAGTCGAAACAGGAGGAGCGACAGTTTCAGGAACCGCGAATTCAGAATTCCCAATGTCCTCAACAGTGTTTCTTCGATATTCTCAGGAAGACACGTAGCGAAAGTACGTTTTTCGGGGAAGGGTTTAAAGAAAAAATTGAAGTAGGCGGTAACGTCGTCTGGCGCTCAAACAAGGAAGAGGATGTGAATTGAAAGTGCTATAACCGGCGATCTCGCTTCAGTGTAGAAAGCGTATTTGAACAGAGAACACAAATCACTGGACTGGCTGCTCGGACGCTGCAGCCACGGTAAATACCCCTCCTTAGAGCGATCGGTAGACGCGAGCAAATATGTAGTCGCAAATTCAGCAAGCTCCTTTATATTTTACTCAAAATCAACAATTCCAGTACCACAGCACTGGCAACTCTGAGTAAACGGTTTGCGTGCAGAAAGAAAACGAAATTTTCACCTTGACGAAAATTATCGCGAAGTAAGCAACAGCAAACATCCACTGATATACAACGAGTGTATAAACATAGATAAGTAGCGCATTAAGTAACAGCGTGATAAATGCACACGCGAAAAATGAAAGTTTCTGGCCTGGCGAGATTTCCAAGAGTGCAGTAAACACTGGTTATAATGATGTCGTCTAAACAGAAAAGTCATTTTGTTATAACCACTACTTCGTTAAAAGTAGGTATTATGTGCTCCTGTACACTGTAGTTGGGGAACATAAAACGTTTCGATTAAAGCGGGTTTTTCAATTAATTTAGCTTGTTGTAACGATGATTCACTGTACGCTTTCGATGCTACTGTTGCTAAGGATAACAAAACTTCCTTACGTGTTATATTCTACCAGCGCGCTTTAGGAGAAAGAAGGGATGTATAGAAGTGGATGCATCCTTAATAAACAGCTTAAACAATAAAGGGGACAGTAATGACCCTTTAGAGACACCGTGACACGGTAGACACAGAAAGGATTGCAACACATAAGCACAGACGCTGATATGTTCGACAGGGGGACATAATCAACAAGATGGATTACGCGGCAAAAATAACGAAGACTTTCTGCGAAACATTGTCCAGTAGTGAGGACATACTGGGAGAAATTCCTGATAACTTCACACGAGGATTAAAGGGCCCTGAGAGGAAGGGGGATAGGGTGAGGCAACAGGATTGGAAAATCGTCGTGGAATTGCTAATAGCACAAGGGTACACCAATGTAAGTTAAGCCTGGATATAACGAAATTGACGAAAATGCGCAATTTTTTGTTACAGGCAGGTTTTCGTTGCATGCAGGTTTAGAGTCAAGGCTCGCGTGAATGAAGCAGAAACGAAAGCAAAATGCTAGACATCAGTGATGGTGAATTCATCCTTCAAGACTTTGTTTCACAGTGAAAAACCTCCTGATTTGCACATTCTGTTTTCGCACGAGCTTAGTCACTCCACGGCACTCCACAGGAGCAATGTCACTCACTCCCGTATTCACAAACGCACCTTCAGTAGCACTTTTGCCTTTGGACACTTTTCGGTACGTTAACGCGTTTCTATAGAACCAAACGTATACCGAAAGGGCGCGTTTTCGTGAACTTCATGCCCTTTTCCGCACTCAAAAGTGGTGAGAGGGTGCTAGCTGGTATACTGTACCTGACTGCTACGTTCTTCTTTCTCGCTGGCGGAGACCACATTTAAAATTGCGAGCTTGTCTGGAAAAGACAAATCTTTTTGTTCTCGGGCAGCAGAACTCCCCACCGACAAACCGACACCACACATAGCAGTGGCACGGCCGTGGCAGTGGAGACGTACGATTACACGCCGAGAAGCAGGCCTAGCACCTAACCGACACCACACCCACACGTGAAAACGCACGGTAAGTTGCGCCGCGGGCGAAATTCACTAAGCTAGTGCATTTCTCCAGCCAATGTTTCAGAAAAAGGGCAAAAAACCACTGCTCATCAGCGTAGAGAATTCGTTACGGCAAGGTTAACCGTCGCGACGCCTTCGTTATATAGAGGCCGCAAATACATGGGTTTCAATGGGACTGGCAATGGGGAATTGAAAAACTTCATTATACCGAGGAATTCGTTACATAGGGGTTCGTTATATCCAGGTTTAACTGTACTATAAAATTTAATAGATAATAAATAATATTATAAATTGAAATGTTTGAAGCGCGGCGCATGCATGCGCCGGGCTTCGAATTTTCTTTTCTTCGCCACACTGGTGTCCAATAGACGTTTAGCAAGTGCTTTATCTGCACATGCGCTTGAAGGCGCTGCCATTACTTTCGTGAGCTCGTTTTTACTTGAGTCGCTGGTGGTGACTGTTGTGGTGGGCACGCCGGGTCCAACTTCGAGGAGGTTGTGTCTGGCATTTGGAGGCCGCTTCCAGATCGCCAAGTCATCGGGTGACACGTCATCGGCATTGGGAAACATACAGAAATTTGCCAACAGCGCAAACAAACAAAGGGCGAGCTTTGCGCATGAAATTAAATGGTGAAGCGCGATCTGCATTCCAACAGATCCTGGTAGACTTTAACCATGTGCGAGGCATCCTGATTAGAAATATAGAACACCAGCGCCATGACCAAACGTAGTAGTAGACAGAGCTCTAAAAGGTGCTCCTTGTAATCGCCGCTGCTGGAGCTTTTGTTGGTTTCGGGTTAAAGCCATTTGTTTCGGGTTAAAGCCATGTTAAAGCCGTTCGGGGGAAAGCCGCGGGTTAAGGCCATTGGTTTCGGGCAAAACCGTTTCGGGTTGAAGTGTTTTAAGTGATGCCCTTTCATTTGGGATAGAGAAAATATACTCGACAAAAATCTGTTGTCTGCCCCTTTAAGCTGTTACGTAACGCAATTATACGGCCTACTAGTTTCCTTTCACCACTCATTACGTTAACTTAGCAAATGCAATAGCTTTTTCAACTGCTCAAGTTTTTTTTGGTTTGTCAAAGTGTAAAATGTTAAGCACATGGCAAAAGATTCCTCGTAAACTCGTAATGAGGGATCAGCTGGAACGCTGCCAAATCCAGCACAAAAAAGATTTTTTTTTTAAATTGGCACAGCTTGCACTAGTGGTTAAAGGCTGGAAAAACAGGAGGGCTGGCGGCCCCTCTTATTTCGTCGGAGACCCGGCTGTTGCACCACCAGCAGCAGCAGCAGCAACCCACTAAGTCCACTGCAGGACAAAGGCCTCTCCCATCGACCTCCAACCGCTCCTGGGCCGCGAAGCTCGAGTCCATTCTTTTCCTCTGAATTTCCTTATTGAGTCCGTCCATCGAGTGACTGGCCTTTCTGTTTTTCTAGACCCGCCTCTGGGAGTCCACTCTGTTCCTTCTGGTAGTCCACCGATTGTCATTTCGCCTAAATACGTAGCCAGACTAAGTTCATTTCTTTTTCTTTACGTAAACTATATAAAATATCCTCTACACTATAGTTTGTTCTCTGATCCGGGAAGATCGTTTCCTGTCCATAAGTGTTACTCCGATCATTATTCGTTCCATGGCCCGTTGAGACGAACTAAGTTTGCTTTCAAGTTGTTTAGTAAGGCGCCAAGTGGCCGCTCCATATGTCATCACCTCTCATTTATTTCTGAACTTGCCGCTGAAAGTTCCCCATGACTGGCAGGCCTGGATCATTTCGTCCGCAGGCCTTCACATCTCCCCCAAAGTGGACCGTGTAAGCTAGAATCCGCGGCCAAGTGCAAAGTTAACGCCCGCGCTATGAACCCAAAGGAAATGCTGTGCGCCCGGAATACGATGATTGCTCAATCGGATAGGCACCGGTTTCATAACGCGAGAGATTCAGGCTCGGTTCCGACGGCGGGGAGTGTTTTTTTTTTCTTTTTTCCAACTGTTATTGTTCCCCACCGCTGCTAATCCGTACCCCTCGGGCCTTAGACGTGGCCCAGGGGTTAGATTACCAGCTTCAAGGTGTAAGGGTCCTGGGTTCAATTCCCGGGGCCTCCCTAACCACATTTTTAGGGGCGAAGCACCTTAGGACCTCGCTTTGTCCGTGGCTTGTCCCTTGGCGTCCATGTACTCAGTGTTGCTCATGCGCGAGGAGCATTGGATTGGATTGGATTGGATTAAATTGAATTGTATCGGATTGGATTGGATTGGATTGGAATTGTACATACTGTACACACGCGTTGTCACTCATTTACATGCGCGAGTGGGCAATGCCACGGGTGATTTACGGTAAGAGCGATCCCCAGTGCTTCGCCCACTCGTCATGATTCACTTCGAGGAGATGCGTGAATTTTTGCTTAAGGTTTCGGGGTTTTTTGGTGCGCCGGACGGACAAAGCTCGTCCTAAACAGCTCTGCTGTTAAAATCAAGAAAATCAACCCAGTTTCACCCAGTGTGAAATCCGCTGAAACCGTGGAGCTGTGGTTTTCCTCGTGGCGATTCGAACGCTGACTGGTGCTCGCTCGAGAGTGGCAGCGCCGTTGCCACGCAAATAATACGGTTCGCGCAAAGGAATCGCCAGCTAAACGTCACTGGCGGGAGGCTCCCTTCCCTCTCCCTCTTTGTAGGGAGGAAGAGAAACCCGCACCTGCTAAACCATTGTTCCCTTTGTCGGTGAGTCTGGGAACTGGTTTCTGCGAAGCCGCGTGCGTGATGCGCGAGCGACAGCGGACTTATGAAAAGAATCGACCTACAACATCTCCGCTGTTAAAACATGTGACTTGGTAACGTGTGGAACCACCAGAAAGCTGGAAAACATGGTTTGGATTAAAAAAACTACTTCTCCCGCACCTGCCGCGGCAGCTCGTACGGTTAAAAAAATGTGAGAGATTTAAAAGGACACTGAAGTGAATTTGTCAAGCTCCCGTTTTTGCTTGCACTGCGTAGACTGGCTCAAATTAGCCCACTTTTCATCGTTTATCCGGTTGACAAATCGGTAATTATTTTACAAAGCGCCAAAGAAGAAAAACTACCATGCGCGGTTTGCGGCGGCCGCACCAACTAAAGCTGTGACGTTAGGAGGAGCGGGACCGTGATTGGACGATACCCAAGGTGAGCAACCAAACAAGTTTCGGTTTCGGTTCTGTAAAACACAACCTGTGGCGTTGTTGGATGGAAATTCTCAATAACTCAGTAATCATCGTACCGCGCTTCTGCCATGTTGTCAGCTGTGAAAATGCATAAAGATAAGCCTCCCAGGACGGCTTGGAATCGTAGCATTCACTAGCCGAGGCCTATGCAGTGCATGGACGCCCTCCGAGTACCCGCAGACGCACAAATGTCATGCGCTTCCCCCCCCCCCCCCCCCCTATTTGGAGCTTGCCTCACTCATGCCTGTACCGTAAAATGCGTGTTCGCACCAGGCCACCAGGCCAAGGGTCTGTTCATTCTGGCCTGTGCACACTGCCCGCAAGCAGTCGGTGCTTATGGACAGCACGCCAACGAGAACTCGCTAGCGCGCCAGTGCCAGCCTGCGCGCGTTCTGTGAACTAGTTCGTGGAGCCATGAACGTTGCGGCCCAAACAAAGGTGAACTCAATGTAGAAAACATCAGCAGAAAACAAAAAAGTTAACTTACAAAAAAAAAAAAAAAAAAAAAAGCACGTACCCGCGGGGACTTGAACTCGTGACTTGCAAAACACTCGGCGGCGACATACCTGCAGCCTTAGACAACTCGGCCACGAGACTTTTTTTTTTTCTTTAATGCCGGTCTTCGACACAACACAGAAACACAAAACAAACTTATTCACATGAGCAACTCGAGCGACAAGCCACCAACCTATATGAAGGCTGATGTCTCTCTAAAATTCCCTAAGCATAGTCAATGGTTCTATCCTTGACAGCCACTCAGGAGTGTATGCCTTGCGCTTCTGGACTTCTACGTACTGGGATATAGACTCACGAAACCATTGCCGCGTAGGGCGGGCGTCCACATCACCGTGGAGCCAGGCCATGCGCGAGCGCCATATGCTATGCAAGGCCACCAACATAACGAGGTCCAAGGGCGCCCCCTCCTCGTTTTCGACCGCTAGATAGCGTATGCCATGGGGGCTCAGCGGGAAATCTTTATGCAGGGTCCTCTGGAGGACATCCCACAAAAATACCGCAGCCCAACAATGCAGAAAAACGTGCTCTATCGTTTCTGGTTGTTTACAAATTGAACACTGAGTTCCCCATGGCACAGATATCCCTCTATCCTGCATCCAGGTTCCAACAGACAAGGTGCCTGTGTGTAATTTGAAGAAAAAGGTTTTCACACCAGAGTGAACCTCCATTCTTTTGACGCGCTTTAGCACATTTTGGCCTGGCCCAGCACGGTAATTATATCTATACATAGGGACAGGGAAAACAACATCGCAAATGTCCTTATACAGTTTTTTGCGTGTCACAGAGGACAGGTACTCGCCAGAAAAACGTGCGAATAGAAAACGGGCCGTCATAACTATTTCCTTAAAATACCCATACACGCCACCTGGCATGCACCATATTGATACTACATATTCCGGCATAGCACGCGCCAGCCGTACTTGCATGACACTCTGCAAGAACGGGTCACGAACATCTCGCCAAAACAAAAACCGGTTTACCAGCTGTCGCACATAAAGGTGCGCCAGCCCCAAGCCACCATCTCGGACTCTCCGAAACAGGTTTGTTCTGCTGCACCTCTCCCATGTTGAGCCCCAAACGAACACCGCAAATACCCGGTGAAGCCTTTGGACGTTGATTCGCGAACAATGCAGTACCTGCATGATATACCAAATCTTCGCTACAAAGAATAAGTTACATGCCGTGGCCCTTGCAAAAATTGACAACCTTGCCCCCTTCCATTTCTCGGCCTTCTCCCTCAACGCCATTGTCTGGCTACGCCAGTATGGTTCACTATCCCTGTAATATTCGAGTTCAACGCCCAAGTACTTCACTGGAGTGGTGACCCAACTAATATTAGCGAAGGTTGGCGGTGTTGATGACCATTCCCCATGCCAAAATCCTAGGCACTTTGCCCAGTTCACAAAACTACCCGTCACCATGCCAAACTTTTTGACAGTGTCAACTACCAACTGAACGCTTTCTTCGTTCATACAAAAAACGGCAACGTCGTCTGCGTAAGCCAAAAGTTTAACTTCCGACTCATGCAGTCGGAAGCCTTCGATGGCACTATTTCTGATTATACTCATACACAGGGCTTCGATGTATATGCAAAACAATAGGGGGCTGAGGGGGCAGCCCTGGCGCACCGAACGCTGCACTTCAATTGGGGCTCCCAACTTTTTGTTCACGATCAGCCGCGTAGTGCAATTGCGGTACGCCAGGGCGACGCCCTCTTTAATTACAAACCCAACGTTCACATGGTCCAAAATACAAAACAATATCTCGTGTGACACACAGTCAAACGCTTTTTCCAAGTCAATCTGCAGGACTGCCACTCCCGTGTGCAGGGCGTCGCAGCACTCAAGGACACACCTTGCTTTATGGATATTTGTAAAAATATTGCGACCCTTAATTCCGCACGTCTGATGTGGCCCTACTATTTGTTGGACAACACTTTGAAGCCTTTGTGCCAGAACTTTCATAAAGATTTTGTAGTCGACGTTTGTTAATGATATTGGCCGGTACGACTTGACAAATTTAAGTTTCTCCGCTTCATCTGTCTTAGGAATGAGGACTGTGTGGGACGTGGAATATGATGGGGGCAGTGTTTTAAGATCATACGCTGCATTAAACAGCTTCGTTAGCACAGGTACCATTTCATATTTAAACATCTTATAAAAAGCAGCGCTTAACCCATCCGGCCCCGGCGACTTTCCCGGGTTCAGGCTTTCAATAGCACATTTCACTTCGTCTTCCGAAATAGGTCGTTCAAGCCAGTCCTTCATTTCATCTTCCAAACGAGGCAGCCCGTCTATGAAATCCCGCTTGAAGCTTTCTGCGTCCACCGCCTTAAGAGCGAACAGTGCTTGGTAATACTCATAAAAAGCATTATCGATTTCGCTTTTTTCACTCGTTACTTTACCCATGTAAGTTATCTCCTTGATCTGATTGCGTCGTGCATGTGCTTTTTCTATTCCGAGCGCACGCTTTGTGGGCGCCTCCCCTACTGCCCATTGCTCTGCTCTCGCGCGTACTAGGGCACCGCGATAGCGTTCTTCGTCAATAAGTTCAAGCTTATGCTTTATCTGTGCTATGTCGTCCTTAAAAACCCCGGGCATTCTGCCCTCCTCTAACGTTAATTTTTGTAGGATGTTTCTAAGCATTCTTTCCTTTTTGGTTTCTTCATATTTAATACAGCTACACCGTTGTATGGCTTTTATTTTTATCTCTTGCTTGCTTAACTCCCACAGCTCCCCGATGTCACTATGTGTTCCATCTAGTTCGGCAGTTTTCTTTCTAACAAACGTCGTAAATGTTTCGTCCTCCAAAAGTTTAGAGTTTAATTTCCATAGGTCCCATGTAAAGGGGGACTCTTCTTTCTTGCCCCCTATCCTGCACTTAACCAAACAATGATCGGAAAAGGAAACCGCGTGCACATCATAGCTTTCGCATTTCTGTATTAAATCCAGCGAAACGTAAATCCTATCCAGCCTCGCGTGGCTGAAACCTTGAAAGTGGGTGAATCGGACTTCTTTTTCCCCGTCTAGACATTGCCCGACATCAACAAGTCCATAATCCGCAACAATTTCGGATAACAAATTGGTACTAGCATTTCTATACGCGTTGTTACTTGTTTTATCCCGGCCAGAAAGTACGCAGTTGAAATCACCTGTTATAATGAGCATTCTGTCTGTATCGACGTGTTGCCTGAGAGTCCCAAAAAATTTTTCCCTCTCTATTACAGCATTTGGAGCGTATACACAGACAATTCGCAAGTTCACATTATCAAGGCTGCAATCACACACAACAAGCCTGCCCGAACGACACGACGTCACACCCTCCACAAGCAGACCCGGCAGTTTCTTCAGCAACAATACACATCCCGCGGAGATCCCCACTGCATGACTTACGCAAGCATAGTACCTCGACGTGAAACGACGCACCATGGCCTCGGTCTCCTCCTCCCCCTCGACTTTCGTCTCCTGAACGGCTACAACGTCAATGTCCTGCTCTGTTAACAGACGGTAAACCTGACTTTGCTTTCGACGTGTCGACAGCCCCCGGACATTTAATGTTGCTACGCTCAGGGACCCACTCATTACTGTTCACTTAATGAAGGCTACGTACAGACCGGGCGCATGGTGCTTACCTGACACGTGAGGACTACGCTACGCGTTCTTAAACGGCGCCAAAGCATCTGGCGGAAGTTGCTGCACTGGCTGCGTCTATGGAGGCCCCCGACCGCGATGGACGTTCGTTCGAGGCTTGGATAACAGCCGTCGCCCCTGGTTCGTTTTCAGTGGCGGCTCCTCGCTGCTGGTTGTGGTTTCGTGGCCGCTCCCTTCACCCGACTTGTCAAGGCTGCGCTTGACTGTGCCTCCTGTACCACCTAGCGTATCCGCGGGCTGGTGCTCGGCGTCCCCCGTTGGCGGCTGAGACGCCGCTGCGGCCGGTCGCTCGGCGTCCCCCGTTGCTGGCTGAGACGCCGCTGCGGCCGGTTGCTCGGCGTCCCCCGTTGCTGGCTGAGACGCCGCTGCGGCCGGTTGCTCGGCGTCCCCCCTTGGTGGCTGAGACGCCCGTGCGGCTTCCTCCTGCGTCCTAGGCTCCGAGCTCTGAGAGAAGTCCGTTGTGCTTGTAGTCTCCTCCGCTGTCGACTGGTGTCCCGTGCCTTCCGCGGCCGCTTCCGCCTCGACCACGTCCATGAGGTGCTCGTCAAGTTCCTCGCGTTGCACAGGCCCCGTGACCGCCGCGTAAGTGCGAACGCACTGCGCTTCCGAGTGGCCGAAACGCCGGCACCGGGAGCAGCGTGGCACTTTGCAGTCTCTGCGGACGTGACCCGTTCCCTGGCAGCGAAGGCATTGCATCGGCCGGCCCGGTGCGACGAGGAGGGCCAGCTCCCCAGCCACCCGAATTTGATGGGGCAAATCTTCCAAAGTCACGCCAGATTTTAGCTTCAGCGTCACCACCCTCGTCGTAGACCCTTTGTCAAGGACACCTTGTACTCGCCATCTTTCTTTGGTGATCTCGATGACCTTGCCGAAGTTAGCGAGTGCTGCCCGGACGTCCTCGTCTTCAACGCCGTGCAGCAGCCAGTGTAGCTTAAGCCTCACTTGGTGGTCTTGCGGGTCGATGACGAGACACCGACGTCCCTTCACCTCCTGCTCGCCGGCCGCTAGCATTTTCTTCGTGGCCTCGGCACTCTTGAAGGTCACCGCCCACACGTGGTTGATTTGGTACGCCCCCAGCGCAATCACGTCGGGGAGCATACCAACACGGGCGAGCATGTCTCGGAAATCCTCTACACGAAACGGTCGGGCTTTCACGTCGCCGTGAAGAAACACCGTATTGGAAACAATACGTCCTGTAGGCAACTGAGGCAAAATAACTTGATACTCACTATCTCCCTTAGCATCTACCCTGTTTCCGCGGCCGACCTGGGCCGCTGTCGCCGCTCCAACGGAGCTCATGATTCCGCGTCCGCACGCTACGGTGGCAAGAGGTGGAATGTCAACTCGGCCACGAGACGGGCTGCGCCGACAGTGGTAATATAAGGTATATATTGTACAACAAGTTTACATTTTTATTTAGTTTCGGCATTTCAGCAGCTTAGGTGACTATTTGTTGTATTGTGCTCGTGCAGTAAGCGTCCCCCGAGTTTCCGCAATCGCTCACGTCTAGCAATTGCATTTCGTAGACGGAAAAGCGTTCGCAGATGCGTAGTCGTGCTGCTGACCGCTGTGCTTGTTCGCCCAGCGCAAAAAAGTGCTTCCCGCACCCTATTTTTACGCTGTACGGTAAAAAATATCAGTTGATTTTATTTCCTTAGTACCTATATTGACTTCGCTGACTCTTCTCCCGCCTTCAAGAGGCCTTATATTTTCCTACTGGCGTACCAGTCAGCGAAGCGTCGCATGTGCGCTTGTGCAGCGCGCGCTTGTGTGAAGCGACCTTGACTTGGAGCTAGATACAGTGTACAAACTAACCAAGTAAAGAAAGGCCCATTCTTCCATTCACAAACGTGTCCTGGCTTCGTTTCAACTGAGCGAACGAATTGCGACGACGCGTCGGCGTCCGGCGGACGAAATGCTGGGCCGACTGACTCTGTCTGAAGGCCGGGGAGCCGTGCAGATAGCTCAGCCAATTGCGAGCTCGGCTCCTCTCGACGTCACACGAAAACGCCGCAGAAAATGGGCGAGCGTAAAGAGAGGAGCACAGCATTTTCGAATTAAGTTTTCTACTAAATTACTAAGTTTTCTACTAAATTCGAATTAAGTTTTCTACTAAAGTAGAAAAACAATTTGCGCAAGTAATCCCGCAATGTTTACATATCACTTCAGTGTCCCTTTAATACCGTAAAGAGGGTTCCTACTTATGTTTTTTGTTGTTGCTGAATGTGAGCGGAGATCAAGTGCAGCGAGAGCCAGTGATATGTGGCAGCAGTGCAGTGCTGGTTTCACTTGGATGGTAATTAAAGCTCCTCACTCGCCCGAAATGTTGAATGCACTCAGATTACAGTAGATAGCAATTCACTGGGGACACCGGTTCACGAGGCTCACACTGCCCCACCGCCTACCCCCTTCATAAAAAAATCACTTGCGGCATCACATCTTCAGCAATGTATGTACAATGTCATCCTGTCTCTTCTTCTGTTATCGTGGTGTTGTGATCGTAACGGTGTAGTGCATGCTTATGCATGTCTGCACGAGGTGCATTTCTCAATCAATCAATCAATCAATCAATCAATCAATCAATCAATCAATCAATCAATCAATCAATCAATCAATCAATCAATCAATCAATCAATAAATAAATAAATAAATCAATCAATCGATCAATCAATCAATAAACCAATCGATCGATCGATCGATCAATGCTTATTATAGTGGCCAGGTACAGCCGTAGCCTTTGTTATGGCGCACTTAAAAACTGAAGGGCGACAACACGCAAATACTACCGCACGTGAGAAAAACAACAACAAAATACAGGAGGATAAAATAAAAAAAATTGAAACGAAGAAACTAAAGGTCATTCAAACAGAGTCAATGATTTCGGTACTCTAAATTTGCGACCTTCACAAAGCGATAAAACATAATGGTAATAAAAATCGGACAAAGCAAATGGGCAGATTACATGAGAACGCACAGTTAAAAAAAAAGCGAGAAAGAAAAACGGAAATGGGGCAGGGAAGATATATTTTGAAGTTACCCGGATAGATAGACTTCCGGGTAAGTTTCGACTGTACTCTAAGCTTTACATTTGCAAACAAGTCCGAACAAGCGCTGCTGAGCACGAGGTCGCGGGTTCGATTCCCAGCCGCGGCGGCCGCTTTCTGATGGAGGCAAAAAGCAAAAACACCCGTGTGTACGAGATTTCGACGCACGTTAAAGATCCCCGGGTGGTCAAAATTAATCCGGAGCCCTCCACTACGGTGCGCCTCATCGCCTGCGTTGCGTCGGCGCGTTAAAACCTACAATCAATCAATTGATTGATTGATTGTGGGGTTTAACGCGCCACAATCAATCAATTAACGAGCCACAAATTAATTAATTAATTATTAATTAATTAATTAATTAATTAATAATTAATTAATTAATTAATTAATTAACCAATCAATCTATCTATCTATCAGCCTTTATTAAAATGCCCAGGAACAGCCGAAGCCGTCATGCTGGCGCACTGACAGGGGAAAAAAAGGCCGCATTGAAATCAACGGCTGACACATAAACAGCCAGTAAAAAAGGTGGGTGAGAGAAGAACAATAAAAAAGTCGAAATACTACAGAGAATAAAATTAAAAGTGGTATCCAAACTAGATTACACGACTAACAGAGACTGTAAATTATGGTACATTGCAAAAACACATCGTACAATGACCATAGCAATAGGATGAAGCATCAATTACACAAAAATGTATGAAACAAAGTACAGGAAATATTAAGTGCGAATGCACTTTATAAGCGACCCCAAACCTTCCACCGCCGGCGGCGGCGGCGGCGTCCGCAGTCCTCCTCTCCCTAGCAACGGCGTGGAGCGGAGAGGAGCGTCGGTAGCAACGGCGCGGTGACGTCACTTCACCACGTGACCGCGCTCGCTCCGCCTCCTCGCCGTGGCTGCGCGGGCGCGCGCCGCTCCCCGCACCGCTCCTCGCGCCGTGACGTCATGGTATGACGTCACAGCGCGCCTCCTCTCCCCAGCAGCTGCCGCGCGCCTTTCTCTCCACCGTGACGTCACACTCTCTCCTCTCCCCCTCGCTCGGCTGCAGCTGCCGTGCGCCGCTGTCCCTCTCCCCTTGCGCTCGCCTCCTCTCTCAGCCACCTGGCTCGGCGCGCTCGGCGCGGCGTACCCCCCTATATATGCAGCGATAAACTGCCAGACCTCCGTGGGTCGGCTCGCGCGCACTCACGGGCGAATGCCAACGGATTTTAACTTTACTCCCCCTCATAGCATCACCCCGTGCATTCGCACTTAACCATGTTCACCCTCGGGGAAATGCTTGGGAGTTTTCTATTTGTAACTATTCACAGAAAGTGATAAGTTATAAAACATTTGTTACTGTGGCCTGCCCGGGCCACTTACAAATATGTATGAAGAGTTGACTACAGAAGTGTGTCATAGTACATACAACGATTACGCCCACAGCATCAACATCATATACGAACAAATGAGAACAAACTCTGTGAAAACAACGCACATATGAGGAAAATAACTGAAGAACACGAGTACTGTCAAAATGAAGTTAGCGCGCCACGGCTAACAGCCCGGCCAAAAACCCCCGAAGGGGACGGCGAAAAATATCAAGTTCCCCGGAGTGAAAGTTAGGCGTTTCAGTCTATCAAGAGGAGAACATCTGCTAAGTTGCGCAGCTGTGTAGAAATTAAGCCTAGTTGCTTTTTTTTTTTCGGAACGCGAAAACCGATTGCTGCAAGCAGTTCCGGGCATGAAATTGTACCATGAAGCAGTTTGTATAAGAAAAGAAGGTCTGAGCGGGTTCGCCGGTAACTTAAAGATACGATTATCGGGAGAGGCTCAGAGGGAAAACGATGCATAAATATTGATAAAAATTTGGTCTGTACACGCTCTACACGTTGACAATTAAATATGCAAGTTCCATTCCAAATGACAGAGGCATATTCAAGTTGAGGAATACCAAGTGCCATAAAAAGTTTTAGGAACGAATGACGAGACTGGAAGTCTCGTAAAAACCTGCATACAGCACCAAGCGAGCGGAGCGCCCGTGGAGTCAGTTGAGTGACATGAGGCGAGAAAGTTAAGGCGCTGTCGAAGAGCAGTCCGAGGTCTTTGATCTCGTCGACTCTAGACAGAAAACCGTCATCAATACTGTAGCGAAAGAAAATGGGGTTTGTTTTTCGGGTATAAGACATGACCTTTGTTTTCGCAGGATTACGATTTAATCTGTTATCTGAGCACCAGTTAGCAAAGGAGAATATATCTTGCTGCAGGGCATCACAGTCATCGATGGACTTTATACATCTGAATATTTTGATGCCGTCAGCGTAGAGAAGAAAAGAAGTCTTTTTAATTGCGACTGACACATCATTTACAAAAATGAAGAACAAGAGAGGGCCCAACACGGAGCCTTGGGGCACACCGCTTGTTGATCTCTACATAGAGGACGTCTGCCCATTAACGCTAACGAAACTGAACCGATTGCTTAGATAGCTACCCAGCAATGCCACGAGTGGTGTATCAATTCCCGACTGCAAAAGCTTATCGAGTAACAACGCGCTTTGCTCAGGTCACAGTAGACAACGTCCAACTGGCCATGCTCGGAAAGTGCAGCGGAGGCCTGCTCCATGAAGCAGGCGAGATTAGTTGTTGTCGACCATCCTGACATAAAACCATGCTGTTTACTTGTAAGAAACTGCTGTACAGAACTTGACAATACCTTGCGCAGCGCTGTCTCAAAAATCTCGGAGGCAGCACAAAGGAGAGAAGCTGCTCTAAAGTTTTTTGCAGCAGATTTGGTGCCTGACTTGAAAATGGGTCGCACTCGAGAAATTTTCCACTTACGAGGAAATATGTTTGTTTATAGACAGTGATTGAATATCGCAGTTAAAAGAGGAACAAACATGCTGCTGAATGTTTTTAAAATAGCGGGAGGTATTCCGTCAGGGCCACACGACAGCGACGGTTTCATACGCCTTAGACTCTGAAGCACCAACTGCTCGTCCAATTGTACTAAGCTAGAACCCTGTGCATTATTCAACATTACGTTTATTTCACTGTCATCGCGCTGGCCATATGTTATACTAAATTGCTGCGCAAAATGGTTGGCAACATCACGAACTTCTTCCCCAGAGGAATCAACAAGACGGATTTGCTCATGCGAGTTATTGTTACGGGATTGAATATATCTCCAGAATGTTGCAAGCTGGGAATTAACGCTGCTCTCCACGGAATCGAGATAAGAGCGCTGGTCCTGCTCATAAAGACTTTTACACGTTTTACGGTAAGAGCGAAAGTCCTCTTTCCATTCATCAAGCCCGGTTTTCTTATATTTCAGCGGTATTTTAACTTAAGGGTGGTACGAAGTTCATTAGAGAACCAAAAGGGGTGTTTTGAACGGCACGGTTTGCACTTGGGTATAAACTGATTCATGCCGCTTTTGACTATTTCGGTGAACCGCTCGACATGCGCATCGCAATCAGGGAGTTCTTGAATTTCCAACCAATCGAACGAAGAAAAAAAGTTATACAAGCCAATGTAATCACCACGGGCATAACAGCAGGGAGGGAATTCATTATTCTTCCGTGTAGCACTGCAACGCTGAATCGAGACGGGAGCAGAAACTATAAAAGGAGGATGAAGCTTGTCGGGTTTGACAAAAGAGATGTCAGACAACGATACTCGCGTGTTTTGAATGTCTGAAAAGCAAAGATCCAAGATATTTTGAGCGCTGTTTTTTATGATTATGATGATGATGATGGTGGTGGTGGTGGTGGTGGGGGGGGGGGTGGTGCTAATAATAATAATATCATCCCTCCACAGGTACACGGCGTTTTGCGTGCGCTGCAAGTTTTCGTTATCGTTTACGAGGCCAGTTGTCATAAAATTTGCGTTCGCACGAAGCTTGGCTGGCCGCTGTGAAGGAGGCTACTCGCGGACTCGTCGTGGCATAAAACTCGCGCACCTCGTTTTCGGCGCGCCGACGAGAGAAAGGAGAGCGAAGGAGCGCGCTTTCACGCCACGCAGGATAAACATAGGAGGAGGCCGTAGGCACGCCCGGCGCCGGCGGACAACAGCGCGGCGCCATCGACCGTGAGATGGGACGGCGGGATGCATCTTGCCGACGCCTCGCTCCTCCATCACGCCGGTGGCACGCGATCGTCCGGCGCACGCGGACTTTCGCCTCGACGAACCCCTCTTGCATCCGGCTGTCAAGACGTATTGGTCCGCTGAACGGCCCACGGAGAAGCGGCACTTATTATTACAACGCAGTTATTAAAAGGGTCCTCAATTTCCGTAGAGACTTGGTCAGCGGAAAGACTTCGAGTACTTCATGCAGCATTGCATGGCCATTTTATATGGCCATGGGCAAAACATAGTTTGTGTCCCTAAAGTAGCAAAAAAATCGAAGCTCCTATCTTAACAGAAGCTTTCTCCCACGCCACCTGAGTCAAAGTCCAAACTGCCAAATCCAAACTGCCAAATCCAATCCAAATCCAATCCAAATCCAATCCAAATCCAAACTGCCTCTACCATGTCGGAATGGCGCAATCGGATAGACGCAGGTTTCATAACGCGAGGGACCCCGGTTCGATTGAGACCACGGGAAGCGTTCTTTTATAGGCGCTTGATGTGCCTTTGCTTGTTATAACCATCGTTTTGTGAAACCCACTGTGTAAAGTTGGCTTTCCTGCAGTGTGTATTGGCACGACATCGAACGCCTTCAGGGAGGCATATAGAGCTTCGCTTTAAAGACACCCGACCAGAAATAAGCAGTGTCAACCTCCGTGAAGCCGAGGGAAAAGCAAAAAAAAAAGCTTCGCTTTAAAATTTCACGTCATTCACACTGCGAATGTTGATGATGGCCACCCGCCGCGGTGGCTCAGTGGCTAAGCCGTTGCGCTGCTGAGCACGAGGTCGCGGGTTCGATTCCCGGCCGCGGTGGCCGCT
This sequence comes from Haemaphysalis longicornis, assembly GCF_048455015.1. NCBI lineage: Eukaryota > Metazoa > Arthropoda > Arachnida > Ixodida > Ixodidae > Haemaphysalis > Haemaphysalis longicornis. Next base: position 92,676,971 of record NW_027526335.1, read on the forward strand.
TTTCTGGTGTAGGCGAAAAAGCAAAAACGCCCGTGTGTACGAGATTTCGGCGGACGTTAAAGATGCCCATGTGGTCAAAATTAATCCGCAGCCCTCCACTTCGGCGCGCCTCATCGCTTGCGTTGCGTCGGCGCGTTAAACCCTACAATCAATCAACAATGTGGATGACCGATTGATTCACACGGAAGCGAAAACGCACCCCCCCCCTCGCCTTCCCCTTCCCAACGCGCCGCGTATCACGTGACTGTCCATCACGCCTTCAAGCAAGACATAAGGCGCAGGTGGCAGAAGCGCGGCGGCCCCTTTAATGCGCGAAGATAGCTCACTGACGAATTGTATTACTTTTCCAAGTGCCGTTTACTGGCCTTACAATAACTTGGCCCTTTGGCAGCCGCCACCGAATGCCAGCCAGAAAGTTGGGCTCAGCGCGCTCATCGCATCCGTCATCAGTGGCCACTCAGATAAGAGCGGTCAGAACAGAGCAAATGACTTTCATCTGTTGTTTCCTACACCTTGCGCCGCTGTTCGTTCCTTTGCACTACTGCCAAGTTAAAGCGCGTGCTGTGGAACTCCTTGCGCTATGGAACTCCTAGAGCTTCAAACACATGGCTTGACGTGACATCATCACAGCCCTTTCTTTTGACCCACTTGCAGCCTTTTTAGTGCTCCCGAAAATAAGGAAACCCGATAAATGCGCAGCCTTTCACCGTGCTTGTCGGTCACAAACATGGCAGCTACGCTGACGTCAGTGCAAGTCATCTACACATTTGAAGCCTCGGGAGATTTGATGTGAGGACATCAAAGAATGTGTGCAAGCCTAGCGGCATAGCATAATACAGCTCCACTGTAAAACCATCCCAGCGGACACGTAGCGGTCCACACGAACAAGCTTCTAGCGCCAGTGGTCCTGAGCAAGACAAGAAGCGCCCTTTCTCGTCAAAATGCGACGCACTTAAAGGGATCCTGCAACGATTTTTTTCAACTTTTTCAAAATGGTAAATGCTTGCAGAACGTAGTCAACCAACACATCCAGTACTTAAATTAGGGGCCATGAAGAGAAAATACAACTTTGTTTAATTTGAAAGAACTAGAATTCAGTATCTCACTCAGCTCCATTACAGCCACAAAATATGTTTTTTTAACGAAAAAAAGGAAGAAGTATTTAAAAACATTCAAATTTTGCGCCACAGTGACGTGTTATGAGCAAGAATGACGTCATACGGGCCAACAATAAAACATAGTTTTCAGTGCATTAACTGCACGTTAGCATTCAAGTGATGCGGTCAAATGGAACTAGAGGCCCCATTACAGACGTCCAGTCATGTGTCGTCGCGACAGGTCAGTTAGGTGGCCGCCAATCGCACAAACAAGGTTCCGTGACGTCATAGAAAAGTTGCGGGAAATTGGCTAAGGGGTCGCGACTGCTACACACGTTTTCTTCAATATCTCCGTTATCTGTTCGAAGATTGCGATGATATTGGTATCATTGTCATCGGGGCTAAGCAGTCTTTCTAATGAACCCAACTTGTATTTTGTCTTCATGACTCCTTTAATTTAGGGGGTCGCAAAGCACCTCAGCCGAAAATTACTGCTCTATGCCCATCAGATAACTTAGAAACTCGCTCAAATAATTTTTCTCTCTTTCCCGGTCTTGGCGTTCTTCAACCGCTGCAATTACGTGATTAAAGCGGTGTAGTGGCTATTGGCCGGCTTTCCTTTAGTTGCAGCAATAAACGCATTCGGCAGCCACTTTAAAAGGAAAGCCACAAAAGTAAAGCAGAAACGGAAAGCGTATGTGATGCGTCAAGCAAATCACGCAGTGTCGCTGCATGCTGGCGATTAACTGTAGCGTTCGCAGTGCTTCCAGACGCGAAGTAAACTGTGAAAGTGTTTATCGGAAGTGATGCAGAGGCCCTTTAAATCGGCCGGGTGTGGCACCAACGAGGCAATGCGCATCTGGCACTGCTTTGCGTAAGCACTTCACTAATAGTGGCGAATTGTCAGCCACAAAGCATCTCGTTAGCCAGAGTATCGCTAAATTCTCTCGTTATCCGGTACGCTTCGCAAGGTCCTTATGCACACGCGCACGCATGACACACGAGAACGGCCAGTGGATACATTTCCTCGGCACCCCGGGCTTGGATACCGGGTACCGATGCGGAAGTTTCTACTCAATCATTCATTCAGTTGTGCTGGACCCAGCGCATTAAAGCGCAATGGACGCCTTAAATTTTCTTATAGTTTTAATACCTAATATTTATTCGGTTGGTTGCGGCCTGTTTATTCAAGGCATCGCACGCGGCTGCGCGAAGTAGTGCATAAATCCACTCGGCAGTTCTTTATTTAACAGCGGACCTGTTGTTACTGGCCGTAAGTTTGGTGTTGCAGAAAACTACCGGAAAGGAACTCTATCCCGCAGTGGTCGCGCAGCTGTCGCAATATCCGCTAGACGACGGAACGACACATGATATCGGCCGCCGCAGCACTCGAGAGGAGCGTTTTGCCGTAATAGTCTCAACGCCTGCTCGGAACAAGAACGCCACGTCACGGCATGCGCTTCTCGGTTCATACGAAAAAAAAAAAGCCAAGGGGGGAGGGAGGGTAGCATAATCTCGTCTTCGCCAATGAAAAACATCCCCCTCGCGAGGGGCACGATCAAACGCAGAGCATTTCCGGGGGCGCACGACGTTAAGTAGTTTGCGTTACGTTAATGTTGTTGCACTTGTTGCTGTTGGTTGTTGTATTGTAATTAAATGATGAGACGTAATTACGTGGTCACGTGACATCATTTATTAGCAGGTGGGTATGGTTATTGTGGCGCACTGGGAAGAGCACCATGTACCTCGCGTTCCGCCCACAGGTAGTGAATGCGTTGTATCAGCAGCTTCTTGACGTAGTTTGAATGAGTCAAGGATATAAGGCGCGTTCGTAGCCCTCCATTCTGTGTCGGCTTTGTGGCGCAGTGGGTAGAGCACCATGTACCTTGCGTTCCGCCCGCAGGGTCGTGGGATCGAAACCAGGCGCCGGTAAGTATTATTTTTTTTATATAGTGTAGGGGGAGGGGTGCGTACTACGACAGACAACTAGAACGGGTGACATCGTGAGTTAAAGAAATGCTCTGCATTTAAAAGCCACGCCGTAATCGTCGCAACACCTGCTCGAACGATATGCACGTCGTAGCGTGCGGCTCTCGGTTCTGTCGTATAAGGGCCAGTGTTTGTGTCGTCGTGTGCAGTGACTTTGCACCCGGCACTCGCGAAGACGACTTCTTCGGCGCATACGACGACGACGACAAACTCTGTGAAATAAACAATGAAACTTAACTATGCGTCCGTCAATGCTCACCTACAGCTTCGCCATTCAAGTCTTGCGCGTAAGTGCAAGCTTCCCCGAATTTTTTTCATCTTCATGCCGGTTGCAAAATGGTACCTGTTTTGCTTGTTATGAATGCATCATGGAGCGTCGGACCACCATCGACGGCACCTCTCTGTCACCTCTGAGTGCAAATTTCTTTCTTGTGTTATATTCTTTCCGGATTCTCCTTTCTTCCTTCCTCCGAACGCAGTGTACACATCTGTCATGTGTAGGTAGCCCAGCCGCTAAAGCACCCGACTACTATAGTCTGCCAAAAGGTTGACTGCCACGACCTAACGTACATTTGTTTTTCGACATTAAACGTAAAATGTTTTTACGGTGGTAGTCCAATCATTCATGGAGGGATTTATGAAGCCTAGCTCACCCGTTCACCGTCATCATCATAATCACCATCCTGCTTGTGCCCACCGCATGACGAGGGCATCTCCCATGTTTCTCCAGCCGTTCATGTCATGCGATGCTTTCTCTTCTCACCCATCGCGGTGGCTCAGTGGCTAAGGCGTTGCGCTGCTGAGCACGAGGTCGCGGGTTCGATTCCCGGCCGCGGCGGCCGCCTTTCTGATGGAGGCGAAAAACAAAAACGCCCGTGTGTACGAGATTTTGGCGGACGTTAAAGATCCCCAGGTGGCCAATATTAACCCGGAGCCCTCCACTACGGCACACCTCGCCGCCTGAGTTGCGTCGGCGCGTTAAACCCTACAATCAATCAATCCGTCTTCTTTTTTCTGACTCCAAGTTTGCCGACTTTATCCTTCCATTGGAGTTAACGGTCCTCCCCCACTTACCGTAATTATTCGAATATAAGGCGAGGTTTCTTTTCAAAATGCGTAGTCCCATAGCCCTACCCCGCCTTTTATTCGAAGCGCAGTGTATATATAAATAAATAAATATATATATATATATATATATATATATATATATATATATATATATATATATATATATATATATATAGTAAAAAATGGGTTTAGCTCCTAACAAAATTGTTTATTGGTCGACGTTTCGATCGGATGATCGGCATCCGATCAAAACGTCGACCAATAAACAGTTTTGTTAGAAGCTATACCCATTTTTTACTATTTGCTATGCCAACCAAAGACAGCCCTTCTCGCAATCTATATATATATATATATATATATATATATATATGGCGATTTTTTTTTACTCTCCAAACTGCCCCCTGGCCTTATAATCATGCCCGCTTTCATCGAATAAATACGGCATAGTCCCACCTCTCGGCAGCCGCTCTGTTGCCTTGATGCTCCACCGGTAGTGAGTTATCTGCACCACAATGCCCAGCCTAAGTCTTCTTCCTCCTCTTGATTTGACCTATTCGCCCTCAGCGAAACCGCTTGTGTAGACCGCAGCCTAACAATGCGCGCCTCAATGAGAAAGGAGAAATCTGAGAACGCGGGTGATCTCAAGGGACGTCACATGTCGAACCCGCTACGCTCACCGCCAGAACAGAGAAGCATGGACAGAGTTGGGCCAAAAATCGCACTGGCAGGAACGTTTCTTGTTGCAACTCACAAGTCTCTTGCAATATCCATATATTTTATTAGCTTTCACTCTTGAAAGCGCCTCATCTAACGAACGTGTAGAACGCGGTATTTTAGACGCGGGACGGCAAAAGTTACTCGTCGTTCCCCGCTTAAAATACTGTGCTTTAAGCGCCGTGAAAGGGTACCCACTCGCAGAAAAGTTTGCTTGAATCAGTTACATATCATGCAGGCGTACAGCTCCAATAGCAGTAGCGCACGCGCCAGTTTCGCGCGAGACCGGGATTCTAGTTTTACCGCTGAATCTCACGTTTTTCCTTTCCTACTATCCTCATTAAAAGAACCATTAATGCCACATATCTTAAGGGAAAGAAATTAATCAACGAACGCGTGTAAATGTTCCCCATCTGTTCTCGAACCGGAAGACATGCTACACCCTAAGGCAATTCCGTGGCTCAGCTCCGCCATAACGCACTATACAGTCCATTTCATGCCACCAACAAAACAATTCGCGAATGACAGCAACGTGCATAACTTTGGACTCAACAATGTGATCATCGCTGTGGCACTATAGGAATAAGAAGCGTCCCAGTTGCGTTGCGTAATGCCGCAGCGCAGACAGAGCTTTTGGGTCAAATTGTATGCTCGATATACTCATTCGTCAAAATGCTATGTTTGCCTTCATGCGTTCGCAAATCAAGTGCATTCTGATGAAGCTAACCCCACGATTGTTTTAAAGTGTGACCTCTAGTTTGTCATAATAGGGAAAAAAAGCGTTGGCTCAGATTTAAAGCGTGTACAGCTATTCTTTGTTTTTGAGAACAATCCTGAACGTTTCCGTTATTCCTTAGTTGAAATCCTACAGAAGCCCGCGGGCTTATTTAGGCAACGGCGTTAAAAACCTCGCACTATACACAGCCAAGCAGCTGCGCTCGGAGGCATCGTGTAGATGAAAGTAGAAAAGGGGGCTGTACGTTGCCATCACACACGGGGATTGCGTCTCAACATATTTTCTTTTCTTTTATTTGTGTCTTCTCTCAATTTTCTTTCTTTTATCTCCTCTCGTGAGCGAGCAGTATGCTCGAAGCAAGGGCGTGCCGGCACGTTATTTTCGGCGTGGGATGATTCGTTATCGAGAGCGATCGACCGAAGGGCCCGCTTTCCAGAGACGCCCGGCATGCAGTCACGGCCGAGCAACATGGGTTTTGAGACTTTACGCGCGTCCCACGCGGACGCAGCCAGCGTGCATATTGCGCTGAGCGGGCTTCAGAACAGAGTAGCGAACTGCCAATGCGTAGCTTCCCTTTTCCAGCCCCCCCGTGAACCTCTTCTTTGTACCCGCGCTGTGGTAGGCCGGTGGATATATAAGGCGTTCCGCTCCCATACTTGAGAAGTCACGTGGCTCCAAGAAACCAGGCCGCGGAGGGCAGTTGACTGACGGATGCGAAAAACAAACACGCGCACGACGTTTATGAGTGGGATAGAAGAACGCTATGCGATCGGAGTAAATTTACAGCCATTGATTTCTGTCTAACCTCTCCAGTATTTCCTTTGGAAAAACGCAAGCGTTCGCTGCTGCTCGACGTCCACCACCCGTACACGCGAATACACGCAAGTGCTGTAGCTATATCATAGAGTAGATTGCAACAAACGAAGCAGTTTGAGTTAACCTTCTTGCCTAAGCGATCAGCGTAATTGCCGATTTTCATGTTTTAAAAGGGGTTCAAGATCTTACAGTCGGCCAAATCTTTAACTGGCGTGTGTGAGCGGCGACTTTTCATGCGTCAGCGCCGTACGACGGAAGCCAAGTTGCAAACAGGTCGAGAATAAATGCATGCTTAGAACCCGCGCTCAGCTGGTCCCATCGTCTGCTAGCCTGTTCCTTGTTAAGATCGTCATACGACGGAAAAATCGCCGCTAACGCACGCTAGTTCATTTGATCGACTGTACAGCTCGTTTCATGTTCTTAATTTCTATGTTTTTATTATTATATGCTTGCTAAGTCATTCGTGCTCTCTTGCCTTCAAAAAGAAATATCGTGCTAAGCCAGTCCTTCTATCAAAATACTATGAGCCTGGAGGAAGCGTCTTTGTGTTACGTAGCACTTCCACCATGTGAACCGGGAATTATGTTGCGCGAAATTCTAAACAATGCTTAAAACCCATGTTGAGATCGTTGTTTTGTTCACTTTGCGCTGGCACGCAAACTTAACATATCTATTTGCACTTCACGCGTCCAGACACTTGAAAAGTACCTGGGCGACCTGTGCAACTCGGCGCGTCTTGTCTCTTTTGATATCTCTTTTGATATCGATATATCTTTTTTTAAGCATAGAGTTTCTTTGGTGGAAGGCAACTCATATTTAATTTTTTTATGCGTGTGTGCGCACATGTGTGGTGTACATTCACAGCGCAGATGTTACCACACAATCTGATGGCGGTAGATAACAAAATGTGATTTCTGGGAAGGAGTCATATCACGTTTGCTCGCTATGGCTACTGGATGACGGCGTGTTTGTATAACCGTGTGATAACCACGTTATAAGTGATATAAGTGGTGTGTGATAACCATGTGACAAGTCATATAACCATGTGAGTGTATAAGTATGTTAAACCATACGAGAGTCTGGTCTGTTACAGTCGGCTCTATTTGATTATTGGTTAATCAGACTCTAAGGCTCTACGGCCATCCGGACTTTCAGTGCAACCAGTATCATAGACAATTTTTACATTTTCAATTTCAAAAGAAATCACAGCACAACTGAGCTTCAGAAGTTGTTCTTCCGGCCGCTCGGGCCCCGAAGAAATGGGAGCGGTGCGAATTGTAATGCACATTTCGTAGGATAAAACGATAACCCTACTGGTTCCCCCGCACCGTTTAACTCGAAACTGTGCTAAGTCGCAGCTATAAAACAATCTCGAGTTCGTATCGCGCATCTGTTTGTACCCGATCTCGACTATACGACGGCATTCCCCGGTCACCTTGTCGACTATTCGCGATGCTTTTGAGCACACTTCCGACTTCCTCAATCGGTTTGTCCTGTTATAATAAGGAATACTCTTCGCTGACACCACGTTTGAAGCACGTGCATTGTGTTCATTTAACGACTCCCCCCTTTCCTAAGAAAAATGATCAGACTTCTTTTTTTAGCGAAAGCTATTAGCAACGCTTTCAACTTCATTTTATTTGTGCTCGTATCCGTCAATTATCAAAATATGCTATGTATCAAAGCAATCTTTTCAGCGAAACCTCACTTCAAAGCAGAGCTAACATAACCAACATGCCCCTGCTTGTGCTTCCGTAACCTGCACGTCGGTGACGCAAAGCGATCTTTTCAGCGAGAGCTAAGTAGAAAGCAAAACCAACGTTTCAGTTCTGCCCTGTTCACTTGTCTGAAAGCTTAAAGAGATCATGAAAACAAGATACAACTTCGCTAAATTTTAAACAAATGGTCTTTGATTACCTACTACACTCAATTACAGCACTGGAAAACGTTTCTTTAGTGATCAAAGCCAGGATATCTTAAAAATCTTTCAAATTTTGCGCAACACAGCGCCAGAAGTTGGGCAATAAATAGGGGTAATACTAAAAATAGTTATGAGCGTGATAACTCCGCATTAGCATTCAAGTGATACAATCAAACGGAACTATAAGCACCACTACAATCGCACAATCAAGTTTTTGGCGGTAGCCTTGGCCGTCACAAACAAGTTTCTGTGACGTCATAAAAATTGGTTGCGTTATCTGCTCTTTTTAATATCTAGCTTGTTCAACGTTTGCACTGCGATTGCTGTAACTCTTTTAGGTTCGATAATATAACAAATTTCTACTTTGTTATAATCTTAAATTTATAACTTCTTAACTTACTTTGTTATAAATTATAACTAACGAAGTTGTACCTTGTCTTCATGGCCCTTTTAAGTGTCTCGTAATGTATGTATTTATTGCAACTACTGCGACTGCACCGCACCTGTTTCGCACGGGAGCCTACGTGTAACAACAGCCGTCGATCGGCTCCCATAAAGTGCCGCGACGAATACGGCACGGCTCCCAAGAGAGGCCATTAAAGTCTTCCCTTCTTTCTCGGCGCAGTACGGGTTCGTGAACCACGCCCTGGAGCTGCTGGTCCTGAGAAAGTTTGGCGCCGAAACATGGGAGCAGATCAAGTGAGTAGTAGTACACACTATGTATACGCGCCTCTTCGCACACAGCGTGCCATTAGCGCGAGGCGAACGACTCACACCGTAAGCGCCACTGTATGCATCACCGGACCCACTTTCGCGGGCGGGACCGCCCGTTGACCCGTCGAACACGTTTGGATGCACTCCCGCCTCTAATGGAACCGCTGTTGGTGACCTTGAACAAACAGTCGCTCACCAAGGGGCGAGAGTCTTTTCTGTGTTACGAGACTTTGACGAGCGTGACCCGAGACACTCTTGCGGCACTTTCAATACTGGCCTATTCTTCGCTCAGTTGAATTCAACCGCGAAGCAACAAGGATGCAGTACAAATGCTCTCATTCTAACCGGAGTTCGAAGGGCGCCTTACCTGCTGAATTGCGGTTCCGCCCCCGAGACGGTTATATAAGGGTGATACTGTATAGACACAACGATCTGTAACAGCTCAAACAATGGTCAGTTTGTAACTGTTGCGCTGCCGCGATTGTTTTGTAGACTGGTCGTGCACTGGAGCCATTCGGGCTACTTTTGTCCCGTCCAACACGAAGCGATCATTTGAGCCTCCACGCCTGTTTACTTGAAGCGTGTAGAGAGAAAGAGAAGAGTGAGAGAAACGGGGCAGAGGGAAAGAAGAGGACCGTTAGTGGTGCGCGACTTTCGGCTAGGTGGCTCAAGACTTTCGAAACAGCGCTCACGTTGATTTTCTTTTTCGCCTACGTCATCGGTTTCGCGCTGCTTTTAATCACATGTGACCAATGAACTATAGCCCTCGACGCAAGAAGACTAACGGAAAAGAGGCCTTGCGCTCGAGCAGCGTACCAACAATGTGTACAATGATGCAAGGATAAAACACGGAAATGTGAACCGGAACGGGCGAATTGTGAGATGCTTGTGCGTGGGAAATAATATTCCGTTTCTGGGGGGGTGAACATAGGAAGTACTCTTACCGGCCTCCTTCGTTATTGTAAGTGAGCCGTGCCGCAAATCGACTTTAAAAAAAAAATTGGGCAATTCGTGCGCTGCGTGCGAGTTCATATATTTCTGCTGCTTGTCATTTGCCTATGATTCCTATTTGGGTCAGTAAGACATCCACCGGTAGGAAGACGGATTCGGGTGCTTTTCCCTTGGGCTAAGCCGGAAAGCGGCGCCGCCAGTTAAATCGGGTTGGACAGCATCTTTCCCGTCAAAACGTTTTCACGTTCGCTACCAACCAATCACCGCCTTCGAGTATGAAGCTGGCCTGTGGGCCCTCGAAGCGAGCATGCATGGCGCTTTTTTAACACGAAAATGTTTTATGCCCGGGTACACCGAAATCGCAATGACGCCATATCCATCACGGAAGTTACGTTGCCAGAAAAAGAGCCATTGATGCGGCGGCGCCCGGATTCAAGCCCGCGAACTCTCTCCCCACGTGGCGCTCTGCCCACTGCGCTATGAACAGAGACTTGAGTAGCTCTACGAAGTCGCCTTATCTCCTTCCCTATGACTCAGTCAGATGGTGCTGCCGTCTAGGAGAGGCGAAGCGAAGTAGCTCATCATGACGCTAATGAGCGCCGACAGTTGGCGGAGCTCGATGCCAGCGCCTTCGTGTACGGGGGACGCGCGTGAATTGAGGCACCCTCCGGTGTCGAGTTGTTCCCATGACCGTTGTGTTTGAAGCTGCTGTTTCTGTGCATGTCATTTTTGGTTTTGTTGACCCGGAATAAACCGTCTTTTTTGTTGTTGTTTCTTGCGTGTCGGCGTCACTTCGTCTGGCGGGGCCAGGCTCGACTCTTCGAACATAGCGGAGATTCCTTTAACATTCAGTTGCTCCTGTGAAGGTCCCTTTCACTTTCGTGTTTTACCGACTCCTATGAAAGAGGGATCGACCACATTTTTGCGAAGTAAGGAGCCGCCGCTAGAACCAGGATGGTTGGGATCTCACCTCTTTCTGTTCGATTCATCGGAAATTTTCTGTATTCAGAGAGAGAGAGAGAGAGAGAGAGAGAGAGAGAGAGAGAGAGGGAGATGAGTCGAATTAAAATTTTCCCTATAAAAGCAATTCTCGTTATATTGGGGCGTCACGATTAGATGTCCTTGTGATGCCACAAGATGCTCGCTATAATTGTGACGCCCCGAATTGGGGGAGCTGATTGGAAGAACTTGTTAACAAGCCTATGAACTTTGGCTTGTTGTACGAACGCCAGGAAACTGCGTAAGTGCGTTACACTTTGCATCCCCCCCCCCCAACACAAAAGGAAGAAACAAACTGATGTTTCTCTAGTAAGCTAGAAAGCAAGAAATTCTCTTCTGTTGGTTCTAAAGCGAAAGTGGAACAAAGCGACAGAGCCAGTGTGTCATCCGACTTCCTTCTTTTCTTTTTCTTTTCTTTTCCTGCTTGAGCGCCGCTGTTTGCCTCAAGCGGGAAGGCGGCGCGAACGAACAGCGGGGGCCTAAATAAATGAAGACAACGAGAACGTATACGATACTCCGTCGCGGTGGTCGACTGCTTCTTGGGCATCGGTGTCGCGATTAATGAGTCACGCGACATACGCACACGCGCGCTTAAACTGGGGCGGGCAATGGCGCTGTAATTACGGAGGAGCTGTTGCTCTCCCGTCCATGCGTGAGTGCGGGCAGCGGGCTCTCGGAGACATTAGCGAAGCGGCCATCCTCTCTCTCCGTCCACGCGCTTCCCCGCTGATGGAAGGGCGAAGTATTCGGCGCTCGCCCGCGCCCCTGCACGTACACACGATGTCGTGCGATGTTCAGCGCGCGCAGACGAACGACGAGATAAGCGATAAATGTGTTACGACGAGGGCTTTGTACGCTGCACGCGATACGAAACTATGCGCATAGACACTTTAATTGAGCCAACACGTGGATTATCAAGAGCTTTCATCTCCAGGCTGTCAGAGCAGCTCGCTTACTTAATCTCCGCTCTCATGTTCTCTTTCTCTCTCACCACATACATACATACATACATACATACATACATACATACATACATACATACATACATACATACATACATACATACATACATACATACATACATACATACATACATACATACATACACGCATACATACACGCGTTTGTAAGGGTGTGCGCGTGTGCGTGCGTTTACGCACACTTACGCACACTATTCTTGCTTTTTGCGCATTTGCCTGCGTGAAAATACTGATGTCACCATGATAGGCTCACCCTTTTCTTGTGCCTGGGATTACGTTCGTATACGCTTGGCCTACTTCGACGAAGAGCTCGATTTTCAGTGTCGCCTTCCTCGCTCTGGAGTCTCGACAATAAGCCTTATACAACAAGGCTGCAGTTTCACATTCTGCGGACAATGAACAGGTTGTCTGATCCAGCATGTAATTATATATTTCTCTCTCCTTTGTTCACTCTGTTTCCGTACCTGCTGCGTGAAATATAGTGACTTCCAGCGTTGCTTCTTTGTCGGTCGGTTATCCCTCGCGCCGCGATTGAAAGTCGGAGATAAGCCCCGAAGCCGTTCTCACGTCGGATTAGTCAATTTGTTCACTGTCTGCAGAATGTGGGACTGCAGTACTGCTGTATACGGCTATTGTTTAGAGCAAGGAAAACGGCTCTGGAAGCAGAGCTCTTACACCGACAGTAGGTGCTCGTTAAGCGTAGACGCGCGCAATCTCAAGCACAAGAAAAGTTTCGGAGGACGTCTACGTTTATATTCTTAAGATGTTAGACGGGATGGCGGTATTCCGTCGTCGAGAAATATAGTTTTGGAATGGAGCTTCTGCATTCACCTTCTGTGCTCTCCTTGCGCTGAAGCTCAGCTGAAATAGTGAGGCTAGCAGCAACGGTTTTAGACGCCGCGAGGTATGACTCGTCGACGCGAGCGCCGACCTCGGAAGAACGAACCCCACTGCGCATTCATGGCGCTTGCTAAAATTCCTCATACATTCTTCCTTCTCCACCGTACCACCTTTGTCGGCAAGCCTACCGACGCGCCTCCTCCTTTACCCCTCCTGTTAGTTCGCTTCTTGTTGCCGCCGCCGTCGTTGGTTTCAGCGGACGCCTAATACGCAGTGCTGCGGCGCACGGTAGCTGCGTACGCATAGGACCCACGGCAAGTCGCTTAATGAGCCTATTAACGCGGTCAGGTTAGAAAAGGTGACCCGCCACGATGCCGTCCTGACAGAATTATCGGCTCAGAGGCGTAGTGCCAGTAAAGCGGTTCGTTTAGGTGTACACGACCGAATGTTTGCAGTGAGTACTAGACATCATTGCCCAGGCGAAGGGTTTAATATCCGGTGTCTCGTTGTAGCCGGCGCACCTTGAACGATGGTTCCTTGCACCCAGACGGGAAGCCGAGATCGAGATGGAAGGCCAGTTCCTGGTCCGGCTCGTGTACGACGACGAGATCACCTACAGCCTGGTCCTGGCGGCTGAGAAGGTCCTCGGTAAGCTCTTCTTGCCCACCCCACCCTCACCTTAGCACATCTGCTTCCCCTTTCTTTTTTTCTTGTTATAAAGCGAGGACACTGTGGATGAGGCACTGTAACACTTATACCTATGAAGCCGAGCTTCCCCGTGATGCGCGAAAATCACCATAATCTGCGAGATAATAAAGGCATTAGAAAACATTGCCTACATAGACACAAGATTCAAGTTGTATTTGATGTTGCTGTAATACTGTCCAGCGTTTGGGGGCTTTCAGCTCTGTCAAGCTGTCCATTCCTGACAGTTTTTACTGCTCGTCCCCAGCGCCATGTACTTTGTGCCGATGCGAATAAAGACAAACTAACAAACAAAGTCTCATTGCTTTAGGTGAGGATGAGTGTGAGGGCATCGGTAAGTTTGTCTGTTTTAGATATACACATGCAGCGAAAACTTCGGTTTATTTTATTCACTGTGAGATAGCAGTTACCACACACAGTACAATTTCAGACACCAAAACCTTAGGACGTGCTATTAAAAAAAAAAAAAAGCGATGCGTAGAATTTATTTATGAAAATATCCTTACAATTAAAACGACTCAAAAAACTTCGCAAAAAAAATTACCATCGTTTCACATGTTGAATGTGAGCGCATGGTACCGCTGTAACGGAAGTACCGCTTGCAGCCGCTTTAAAGTCGGCTTCACGGCTACATGCACATGCATTGCTTTGAAGATATTTATTAATGCGCAGTAGTCTGATACCAAACTAGGAAGGTTCCAGAGCCTGTTATTTAATTACTCCACACAACCTATTCAGCCCTGAATGCGCTATATATCCAGTGCATATAAGTCGGCTCCACTGTTATACAGAAATGAATTGCCAGGAAAACTTTGTTCAGGGGCAATGTCAGAGGTTTTTTATGAATGCATGCAGGCCCTAGTACCACCGTAAAACTCCCCGTGTTCCTGTAGGACGCTTTATCCCGAGCCCCGTTAGAATCATCTTCACTACTATACACAAGTGCATTTCAATAAAAACGTTTTCTTGGAGCAATATAAAAAATCAGATATCAAATTGTGGAGGTCCTGGTGCCTTTTGCTGATATATTTCGTACGTGCCTCAAGAATCACAGATGGACAGTGCTCGTCGAGTCAACAGAATAGTTTAAGCGCTTTAAACAAACAATCTCAAACTACCAAAGTGCACCCGAGACAAACGCGTTAATTTCTCAACGCAGACACTCCGGCCGAGGAGATCCTGGAGATGTTCGGGCGCATGTTCTTCGACTTCTGCCAGGAGTCCGGCTACGACAAGATCCTGCAGGTGCTGGGCGCCACGCCCCGGGACTTCCTGCAGAACCTGGATGCCCTGCACGACCACCTGGCCACCATCTACCCGGGCATGCGCGCGCCCTCCTTCCGCTGCACGGAGCGGCCGGGCGACGGCGCGCTGCTCCTGCACTACTACTCCGAGAGGGAAGGTCTCGAGCCCATCGTCATCGGCATCGTCAAGGTGCGTGGTGTCGCCCCCATTTTAACTCTCTCACAAGGGGCACATGCCGCGTCGTCTTATTATTGGACGTCTCTCTTGCCCTTGCGCACCTACCTAAGTTTTACAGCCGCAGCCTTATTAACGACGTTACCATCATGAAGCTACTTATACATGCGGCGTTGGGGTGGAACCGAAGGCGGCTTTAAGAAAACTTGTTTCATAGCCGTTCATGAGGCCCTCATAATTTGATACAAGACGGCTTACATTGCCGTTATAAAATGCATCCACTGCAGCGCTTTCGAGTACAGTAGTGAAGCTGACTTTGAAGGAGTTCAGTGTATAGCACAGCGGCTATAAAGAGTTGGACAATTCTCAGCATTCCTGTATAATTTTTGGGCATATCTGACAGTAAAAGAGGTGTTCGCTGGGGTAGTGCTTCGCTACCGTGTAAGGCTCTATAGACGAGAGGTAACAGAGAAAATGTAGGCCTCCTGAAGCTCGCATACATAAATGTTTGTGTTTCTACCTCCACCCTCCCCCCCTCAACGCACACACAAACACATACCTGAACAACCACCAAGACTAACAATAGAACCGGCGGCCTCTCGATCGGGAGTGCAACGCCTTTTCCCCTAATGCGGAAGGTCGCTGAAGCTATCAGTCTCTACGCTTCTCTTTCCATTAACTTCTGCGCTTTCCGTGCGAAGTTTCCCTACCAGAAACATTAAATGCTTTTTTGGTAGCTACAACTCCGCGAAGTAGGCTTTCTGAGGCGTAAAACTGCTACGATATAGCTGGGAAAGTCGTCGTGTTAGCACATTTCGCTTTCGTACGCTGCGCGCGGGCAACGACAGAGGTCTACGAGCTCGGCCGTCAAACACTGATGAGATATGTTGTCCCTGTGTCTCTCTACACGCCGGGTCAACCACCACCCGGCCGGCCGGGCCATTTTAGATGAAATGAGACTCGATGCTTGCGTCTCCCGTCTGCGGGCCGAGCGTGCTCGCACGAAGGGGCACGCGGCTCTTTTCGGGGTTTGCAAACCTCATTTCTCTCGATGACTTTCGCGGCCTCCTGTGTGCTGAACCGGTTTCACGCGCTCCGCTGTCCGAGGAGGCAGGAAAGAAATCCAAGACTCCGGCTTCCCTTTTGAAGGAGGCCTCCTAATGCGGATCTTCTCGCCAAGCTAGGGTGAAACTGTATCAGCCTGGCAATTTCTTTAAACGGACTCGAAGCAATCAGCTCCGCCTATAGGGGGAGACTTCGTTCGGAAGATACACTGTAGGCTGTTAGACAAGCGCAACATCTTAACGTCTGCGTGCTGCTTATTTAGTTGAACTAGAAAAAGTGGAAAAATGTTTGAACAGTTTCTCGTCACCAGTCACGTTACGACAACTATAATGCGGCGATTTTTTTAAACCTAATAAGTGAGGAACACACGAGAGGGCAGATGGTGCTCCCTTCAAAAGTAGCCAACATTTTGTGCACTTTTCAAACGCACACGTCCGCAAACTGCTGCTGCGAATCAAGGACAGCTGTCCTTACCGTTTTGTCCAGCTTTCCTTTACTTTCTCGTGGTTTTCACAGCGTGCGTAAGTTTTAATATAGGGCTTCTAAACATGCACATTTAAAGGAGCCCACAGATTCCAGAACCGCGAAGAACTGCCCAAAAATTTTCTATCCTTTCGTTCTGGCATTGATTTGTCTTCAATACTAACCAATTTGCGCTGCATAAATTTTGAGCAATCAAAATTCAAAGATACACCCCCGTATATTCAAGCTGCACGCCGTTACACTTGAGAATAGGTGGCGATAGTCAGTGTGGATCGATGTGCCGGAAAGCTGCAGTCTAGAACCATTGTCACAGGCTATCCTCGCATTTTCGGCAGTCGATACGCTCCTATCAGCTGCAACGTTGCTGGTTCCTCTCAGGTGGACGACCATTCTGCGCGTACCAGTATGCAATTACTTTTGCCGTTCTAACGCCAGGCAGCGCTGTTCCTCAGGAGATGCCATGCTTTAAAAGCTAAAGCTTTAAAGCTTAGTATGACCGATGGCGTCCTGTCAAAAAACTAATGCATTTACCCATAGACCGGTTCGTCGACCGGAAAGCTATGATAAGATTTCTGTACACACCGCACGTGCGCGAAATGAGCTTCCATTGTGTCAAAACGGTTACTTGAAAATCGAGAAAAAGGAACGGTTCTAGATAAGACAATACACGCATCGATCACGGAGAAGGAGTAAAACAGTATACCTTTATCTCATAAATTTACCACGAGCCGGTTTACATTTAGATGCGTTCGTATAGAGGCGTTTACATAGGGCGTGAAAAATCGTCGCATGAGTTCATTCTTCGTTCGGAATCTGGGTCATTGAAGGTTCGACGATCGATTGGACGCACTTTCATCAAACTTAGGACGCACTTTTGACGCAGTTTTGATGTGAGGAAGCTTCCGTGCTTCTCTCGGTTTTCTTCGGGAAGGAATGGTAAAGTTTTCTAGTTTTTATCTCTGCCTATCTTGACGTTTGTACATCATACGCCAGTTATTCTTCTATTAGTTAACACCTTATCGTTAGTTTAAAAAACAAATTTAAGACCAAAGTCAGTAAGGAGGCATGTTTTGGGAAAATAAAACTCAGTACTTCGCGTTCACAAGTCCAGCGCTCAAGCTTTTTTGGGCGCTGAGAGATCGTCAGTGCAATGTGCGGAACGCGACAGCAAGAAGGCAAGGCGATCGATATACTGGCACCTCTATAGCTTATGCCCACCGAGTATTTCAGAAGACGGATTGCGGTTTGGTGTCGGCATTTTGTTTTCAGCTCATGGAAAACTACGCCGTCCTTGCCCGGCAGTGGGCAAGGGGAAATACAGCAATGTCGTCAACAACGACGGCCTATTGTGCTATCAGTCGCAGTGCAATGTCCGTTCCTTGGGCGACCTCCATCGTACTATGTCTTAATCGTTCCTTTTGAGGCAGCACGTAAGCGTGGACAACGGGAAGATGTTTAAACACGCGCCTAAAGAAATCACCAGTATTTGTCTAAATCCTTTGCTTACTAGCACCTTCCAATGCGCACGCAAGATCGAGCATACGTCCGTTAGTTGGACAAGACGCATAGTGCCTTTCCGGTATGGGGACCGGCTGTTTATAGAAATCGTGGGAGCACGCAAAATAAAATACGCGGAGCGGAATGCATTGTCTACCCATCAACGGATCTGCATGCCAGCGAAATCATATATTTGAAAAGCAGTGATCACGTGCTTTGCGTGGATTGTTTGTTTGTAGTTTGTCGTTTTTATTATTTTGTTTTCATAGCTCTTACCCAGGAAGTTAATTTAGAGTTAATTCTTCTTTCGAAGGAATCGGTATGCACAAAGGGTGTGCGTGACAGGTGGTGGATGTATTAACACGCGCGCAAACACATTGAGTAAAGTGGCATAGGTGCCTACCCGTACTACCTGAGTTGATATATCCGACACACACTGACACATTTCTCCCCAGTCCTCTTCTCCCCGCATTATTGAAGAGCGAATGGCGTCCCAGAAGGAAACCATGAAATCCGCCGCCCCTCACTCCGCTCTACGGGCCATCGCTGTTCATCGAGAGATATCTTACATACGATCCTCGTATGTAGGAGTATAAAATCGTGCGTGATGCTACTCTAATCCCCATTCAAACACCGCTGCGTCTCGTCAGGAACAATAGTGGCACCACTCCCGGTCCTCGTGGACAACACTCTCTCACGATGCCCGCTCATTTTCGCAGTAACGAGAAGTTGCCAGGATGCGGCTTCAACTGCCAGAGTTAATTTCCATGCTGTCTGATAGCTCAACACGGGGTCGTTATTCTTAAGGGAAGCATCACGCGTCGGAGCATCATCATCAGACGTGCAGCGGAGGAAGCCTAGTAACCAGGCGGCGGAGAAATTAACTTCGCGTGTTGTAATCTCGCTCCTGAAACTTTTGTCCCCGGCTGTACGTATGTGTAATTCGTTGTTGCTTCGAGCCAGGCAGACGTTAAATTCTATTACAAAAAATCGTGGACAAAGAATGTATTTGGCTGATGCAGCACATGTTGTGGCACTGCGAGCTTGAGGTCTTCTTGAAGGGGACATAAACAGGATGCTAGGAGGAGGAGGAGGAGGAGGAGGAGGAGGAGGAGGATAGGTTGTGTGCTTAGCGGGAAAGCTGCGATATGATTGCAGAGAGCCTTGAGCGTCAATTTAAGGTGGGCTTCATCCATACCGGATTTACCTGTTCCTTAGTTATTTGTCGGTCTGATTATCGGTCACAAGCTATAGAGGCAACGCCGAAAAATCATTCCATTGTGAGCATTTCTTGCTGTTTGCTTCTTCCTACGTAAAAGAGCCGATTCAAACAATGCCTGAAATCGTATATCCACCTCGACAACAAAAACATTTCATTTTGCCTACTTCCCCCACTTTCCCTACTTATTGCCTATACGCATTCAACGTCTGCTTCACACGAGCGTTCGTTAACCGGCGGGCGCGAGTTTTTTTCCGCGCATGCCTAACAACTGCAGACTCCTTAGACTCCTTGCTTGTATCGGTCAGGTCAACTCGCATTTCACTTTCTGCCAGAAATGACCCGAGCCGCGCTGAGCCGTCGGAGGCCCCTTTCAGCACGATTCGGTCTCGCGGCGGCCGGCGCCCGTCAGCGCAAGCGTTTTTCGTTCGTCCCGGTTCGTTCACCTTTGCGCTCCCAACCCCGGTGAAAAAGGTTGAGTACACACGAATCGTACGCCTTTCTATTCGACCGACCTTCGCCTCGAGGTGAGCGCGTTACACAAGGTATTTGCGGCCACCCCCGTAGACCCAAATAACTGCCTGTCTGTCTACTTCTTTTTTTCTCGTCTTGCCACACATCGGACAGGCGGTCCTTTAATTTCCATCCTCGTTGGAATACGCGGAACAAGTTTCAGATTTTTTTTCTCTCATTTTTCCAAGAACGTTCGTAAACGTCAGTGACGGGCCGGGAACGCAGAGAGCGTCGGCATATTTCTTCTTCGACCTTTGAACGAGCTTCCGCCATAAAAGCTTCTATCTAAAAAGCCAGACAATAGAACGATTTGCTTTTTTTCCTATTGGTACCATTCAAATGAGCGAAAAAGTTTTTGTCATTTTCTAAGCAAGCGCTGAGTCAGACAAGTTATTTTCACCCCACTCCTTTTTTTTTAGGGAGGGTCAGATGGAGAAGGATTAAAGGATAGGGATGCGGATAGCTCATGTTTCATCTGCACGGAACATATTTGAGTCGTAGGTTACCGTGTTTAACAGGACAGCGTCGAAAAAATCATGCACCCCTCCGTCTAACGACGACGATGGTTGAACGCGAAGCTTTCTCGTGATGGATTCTTTGGTTGGCCAACCCCACACTGCGAGTGTGTGCTACTCTGGAGGTACGCACCACCTTTCTAGAATACCCGCAGCAACTCTCGGGTGTGCACCCCGCAGGCCTAACGTTTGGGTTTGGGGTGTAAGGCGCGAATCGGTACCTGCTGCTTTACGTCCGCTTCGACCATGTCGAAATGGAGCAATCGCACAGACGCCGGATTCATAATGCGAGGGACTCAGGTTCGATTCCGGCCACGGATAGCGTTTTTACTGCGCAGTACGTCTCACCCCCCTCCCCTTCAATCCGGTGAAGCATGTTTTCTCTCCGCGCTCCGGGTCTCCTCCTCGCCACTGCTGACCCCTCTTTTACAACGGCTATCGCAACGATTATTCCCCTCACCACCACTGATGCCTCTTTCACAAGTTGCGCAGTCGGCTGACAGCGGCCGTAGCGCGTTAGATGTATACTGTAGGTGCGGCCGTTGCCGCCTCAAAGTCCACCTCGCCCACTATCTGCGGGTCCCTGCCGGTTGTAAGCAACTTGCCCGTTGGAACGCCGGCGTGAGCACACAATTCTTGTTTAGCTTGAAAGCCATTCCGAGCGAATTGTCGTGTCGGCGGCCGTCGTTGACCATCTGGTCATAGTTCTTCTGACGGAAGAATAATAATAGATGAAATCGAGGCTTCGACGGACTCATTGTTTTATTTTTCCTGCGGTCGGTGTCTTCTTCATGATGTTTTTTAATAATAACAGATCGTAGTCTGGTCGCATGTAGTGTTCTTCCTTCGCCGGTGTATTTTAGGCTTAATTAGACGCCCATACCCGGTTGCCGATTTAGGCGTGCACGGGTTGGGGGTGGATGAAGGGGGCATGTAGGCACAGCAGGGCTTAATGCCACTACCGATGACATACACGTTGTGGTGGTGGGAGATTTAAACGTCGGAGTCTTATCGCTCAATGCGCCCTGTCAGCTGTCCTCCGCAATGGAGCGGTTTGAGTCTGGGTTGGCGTGTTCCACAGACAATAAGATGCCTACGACTGGGCAGCGGAAGGGACACCCACGTGTGTGTCCGCTAGAATAAAGGTCGAGTTCTTCGAGGTGTTAACACGCTATGGAACGGACGTATGTCGTTCGCTTGGAGGAAGAAGAGCGGAAACTGAAGAAGCATCAGCCCGAACAGAAACGTGAATGAGTGCGAAAACAACGGAAAGCCGCTGCCGTTTCCGCCTCAAGTTCCAGCTGGTCGAGTAGCTGCGAATCCCTCCCTGATAAACAGCAACTGGCCAGCTCGGAACGCCGGCGTGGGCCGATATGATATCACTTGTTCAGCTTAAAGGGCTTTCAGAGCGACATGCTTGACAGTGTCTTTCACTTTTACGCATCCGCTCATGACCGGTTGCCGGTTTATGCGTGCACGGGTTGGGAGTGGAGGGACGGGAAGGGGGGGGGGGCACGCGCAGCTGTATGTTTCATGCTCTTGCTGATGACATGTCCATTGTGCTGGCGTGAGCTTTAAACGCGGCCGTCAAACAGCGCAATGCGACCGGTCCGGTGTCCTCATTGGTAGAGTGGATTGGGTTGGCGCGTTACACAAACAGTGAGGTGCCTACGACCTGGGGGGAAAAGAGACAGCTGTAGGTTTGTCCGCTCGGGTCCTTCAAATTTCAATTGGCTAGGAAGTATGCTCAGTCGTAAATCACAAACAAACGTGTTTTATTTCGTGCACTCCGTGGAAGGCCTGCAGCTTCACAGGTCATCCTTCTTCACAGAGTGGAAGGGCGCTATTTTTTTCTTTCGCTTCACCCACGATCATTCATAATCATAGTCAGAGAAAGTTGGCTTTCCTGCAGGGCGTACTGGCGTACAACGGCATCAGTGAGGACAATAAAGCTTCGCTTTAAAAGGTAGTAGAGTTGCAGTGAGTGAGATAGCAAACGCAGTGGCGTCATGGCGAACTCGCAGTTATTGGTGTGCAAGAGGAGCCATGTGCCAGTTTACCACGATAACTGACGTAGAGTGAACTTGAAGCCGCATCTGCGGTTTGCCTACCAAGCGTCGCATACTCAAGTTGTGCCTTAAACTTGTGTGTAGTATAAAATATCATCGATGGATAGAATTTCATGAAAGAGGCACCACTAATGAAACCCTCACAAAACTGCAGGAATGGAGTCCATGCAGCCGTCAGTAAGGTTTGAAACCGCCCCCCCACCACCACCACCACAGTAGAGTCATCCGTAAATTGCGTGTACAGTCGCATACAATTTCGCCTTCGAAAACAACATCCACACTATGTTCACCAAAATTGAGTTTTGGCAGAGTTTGACTTAAATCTCCCCCTCTCCAGATTTCTCAGCAAGAATGCGGAGGGTAAAGTTGGACCGGCAGACTCGCCTCTGTGACTGATATTGATCACGCCTAAGGTATACTAGACCAAAAATGTATGTATATAGTCGTGTCGTCATCTCTGCAGCACGAAAAAGAGTTACGCATGCAAAACTTTCTTTGATCGTGAAGTAAGAGCAACGGTACTGTATCGATCACAAAAGTCGTCACACGATTCTTGCAAGGGTGTGGCTTAGACGAGAAACTTCAAAAGCCTGTGCGTACGCCCGTACTCGCTGCGTTTGCGTCTGTGTGTGCGAGAGCGAATACCATACACCTACCTTCCACTGCCTCTTTTTCATATTGCTTTTATTTCGCACAACCTGCCAATCATCGTTACAGCGAAGCTGTTATAGTCCGATTCCCTGGTTTCTTTTTGCGTCCGGGGGGCGAGAAAGGCCGCTCTCCTCATCCTTTCTCCGGCACACCCTCTCCTTTCGGCATCCTGTTCGCCTCCTGCGCTTCACATTCTGATATTAGAAGGCGTACGTTGCCCCCGAGAAGATGACTTCCCAGCTATTCCTTTGTTTAAAAAAGTGAAGCCGACTTTAAGGAGATCGCTGTAAGCTTGGCATTTGTAAGCTGGCTTTCCCACATTATGGGCTGCACAGGGAAGCCTACTCACAATCCCGCTGAATGCTCCTCCAGGGCCCGACGGGCTATTTGAGCGGGAATGTGTGGCCAACTGTAACCCACAAACAGCTACGCTGGGCATACACCTTCACAGAGTAGAGTGGGACTAATATGTTTTAGTAGTGTCTATTATCCCGGCAACTGTGAAAAATTAACGTCAGAAATTTCTCACGGCAGTCGCCTCTCATTGGCCAAGCACGCTACGCGGAGATTATATGGGACAAATATTCCCTACAAAGGCGTGCTTGCAGGTGCTCATGTAGCGCTGTGGTATAGTATTTAACTTCAAACGAGAAGGCTCAGGCGCGAATCCGACAATGCGATGTTTTTTTTTTTTTTGTAAGCTTTCAAAATTTTTCGGTAATCGTGATTTTGTTAATACTTTTTTTACTCTGGTTCTTACTATATCAAAAGATAGTCGCACAGGATTTCTAGAATGGGTTGAATTACATTTAATATAGGTTGTGTTCTGTGTCGTTGGACTTGGTTAGGTAGTTTTGTTGCAGTTGGGCTCGATTTGGGTACGTTATGACGCATTCGGTTAGGTTACGCTAGGTTCGGTGAGGTTATGTTATGTTACGTTACGTTGGGACGTAATATTATTCAGCAGATTTTAGTCCAGCCCACTTTTTATGGAAACTGCCGTGAGAATTTCCCGGAAGTAATTCTCGCGGCTGCTGTGATAATAGACGCAGCCCATTTCTTTCCGCTGTCACCTGACGCAGTAAGCCATGCCGTTAACAAGTCTTACTTTCTAAATACCTCGGCTGTTGTCCGCCAATGGCGCAGGCGGTGGCGAGCAAGCTGCACCACACCGAGGTGCAGGTGGAGCAGCTTCTGGGCAAGGAGGACGGGCTGGACCACGTGCAGTTCGCCATCCGTGAGACGGGCCAGCGGGCGCGCACGCCGGAGCCCGAGCTCGAGGACTTCCTGGACGCCGAGTCGCTGCAGGAGAAGAAGATCAGCCCCGCCACCTTCTGCCGCGCCTTCCCCTTCCACGTCATGTTCGACCGGAGCCTGGCCGTCGTGCAGGCCGGAACGTCCGTCACCCGAGTGCTGCCCACCCTGGCGCAGGTTACTCTTCTCACCTGTTTCTTTTATGCTCGCCCCTTCTAGCCCGAGCGAACGTCAGAATTAAAAGTCCACCTACAACATTTTGTCACCGTTCCTTCGATTCCACGAAGGTGCACTTCATGTGTGAGTTCAAAAAAAAAAAAAGGAAAGGCATGGCAAAGTTTCTGTGGCGTCGAGAATGAAGCTCTGGCGGAAAATAGCGCCAAAATTTGAGTTGCAGCAATGTAAGGCGAAACTAAGACGCCAGCCTGGACGGTGAAAACGCTGTCGTGCATATTCTGCGACAATGTGACGCTATCTTTGCGCCATTTACCACAAATGTAAGCTCACATAGTCGCTGAACAATCACCGAAAGAAAATAATACACCCATAGGTGCGACAATCACGGATAGCAGGCGAAAATGAGGGTTACTTACGCGCTTGCGTCGAGGAATTAGGCGTTCTGTAGCTCAAATTAACAAAAAGGGGTGCCTTCCAGCAGGTGGCGGACATGAACCATAGGTGGATTATGCTCCTGGGTAAGAGTATGCATACAGACAAAGCGTTCGACAAATCAAGGGATAGGATGAGAAAGTCTGTAAATAGGTGATGAGATGCAAATATTTGGGAGCAAATTATGCATTTGACTGGCGGGGACTATGCAGGAGCTAAAAAAGTTGGCTGGTGAAAGGGTGGAGGACAAAACAATGGTTTTGTGTGCGCTGTGCCCTTGTTCGCAGGAGAACAGCCGCATCTCAGACTTCATGGAGCTGGTGCGCCCGCACATGGAGCTCACTTTCGACAACATCCTGGCGCACATCAACACGGTGTACGTTCTGCGCACCCGCGCCACGGCGGCGGCAGGAGGGGGCCAGTCCGGAGCGGCGGCGGCGCGCATGCGCCTCAAGGGCCAGATGCTGTACGTTCCCGAGACGGAGCTGATGCTGTTCCTGTGCTCGCCGAGCGTGCTCAACCTGGACGACCTGAACCGCCGGGGCCTGTACCTCAGCGACATCCCGCTGCACGACGCCACGCGCGACCTCGTGCTGCTCTCCGAGCAGTTCGAGGCAGAGTACAAGCTCACCAAGAACCTCGAGATACTCACGGACAAGCTGCAGCAGACATACCGGGAGCTCGAGGACGAGAAGAAGAAGACCGACCGGTGAGGACATCCTCTCTCTCTGCAGCTATAACCGGGAATTGTAAACGCTGTGGCCCCAGCATTCTGCGCGGGAAATAAAACCTCGTCCCGTTTTACGTTTACCTGGTAGTTGATAAAGAGGACCTGCATTCTCGGGATAACGAGAGAGATTCGAGCTGCAGAGGACGTTGTCAGTCAAGTACTTAAGTCGTCGCGCTGCGAAGAGCCACAATTCCGATGGGCGAGCGGCTGTATACTACATACATCCGCTTCCGTACCACTTGAAACAAATATGCTGCCATATTTCGCACTCGTTCGATGGGCAAGCAAGAAATGCCATCGTACTTTTATCGGGTTCTCGTCAAAACAACACAGGTGTGCGTGTGGGGCCACGTTTTTGTGGACGTTTCCGCCCCGGACGTAGGATCAGTATCTCTTTTTTAGTCCCATAGTTCACTAACATAAGAAGTGAAATAAGGAGAGATGCGATTACGGTCGACACATGGTACAATACGATCACGCGGCATGTTTCGGATTGTGGCTGTGAAGCTTCCGTTGTCTAGTTAAGAGTTTTTTGTTTCTCCCTTTCCTTCAAGGCTTCTGTACTCCATCCTCCCGCCATCCGTGGCCAACGAGCTCCGGCACCACCGGCCAGTGGCGGCCAAGAAGTACGACTGCGTCACGATCCTCTTCAGCGGGATCGTGGGCTTCAGCGCGTACTGCGCCCAGCACTCGGACTCCAAGGGGGCCATGAAGATCGTCAAGCTCCTCAACGACATCTACACCACTTTCGACGTGCTCACCGATCCCAAGAAGAACCCCAACGTGTACAAGGTGAGTGCACCTGTCCAAATCGTACCAGACATGCGCACTTTCAGCTTCCACGACGTGATTTTTACCTCTCGGCCTGCATGCGACAGCAATATATGGACGCAGAGTATACCGGTATTTACGCGAAAACGTTCACGTAATTGGCTATAGGTGTGCGAAAGCGCGCACTCAGCTGGCGTACCAAAAAGCCGTGCCCGCAAAGCACCTGTCTCTTCCACGGGAACTGACGCCGGTGGAAACACCGGCCGTGTACGAACAACCGTGACGGAAAGGGGAATCGAATTACGCGCGGTGACAGACAAGTGACTTAATCACTACTTTACGCTGACACCACCGAAATCGTACAGTTACCGGCTCTAGTATGAACGAAAGTGTGCCAAGAGGACAAATAAAACACGAGGGAAAGGCCCGAGGTGCTGTGCGGGTGATTGAGCGCTGTCTCGCGGGCAATTCACTAGATGGCGCAAGTTGGCCTAAGGAAGGTGAAACGCATTGTATGATAAAAGTGCATGGCCGGCGCCACTGTCGGCCCTATATATGGAGTGTTGATAATGTGGGCTCCAACGAGCTAGCCAACACCGCTTTGCAGCACCCCTCCGTGACAAGAACGTAACCAAAATAAGAGAATTTTAGCTTACCGTGTGTACGTGTTACTGTGGGTACCGTGCGTACCGGGACCTGACTGCGCATGCATGCGCTCACACCTCACTGGTACGAATGCGAGGGACCGGAGAGGCGGCGGCCCGTCAGCGGAACAAATATGCCACCCTACCGTAACGAATTTGTCCAGCCGGGCACAGGTACACACTGTACGCACGGTATGATAATAGTCTTTATAAACGCTTTCGCGTTCTCATCTCATAAGAATATGCGTAGGTGTCCTCTTGTAGTTTTTGCTTATTTATCCCAGTACAAAGAATAGGAAAGCAGCGGTGGGAAGTTTTCGGGAGAAGCGTTCATCCTGCAAAGGACGTAGAATTATAATTATTATTATTATGATGGTAATGATGTCCATCACCATGCTGGTGATTATTATGATGATGATGATACATACATACATACATACATACATACATACATACATACATGCATGCATGCATGCATGCATGCATGCATGCATACATACATACATACATACATACATACATATATACATACATACATACATGCATGCATGCATGCATGCATGCATACATACATACACACATACATACGCACATACATACATACATACATACATACATACATACATACATACATACATACATACATCCTTCTAATTATCTCTGCCTCATGGTTGGGATCTGGGGTCACAACTTGGCCTAAGTAGATATATTCGCTTACCACTTCCACTGCCTCGCCACCTATCTCAAACCGCTGTGCTGTCCCGAGGTTATTGATCATTACTTTAGTTTTCTGCGTATTAATTTTCAGGCCCACGGTTCTACTTTGTTCGTCCAGTGCGGAAAGCTTGCTTTGCAATTCGTTCCCCAAGTTACTTAGCAAGGCAACGTCATCAGCAAATCTAAGGTTACTGAGGTATTCTCCATTAACCCTTACTCCCACCTGTTCCCAATCCAACGTTCTGAATACTTCTTGTAAACATGCTGTGAATAACATTGGAGAGATTGTGTCTCCTTGTCTGACACCCTTCCTTATAGGTATTTTACTGCTCTCCTTATGGAGGATGATGGTAGCTGTGGATCCATTGTAGACATCCTCTAGTATTCTTATATAATGCTCATCTGCCCCCTGGTTCCGTAATGCCTGAATGACTGCTAAGGTTTCGACCGAGTCAAATGCTTTCGTATAATCTATGAAGGCTATATATAGGGGTTCAGTATACTCAGCGCACTTCTCTATCACCTGATTGATCGTGTGAATATGGTCCATTGTTGAATAACCTTTACGGAATCCTGCTTGTTCTTTAGGTTGACTGAAATCTAAGGTTGCAGAAATTCTGTTAGCGATTACCTTGGTAAGTATCTTGTAGACGACTGACAGTAAGCTGATCGGCCTGTAATTTTTCAAATGCTTCATGTCGCCTTTCTTATGGATTAGGATGATGTTCGCGTTCTTCCAAGATTCCGGTACACTTGCGGTCATTAGGCAGAATTGGGTGGGGTGCATATGGCAGACATTCTCAGATAATGAATAGCAGCCTACCATTGTCGCTGAAGAAGAAAGTGTATGACAGCTGCATCTTACCGATACTCTCTTACGGGGCAGATACCTGGAGGCTCACTAAGAGGGTTCAACTTAAATTGAGAACGACTCAGCGTGCAATGGAGAGGAAAAGGATAGGTGTAACATTAAGGGACAAGAAGAGAGCGGAGTGGGCCAGGGAACAAACACGTGTTAAGGACATATAAGTAGAGATTAAGAAAAAGAAATGGACGTGGGCAGGGCATGTAATGCGAAGGCAAGATAACCGCTGGTCATTAAGGGTAACAGATTGGATCCCTCGAGAAGGCAAGCGTTGCAGGGGCCGGCAGAAAGTTAGATGGGCAGATGAGATCAAGAAGTCTGCGGGGATACATTGGTCAGAGTTGGCACAGGACCGAGGTAATTGGAGAATAATGGGAGAGGTCTTTGCCCTGCAGTGGGCGTAGATAGGCTGATGATGATGATGATGATGATACAGCATACATACATACATACATACATACGCACATACATACATACATACATACAACATACATACATACATGCATGCATGCAAGCATACATACATACATACATATATACATACGTACATACATACATGCATGCATGCAAGCACACATGCATAGATACATACATACATACGCACATACATACATACATACATACATGCATGCATGCAAGCATACATGCATACGCACATACATACATACATACATACATACATACATACATACATACATACATACATACATACATACATACATACATACATACATACATACATACATGCATGCATGCATGCATACATACATACATACATACATACATACAACTTTATTTCCCGATGAGGAAGAGGAGGGTGAAGGGGATAGACTAATTGTTGTCAAAGTGGATTTTTACAATCGTTTATTTATGGTGCACGTATACAGCACTCTACGCCACGGAGTAAGCGACAGGAGCCCGGGATGCATCGCCAATGTTTCCAGCGTGCACCGCGGCGGCCTTACACCGCGGGTATGTTTAACGCGGCACGTGGTCGCAGGTGGAGACCATCGGGGACAAATACATGGCGGTGAGCGGTTTGCCGGAGCCGTGCGAGAGCCACGCCCGGTGTATCGGCCGCCTGGCGCTCGACATCATGGACCTCTGCAAGCAGGTCAAGATGAACGACGACCAGAGCGTGGTGAGATGTCGACAGCACTCCAGATGCCGTCTTGAGAAGCATTGCGCCAGCCCTCAATTTTTCCCTGATTTTGTCTCAGTTTTACCTTCAACTTTCTTTTTTTTTCCTTCTCCTAATTCAAAATTCTGACACTGAGCTAACATAAAACCACACCTTATTCTTATGTGCGAAATTTGAGGTCCCGAAAAGAAAACATTTTAAGCATTTCTACAACAAACACATTCCTTTCATCCCAGTTTACTCCTAGTCTTTGTTGAAATTTCCTCCGTCTCTAGTTTTCTAGAAGAAGCAACGCTCTTAAACAAGCTCTAAATGTCTTAAAAACAATGACTGAACACAAGTAAACGTACAACCTTCTGTTTGACGCATGCTGGCATTTGTTGCTTATGTGCCATAAAACCCAACCCAACCCAACGCAACACAACACAACACAAAATTATTACTTTTTCTTTTTATTTATTTTACTATTGGATTATGTTAGAAATGATGGTATTTTAGCACGAAAGTGTTTTATTCCTGGATACACAAAATTTCACTCACGTCATATCTGTCATGAGAGGGACGCCAGTACAACGAAGCAAGCGGCCTTTAAGGAGTGCACCCCTGCACGCAGCGTCCTCTTGCGGGGAGGCAACCTTTAGTACTAAAGAGTACGTTATACTTAGGGTTGTTCGTGTTCGGGTTTTATATTTTAAGACGAGAGGGTTTTATGCCGGGATACGCCAAGATTTCATTGAAGTCATTTCCGTCACGGAAGTGACGCCATTGCACCTTTTTCGAAGCGACCCTCCAGCATGACGTCGCTCGCTAAGCGCACCCACAAGACAGCCACCGACCCGCAAATTATGCTCAGCTGCAGATTTCGCTGCACATGTTACTTTCGTGTTTTACTGATTGCAGTGACAAAGGAAGCAACCACAGTTTTTTTTGTCTGATTCTGTACCTCACCTCGTTAACGGCCCGATCGGCCAGCAGTAACCTGCAAATAAATAAAAAATAAACCCTTTCATACTGAAACACGCCGATGCAATTTATTTCTCGTTAGTTTTATTCGCCTCTAAATATTTCTGCATAAAGTCGAGCCCGCTTATAACAAACACATCGGGAAACTGAAATCAGTTCGTTATATCCGATTTTCGCTATATCGGGACACAAAATCTATGTATACAAATGGCAACTGGAAACGAAGATTTGGTCGTTATAGCCGCTATTTTGTTAAAACCAGGTTCGCTATAAGTGGTCTGTACTGTATACGAAAACCACAACAACTTGCTCTCCGGAGTTCACCAAGCCTCTCGACCTGTCATTGCACTTCGGATGCCTTCCACGCTGTGCGTTCATGCTCGTTTGAGAATGTGGTACTGATGATTTAGGAAGTTCAGCAAGCTGGGGTGCTTTCACAGTGCATTGTGAAACGCGAAAGGGGAACATGAAACGAGAAGGGGGAAAGATTTTCATGACGTAAAGCGCTCATCCATGTCTGTAGCCATATGCGTTCTTTCGCACTTAGTAAACATGCACGATATATTTATCACAGCACAGACCACCCTGTTTATTAAAATCGTTTGTCTGGCCTTATTACTCGTTGAATTTACTTCATTCAACGCACCTATTGATCACTCACGCCCCTTGTAGCAAAGAATTAACTTGGCACGTCAAATGTGGAATACGCCTCAACGATTCGCCGTAAACTCTATTTGAGTGCGCTCTATTTGAGTTCAGTCGTTATATTTGGGCACTTCGTGACGCCTGACGTGGATGTGTAGAGTGGGAATAGGGTGAGGACAAGGTAGCTCGGACGTTGCTGTATACCGAGATCTAGATATGCTGCTGTTAGGACACATGAGATGTGTTCTGTGCCTCATACGTGTGTGCTCGTATACCTTTGGCGTACGCAGCAAGTGACCATCGGCATCCACTCCGGAGAGGTGGTGACGGGAGTGATCGGCAAGCGCATGCCGCGTTACTGCCTCTTCGGCAACACCGTCAACCTCACCAGCCGGACGGAGACCACGGGGGACAAGGGGCGCATCAACGTCTCCGAGGACGCCTACCGGTTCGTAAATCAACATACCGATTTTTTTTTTTTTTTTTTAGAGCGAATGGTCTCTGTTCCCAGAGGCTCAGCTGCGCGTTTGGAAAGGTGCGGCCCGAAACGGCTAAAATGTTTATGTTCAAGTTAGAGAAAAGTCTGAATATTTACTATGATGTTACATGCAAACACCTAAATTGGGACATGTTTAAGTTACTAGTTGCGTTATGTCATCTTGCTACAGTAGCTTGTTTCTAAACACTCAAAGGCTACAGCTGTAGATTTTTTATCTGGGTCCATGCTCGATCCGCATAGTGATGATTTAAATGAGAAAAATTCAGCACCATATTTAAGGCAGTAGTATGACAAGGACCGCAACGCTCCTTTTTTAGAATTTACACCAAAATTTCACTTCAAATTATTCAGTGCAGGTGGCTCACATGTCATCTTTGCCTGCTGTAATCATTTAGGTATGCCTGCTGATAATTTGAAAGACGATGTGCATAAAATGTTTAGTGCTTGACACATTTCTTCAGCAGAAAAAATTCCTTTTCTTTTACCCTCCCAGTTATATGTATGGGAGACGATGTTACTTGCTAATAATTTCATTAATAATACAAAAATAGACGCGACTTGGTGATTAAGCTCAAGGGGTGGTAGAGGCGATCCCCTCTCCTTTCAGTCTGCAATGGTTCTATGCCGGAAGCGACGGCTTCAGGAGAACAGTATATAAGGGAGGACTCAACGTTTGTGAATCTTTGTACGGTATAACCATATTGTGCTAGCCCACACCGCACTTGTATTTCATTATTGAAGAGTGGTCTAAAAGCATCCGCGCATGATTTGAAATGTCCACTAGTGTCGCACGTTCTGCAGTAGGTGCCTGTACTGTGCACTCATTGCCAGATTAGAAACGGTTGTTCCATTCTGTGTCCAGATGCCTTCAGCAGCCGCAGAACGCGGACCCAACGTTCAAGTTCGACTACCGCGGTCCTATATCGATGAAGGGAAAGAAGGAGCCGATGAAGGTTTGGTTCCTGTCCCGGAACAACGCCGACGCCAAAGCAGCGTAACGGTCGCCGCCTCATCGCCACCGCACCACTGCAGCGTCGCCATGACGCGCGTCTCCCGAAGGAACTGTTACGCGCAGGAGGCTTTACACACAGACTTGAACTGTGTCCAGCCCCTGCGATTCATTTTTATCGCCGCTGTTTCTGTCGTCCGTTCCAGCTAACTCCCCGAAACGAACCGTCACTGCTGTCACATCACCTAGCCATGCTTATCTGGGATCCTTAGAGCTTGTCTTTTTGTGGCACTAATCACTTGCACACCGAGTAAGGACCATATCGTGTTGCTTCGTTAATTTCGACCCTATCTTTGTTTCCTTTTATATGGAATCACAGCGTATGCGCACTTTTTGAAGCGCGAAGTGGTGGGTGTGGTTTTAGTGAAGTTGTTTTGCGTCATGTGTCGCCTTTTCCTCGCCACTCCTGAAAGCCCACAACGCCAAGCTCCCTGTCTCCGGGCACAGCATCCAGATTGTCGATTGCCCTCATGTTCAGCTGCACTCACTCATCAACTCCTGCCAGGGGGGCAACGTCTACGAGCTTGATTAGGCATATTTTAGCGATCTTCCATCTGAATCATTGACTAGCTGCATTAGCTCATGCACTGCGGTGCGCTTGACTTCATTAGTTTTTAGATTTTGCCTACGCGAAAGCCTATGTTTCGCCTGTGTTAGTTCACCTCTCTACTATGCTCACAGAAAAAGCACAAACTAAAACAAAGGCCAAAAACGCGTATATTTCGCTTCTAACATAAAGAAACTCGTGGCCATTTCGAAGCTATAGTCGGCAATCTGCTTTGGCGAATCTTGTGACTGATGCGGATAACACTACGTGAAGTAAGGATTTAAATTTCATTAAAGTTTAGTATTCGTTATATTCCGCGAAGGTATAACGTATTGGGAGGAATACAAGTGAAGGCGATTACAACAAGAAGGAAAACGCACATTGTTATAGGTTTCCGCCGAGTACGGCTATTCGGCAAGAGAATAAACGTCCTGATTTCAACCGCTCTCTCTTCTGAGCAATGTCCAAACTACCTGCAGTCTTTGCACAGAGAGAAATAAATAGGAGGCTAAATATACGAAATCAAGACCATGTCTTGAAACATTACCTCTATTTTTTTTTATTAACAAGTGTTATCGCCTTAATACAGGCATTGCGTAAGCGCTAGTTTTGCGGCTAAGGAGCTTATAACTAACAAATAAGCGCAAGCCACCTGTCAATCATGGTATGCGCGACATCGAGAAGGACAGTTGCCCAGGGGGCTTGCTTTACTTTTCCCAAGCCAAAAACCGGCTAATTGTTGTGTCAAGCGGAAGTCATTGTTGTACATACAACCTTAGACTCAAGGAAACATACGCATTTGTACCTGCTTCGTGTAATTTGTTTTGCCGCACGCACATTTGCACATCACTTGGTCAGACGAGCGGCCTCACGTGAGAGGAAGGTCAGATTGTGTCGTGGAAACATATTCATCTTGTTGCAGTTGTGCACATCTCACTGTGAAATGTACATACAATTGTATGAGAAGAAAATAAAACGTTGCCAAACAAGCGTTGCCACGTATTGCGTCATTGCCGAACCTTTTTGCAAGTGTATTTCGGTTATCTCTATTGAATGGATCCGGAAAACAGGAACATCCCGACATAACGACATGCTTCGTAAGTTCGTTTCGACTACTATATGCTTTCAAAACCAGCAAGGTTCGGTAGTGACGGACCGTGTTATAACAAACGTTGCTTACAGTAGGCAAATTATGCGGTGTAATTTGGTTTATAGCATAATGGACTTTGTGGAGCTGGATTTCAGTCATTTGGCCCAAATCGTTAACACAAGCAAAAAAAAAAAAAAAAACTAGCTGTTATATAAAAAATCCAGCGTTCGAGCCTGGAATCTTAGACAGCAGTGGGAATTCTATTGAGCATTTTATTTTCATGTGTTTTCTATCAAGTCCAGGTGCTCAGCACAGTTATTATCAACATTCTTTTAGAAGAAACAAAATACATTTCATTCGATGACCAACAAAAAATCGTGAGAAGTGAGGCATTTCTGTGACTGTCTTGTTTGCTGGGTTTTAAATACGATACCTCAGGGATCAATACGGGCCTTCTGCGCCTGTTTCGGAAGATAGCACTGAAAAGGGAAACTGGCAGTAAAACTGCCAGGTTGCCTGAACACTGAACCGATACTGAACCGATCGGGATTACAGAAGGGTAGGCTGTATAGCTGCGGGGCGGCTTCTAGCTGTTCTTGAGTTACATAAATTCAATAATAATACATATAAGACAAAGATGGGGTAGGGGGTTGGGGGGGGGGTGGGGGGGGGGGGGGGACTTTGCAGTTTAGTCAAGCGATGGCTTGAGAAAACGGATATTATAACGTGTTGCATGGAGAGTCCATGGGGAAGGCGACGCCACCCCACCCTTCAGATCCGCTGTTGTCATACCTTTGGTTTGAGTCCATACCCACTTGGGGGAGTGGCTAGGATCGGGATCTTTGTGGGGGTAATGTGCCCGCTTCGGAAAAAAAAAAAAAATTGGATGAAGAAAAAGGGTCAATTATTAGAATCAGAAGAAAAGTTCGCACGATGTGTGAAGTTCGAATAAAAGTAAAGCCCTTTTTGTACTGCGCAAATAAACTCTGGAAGAGCAGCTAACAGTTTAGGCGCCTGGTAGCTCAGACACGTCTGCGTGGACGGCTGTATCTCCGTGAGTGGACCACAGCGATACGGCACCAAACAAAAGTAAGAGCAGCATAGAAAGGGTATACAAGACCGAGTCTGTGAATTCGCTCGGCAAGGTACCTTCTTCTCATTAGTGAAAAACCATGGCATTGTAAGAAGAAATGCTTTATCCTTTTATGTTTATCAGAATAAAGAGCAGAGACAGGGGAGGATGCAGGTGAGACCACCTCGGTGCAAATAGAAGTTGAGCTGTGGAACTCTACAACATAAGCTGGTTAGAGTAACCTCGCACTGGTGAGATTAACAGAAGCGGGAGTTGTACCTATATGCCACCGAATGTGCTAGTCGTCAACGCAGCTGATAAGCTTCTCCTGCACTCTGGCCGGACGTTGATATTGACGCAACATTGCTCTGGCTCGTATACATGAAAATGGGCAGACGTCAATCGGACGGCCATATAACGATGAGCTCGCCGTAGATTCTGCAACTTCATTCAGCCATAATTCCTTATAAACGGAGACCCATGTGAGGCAGATGTCTCTTTAGTGGGGAGGTGCAGGAAATCGAATGCGTGAAGAAGTGCTGAATTTTGGGTGATATCAAAGCGGTACAAACAGCAAAGAATATGATATAATCACGGTGTTTACTATCTGAGGGGGTAATTTTTTCAATGCCAGAACTCGGCATGGAAAAATGGA
The DNA here is from genome assembly GCF_048455015.1 of Haemaphysalis longicornis. NCBI lineage: Eukaryota > Metazoa > Arthropoda > Arachnida > Ixodida > Ixodidae > Haemaphysalis > Haemaphysalis longicornis. Next base: position 92,713,143 of record NW_027526335.1, read on the forward strand.
GTAAAGGCAGGTAAGTGGATCCGCTAGTGGGGTGCACGCACAATCAGCAAAAGAAAAATGAAAAATAGTTGGTTACGGCAGCTGGGTCACGCATACGTTATTGCGTCGCTTTTAGCGAAGCGCAACACGTTGCAAGCGTTAAGAACGAATATTTTTCTCTCCCTGTAGCAGGAAAGCTTGGTTTGCGGTTACTAAATACGTCGTCAACGTTGAGGCAAAAACTTGCTAACACTTTTGAACAACTCTATGCAATGTATGACAAACGAAACCGAAACCTTAAAACGTAGTGCAAAATTGCACTTTGAATAAAATAAGAAAATACTCCATTTTTATTTATTCTATGTATTTTTTTTGTATGTGATAAAGCTTGAGTTTTTGTCTTTGTTAGGACGCATCTATGGATCAAAAGCTTTAGCCAACCTCCATCGATATCATCAGTTTGCGTCTGCTTGTGAAAATGGCTGCCTCCATATTCGCTACATGCGACCTGCGCAGCACGATCTCTTAACAGTTTTATCGATGCGTTACTGCTAGTAGTCCGCCGTTTGAAAGTTGTTTCTACTAACAATTGAGTGTATGGTTTAGCCGCTGTTATTTCATACTCACATCATGAGTCGCGTCGTCAAGGTCTTCAAAACTTTGCGGAACCACTGGAAAAAGTCCACATTCGCCGCTTGTTTGTTGACGTACGGGGGATGGTATCTCAACGAAAGGCACAAGTAAGTAGCGGAAAAACTATGAGTATATTAGTTGGATCCTATGGTAATTCTCTCCTAGTCTGAGATCCTTTACTATGTTAAACGCAGGACCAACCTTATGATGAGGGCCTTCTGCGAGCGGGCAAAGGTAGGGGAGATTGCCAGTGATAGGTATTTCATTACTTCAGGTAATGTCTTACGTACATCTTTCCAGCTCTATGGTGACGAACCCTTACCGGCGGGAGCCAAACCTAGGCACGTCACTGTGATCGTGAACCCGACTTCCAAAAACGGGCAAGTTTTGTTTTCGGCAATGCTCGGTAACACCACGACCGATTATAAATCTGAGTTGTGCATCAAATGCAGAAAGGTAGATTTCAGATCACTGTGCGCCTACAATTGCGTTGTTTGGCATATTTGTTACTTTGCCTTCGTTAGTTGATTATGGCAATTTCGTGTGTGTTCACTATTCGTTAACAGTAAATTAGATCCGTACACAGCCTTCCGGTATTCGCTGTCCTGTCTTACTGTTCTGTTCTCTTTTAGGAAGGGAAAAACGCTGTATGAAAAATACGCCGCTCCACTTTTTCATCTGGCTGGTATTAGGGTCAGCTACTTTCAGGTAACTACAATTTTGCTCCTCTATTTAAAGAAGCAAGTGGCAAGACGTACAGTTCATGTGTTTTACTTTCGAACTGTGCAGACTGAACATGAAGGCCAAGCGAAAAGCTTGATGGAAGTGCTGGACAACACTGATGCTGTCGTCATAGCTGGTGGAGATGGCACGCTACACGAGGTATTTGCCGCCTTTCACCCTTGAACGTCTTAACCTTGAGTAATTCACATGAGAAATTTCTAATTCAGAGATACCTTTACCTGACTTCTTCGCAGGCAATCACCGGGCTGATGTCTCGAGATGACTTCGTGAGTCCTTTTCAAGCAAAAAAAAAAAAACTTGCAATATTCTGTGCAGTTTTATCATAAGACCCACACGGCTTTTCAAATATAGTTTACTTGGCTGTCGTTAGATTGAGGAAATGAGTTTAAGAACATTAGCATTTAAAGCCCATAGTTGTCAGTGCCTTTAAAAGCAAAAGCAGAAATTGTTCAGTTGTATGGGTAAATGAAAAAGTAGTCACAACAGTGGATGGTCTGGTTTTCTCATAGTGGCAGATATCTGATCATGTAGGCCATGTGCATCGGTTTATGATGTAAAAAATGGCAGGTTACTCTATAACGGTGCACGAGTGCGCTCTGACCAGCGTACGTGCTCTCGGGGGGACAGCGGTGCTTGATCAACCTGGCCACTCGGGCTGCAGAAGCACCCGCCTTCTAGAACTGTGGATGCCACCCACCTTTATTTTGTTGTAATTTAGTTCGGCTCAACAAAACGTCTGCCATCTCTTCATCTGGTTGGCTGGTGACACATGAGAGGGAACCAGACGTCTATTTTTCTTTCCTCCCCCCTCCCCCCGCGTGTTTTTTTTGGGGTTGAAGATGGGGTTTCCAAAAGCAAGGGTAGCCGTTGAGATGGCATCCACACTATGCTTGGTTACAACTCAAGAACGGCACCACCTTATGTAGTGTATCACTCCGCCAAAGCGCCGGACCCGTGACGTCAGTGCGTGCGCGTTTTGAAAGGGGTTTGCTATGAATGCGTGATATCGTCTGCCTTGTCTCACGCAGTTTGTTTGTCGTCACTGAAGTCGTTTATAAGCATATTAAGTCCAAAAAATCACGGGAACGGCTCACGCCATGTTCAAAATATTCCCAGTAACGCCCTACTTGCGCCGCGCGGAGAAACATCCGGCTACGGTGATAAGGCACAGCGGCAACTTCCGGTGCCGTTCTTAAGTTGTCACCGAGTATAGTATTTTTTATTCATTAAAGGTTGCCAACACTCAATACAAAGGTGCATTTAGATGTTGCTTACTGGCTGACAACAATACTTGACAGGCAACAGCGTGCAAGTTGTTTCCCATGGGTGTCATACCAACTGGAAAAACCAACTCCCTTGCCAAGCTGTTAAATTGGGAACCAGGCATCAGTGAAGCAAGGTAAGAAAGCAAAAAAAGAGAAAAGTTTAGTACATATAACTTTCTGAAGCCTAGGTAATGTTATCACACAGTTCGCAGCAAAACACGACGCGTAACCATGCAGGTGGGTCGCTCTTTCTGCAATGGCTGTTGTTACCGAGCAGCTTTCAAAGATGGACGTGATAAAAGCAGAGGTAAGGCTGCTTTGAGATGCAAGGTGATTAGCCGCCTTTTACGCTGTTTCACTCTTAAATGTTCACTTCCAGCTCAGAAGCAGAGAAGGTGAGGAGGAAGAATTGAAGACAGTTTACTCCCTCGGACGCCTAGAAGAGGGCGCATTTCACGGCCTCATCTCTTCAATACCAAAGTAGGTATGCTTGTGTGTGCTGCCTCAGTTGTATCTACACGATTATCAGGTCACTGCAAGAGCACAGAGATCAGTTGTGTCAACGTTATTACAAAAGCTGGCCATGCTGTCGGTCAATTGAAAGTGGCTCTAAATGCCATTGTAGTCGCTCGAGCATGACAGCATGCTCAGGAAAGAAAATACAGAGCACAAAAATGAACGAGCTAGAGCAGAATATAGTAGAGGTACCACACATCGTGCAAACTGGGACTCAGTGGTTAACGAGATAGTTATAACAGATATTTGTAGACGAGGGGAGAGGAATCTTCGTTCTCTTTCAGGGACGTCTTATTAACTGATAAAGCTGCATTTAAAGGGACGGACAACCGATTTTTGTCACGTATATGTTCTCTAGCTCGTATGAAAGCCAGCATTTTATATAGCCCGGTAACCACAAGCAATTTCTAAACAAATTGGCGGAAATAATTTAAATTTGGCAGCAAACTTCCTGAAATCGGGAGGGTGGCGGTTCGTAGTGTTGAAACTTGACACTACAATATGTGTCCCTGTCACATGACCTGCAAACCTAGCAGCTACTGTAACTGCTCATACGTTTATTTACGTATTGAAAACCTTTTTAACACAAGTATTTGTACAAGGTTAAATTGTATATGTAAATTTCTAAACATTATTTTGAAAATTTTAAAGACACGCCACCTTCCGTAGCTGGGTTGCGCTCACTGTGGCTAACTGAGCCTGCATGCCCAGAATCAACGGCAGCGTTCAGTAAACAGACCACGTGAAGGAGCTTTGACGGTTCTGCCCGAGTCAGGGGCGTTTATTCTGCCAAAATATTTGATTTCAGTTTCCAGATACGTCAACGGCAGCTCAAAATAAAAAAAACGTCGCACCTGGGGAGAATCAAACTTCCCACCTCCACAACGTCAAGCCAGATTCTACCTATCGTCTATCCCAACAGATCGCGCATTCATGCAAAATAGACCGTTTCATTAAAAAAAACTCATAAAGGAACAGGAAAGCCTGCGATTCAAACTTTTATAACTGGGGACAAGTTTTTAAATATCATTTTTCATTGCGCATACAGACAGAAGTATGTTGCTGAGCTACTGTATGTCATGGTTGACAGCATTATTTTTGGGAGGGACACATACGGCTCGTAGATCTAAAAATTTCGATTTAAAAAGTTGTAGGGCGTTATCAGCAAAACCGTTTCTCGTCAAGGTGCTTTAAGTGATGCCCTTTCATTTGGTATAGAGAATATATACTCGACAAAAATCGGTTGTCTGTCCCTTTAAAAGGCCCATACTTACACCGTTGTTTCCAATCGTGTCCTATTTTCACACTTTGTGCGCTTTAAGGATAGATGCGTAGTAGGTGGCTTCTCTGAGGTAGCCCTCTATGTTTTTTTTCTAAGCAATTCCAGAAGCTTCTTTCAAGGTGTGGTTCATTTAGGGCCACAGGGAAGCGAAAGTGTTGGCACTAGGAAAGTTGTGCATTTGAATGGCTGTGTTCAGGTGTACTGGTAATTAATAGCTGTATTTTCCCCAGGTATTGGTATTTTGGGCCTCTCAAAGCAAGAGCTGCATTATTCTTTGGAGTACTGAAGGTATGGTATTATTTTTCAGTCTTCTGTGCAGGGCCTGTTAAGCTATTGTAGTTGCTGTGTCGTCATTAATAGTACCCGGTGTGTAATGTGAAGTTCAGATTCAGACATGCTGAAGTGACCATTCTTTGTGGAGTTCAGATGCAGACATGCTGAAGTCCCCATTCTTATTAATGCAGATCTGAGCAACTGTTGTAGCTCTTGTTAAATATGTCAGTAGCATACTTTTTCTTTGCTATACACCAATCGCTCTGACATAGATGTCATGAAGGCATTGCGAGTGCCCATGATTACCTCATCTTGCAGCAAAAGGTCTACACGGTGAAATTGTGCAATATTTTCACAATATTCTAATTCCTCCCCCCCCCCCCCCCCCCCAGTGTCAGCAATTTTGTTCACAAAATTAAGCTTCCATTTGTTTTTACTCAGTGGTGGTAGCACACTAAACTTGAAAAAAATTTGTTTTGCACGTTGTTGCCGAACACATGCAAATAGGCCTTAAATCGCGGAAATAGAGGAAGCGCTTAACACTTGTGACCTTTGGTTGCGGCATTGCTTCGTCTCCGAGACGAACCAATTTGCGCTGCATTACACCACACTCTATACTTTTCAATAATCAGTCATTTAAAACCACCACCTGTAGAGTTTTATAGCATTTGTAACTGTGCCAGCAGATGGCGACACTGTGGTCAATGTCATGCCTTTACCCATATTCTAAACACCATCATTTTTTCCTTTCAAACCATGACAGAAAGACAAAAAGCATGGGTTTGGGAAACTGCACTATATACGCTATATGCGGGCTTTTATAATAGTTTTGACGTTGCTCCTTCCAGCTTGGTGAATGAGTTCTGCTGCTGTGCACGAGGTCGCGGGTTCGATTCCCGGCTGTGGCGGCCGCTTTTCTGATGGAGGCGAAACGCAAAAACGCCCGTGTGTTTGAGATTTCGGCGCACGTTAAAGATCCCCAGGTGGTCAAAATTAATCCGGAGCCCTCCACTACGGCGTGCCTCATCGCCTGCGTTGCGTCGGCGTGTTAAACCCTACAATCAGTAATCAGCTTGGTGAATGAAGTATTGTGTGAAGGAAAGTTTGACATCCACCTGAATGCAGCCGTACGGCTACAAAGGAAAGCTATACTGCTTCCTCAGAAACTTCGCAGCTGAAAAAAATTCTGGTCCAGGATTCGAACCCAGGACCACTGCTTAACCGAAGCAGTCGCTCTACCAACTGAGCTAACCAGGAGGCTAGTCGCTTGTAGCGCAAGAGCGAATTGATCAACAACTCGAAGTAAAGGACAGCTGTTAATCGACCAGATTTAGGGTGAATCCCCAAGGTGGAGTAAGTTTCTGCGAAGGAAAGTTTGACATCCACCTGTCACACATTATTGTTTGTAGCTCTCCTGCATTTGACATTTTTGCCTGGTGTTGCCTATTTCTTTTCCCCCTTGCTTTCAACTCTATGCACTTCCCCGATATTACAATTTTGTACCAGGGCCTGCCTGAGACGACAGTGGCCCGGCTGTCCTACTGCGAACCGTGCAGTGGCTGCTCTCGCTGCTACAACCAAAACGCACTTGGAGAAGCACAGCAACAGCCAAGGCGTCGCTGGTGGTCTTCACTCATCCACAGAGCAGCGCCACAGCAAGGTAAGAAAATTGCGGCAGGGTTCGCACAGGTCCTTGAAAACCTTGAAAACCCTTGAATTTAGAAGTGCCTATTTCAAGGCCTTGAAAGTCCTGGAATTTTTAAATGGTCCTTGAAAACCCTTGATTTTCCTGGAGAGAATCAATGGCCCTGTCTTTTCACGAGAATTTAAAGTGCTTTGTCGTGGATTTTAAGTGTTAACAAATGTAAAGAAACATTGCAACAGTCAAATTTCAGTGTATTGCGTGAAACTGCAACAAGTTTGGTGAATTTTCATTACGAGGCAACATTGCGAGCAGGCACTTCTCAATCCAATCCAGTGAAAGCCGGCTTGTGTTCTCTATCTTGCATCTTCCATCTAATCTGTGGACGCTCGCTCATTGCATGCTTGCTGTGCCTCATATGCTCCATCTGCGTTTGCGTTTACGTGCAAATGGCATTGTCCTGCCTTGCAGCAACACTCGCCGATTTAATTTCATCTGATACCCTTGCTGACAAAGCAAGAGATGCAGGCGGGATTAACTAAGTTTTGAAATAAGACAGCCTGAGCAAAACAGCAAGAAAAAAGAAAAACACCAATCATGAAATAAAAAAAGGTGGGAGAGCATTCATGAACCCGTTAGCGCCTGTCTAAATGTGCACTAATGGGCTTAGGTATTGTGCAATAAAAAAACTTTTGCACTGTGTTGAAAAAGTTATAAATAATCTCAGATAAAACATTAGATTGGGACCTTGAAAATGTGTTTTCTGGTCCTTGAAAGTCCTTGAAAACCCTTGAATTTTTGCTCTTGAAGCCTGTACGAACCCTGTGCGGGCTAGTTCCTTATACAAACGAATCAGTATGAAATTCAGTATATTGGGTATGTGCACTTGCATGCATGCATGCATGTGTGTACCTGCTCAGTCTGCAAATCACGTTATTAACAAATAAAAGTCACGTCATTGTCACTTTTGAGGGGAGGCATCAATGTCCCACTCCTTCATTGTGCTACTAAAGGGGAGGATGAAATGGTGCACGATACTTGGGGACAACTTGAGAACAGCAATGGAAGATGCGGCTACACCTAATCACCTCATCCAGATGTTCTTCCGCACGGTGCAAGGAATGCGTTGCTGCGAGTATTTTGAGCTTGACACGAGTCGTTTCCGTTATTTTTCTGGCTTTGGCTGCTTATAAACTACGGCAGTGATGACAAACAAACTACGTGAGAAAAGGCAGGCGATGTCACACACTAAGCGCAATTTCCTTTCAAAACATGTGCATGCGTTGGCAGCCTTGTCTGTTTCTTCGATGGAGTGGTGCACTACACAAGCTGGAGTCGTTCTGAACAACTTGTGCCCGGACGTACGAACTTATGTGAGAGGTGGTGCGACAGAACACTGCTGTCCGTTGTAAGGAGTGGGCCATCACGACCTGCTGCTCCCCACGTTGGTGTGTGAGGGAACTGCGATGCCACTACTGCCCTTACTGAAGGGCATTGCACCTTCCTTACCAAACACCAATGTGCTTCTTTTCTTATCATGAAAGTGTGCTTCTCAGAGGGATGTAAAGAGCTGTGGAATTCTTTATAGAAAAGGATTTAGTAGCTGTGTGAGTGAAAAAAACTGTTACCAGAGGTGTCGGAACTGTTTTTGGAGTGGAAGAGCCAGAAAAATTGTACCATAGATATCATCATCATCGTTTATTTTCATTTAGGACTCAAGTATGCGCAATATTGCAGGTGAATGGACGAAATAAATAATCCCAATCATCGAGATAAAACCAAATAAAGTAGTTTTATCCAACATCACCGGTGCTGGAGAGCACCGGAGAGCTGGAGAGTCTTTTAACACTCCACGTGAAAATCAAAGCATCAAAAGTAAATTGAATATTCTCTTTAAATCTACAGGATACCCAGTGCTACGTAACACACAGGTTCCGTCTTTACATTAAGGTGAAACATCAGCAGTGATTAAATATCAAGTTCAAGTTTATTGCAGTAATTTACACATTTGCAGTTGGGTTGTAGGGTTGTGCAGAGGAAGGTCCCAAGGCTGATGCCGTACGCAGGACCCCCATTGAAACACACAAAATAGAGAATACGAGCAACATAGCAAAAAAAGAAAACATGTACGTAACTATAGCACTAAGCATAACTATATAGATAATCATAGACTACACAACCATAGATACAACCGTAGCAATATGCAACAGATTAAAGACAACCAAAATGTAAACAACAACATAGAAGCACAAAAAAACTAAACAACCATATTACTCTAAAACGAAAGATTAGACTTCAAGCAGGTAGTTTCTAAGTAAAGTTTTAAACTTTAGAATGATTTTGTTTTTATATTGGTAAGCAATTCCAAAAGGATATAGCGGAAAATTTTATCGTGTGTTTGCCATAATTGGTTTGAACGTTAGGTAGCAAAAGATTGTTTTGGCTCGAAAAATGCGTGTTATTTGTATTACAAACTTGGAGTTCGCAACAGTGTCAAATGTCAAAACCGCAGGTTGAATTGCAGAATTATTCTGTTTGTGCAAGCGGCCATTTTTCATAATTGTTCGTCTTTCAGTCAGCGAGCTCTTGTTTGATGTGGCACCTGCGGAAAGTCTACAGGTGCCCTATGACTTTCCCCCATTTGTACATTAGACGGAGCCGTCACTCCCCCTGCACCCCCTGTTCCAACGCCCCTGACTGTTACACCAGGAACGTGACCAAAAAAATTTGCATTGACTCAGAATCATAGCCAATTAACTGTCATTGGATGTGAAATTTGTCCGAAAGATTTGAATTATCTGTGAATACAAATATGTGCCTGCCTGACATCCCCGTTGGCTACAGCGTGTCATGTGGCTGCGAATGCTGCACAAAGAAAATGGAGCACTTCAATCGATAGTGTCGAACATCGTCAACCAGCACTCACAGCTTGACGTGCAGTTAGTTTTATATTGAATGAAACATCATTGTGCTTAACTTTACAGCTACAAAATGTAAACCTAAATATAGGTATAGCAAGGGAAATTGGCTGAGGCTGCTTGCCATAGTAACAGAGAGAACAACGAAAAGACGCCCAGGAGTAGGGATGATGGGGATTGTAAGTATGATCTGAATGTCTCTAATTTGCGCCGACCATGTGTACACAGAAAAGTGAACTTCAATTGCGTCAAATCGTATAAGCACTCAATTCCACTCTGCTGGTGGTTTCAGGTTCACTACATCATAAGAGATGTCAGTGAAGGATGTTGTTGGGCTAGTTGGTTTTTCATACTTAGACTGTTGCGGCTGGGCATCCCACCGCAGTCACCAAGGTTGCGACTCACATCCTAGCTTGTCACCAATGTTGGGAATCAGCCATCCCGACGCTGTCACCACTGTTGGGACTGGGCCCTCTCACCGCAGCCACCACTGTTGCGACTGGCCATCCGAGCGCAGTCACCGGTGTAGCATCATTGCCTTGCTCCGTCCGCTATCGACGCGGCGCAGAGCAGAGCGATGAAGTTCTCCAGCCGACGAAGAGTTGAAGCAACATTTATATACAGTCTGTACAAGGGTAACAACAGCGTTACATGGCTCGCCCAAAGGCGACAGCACCTCTCCACTTGGTGCCGCCGGAGAATGTCGACGATACCGTATTTACCCGATTCTAATGCGCACTTTTTTTCCAAAAAAATAGGCCGAAAAATCGCATGCGCGTTAGAATCGGATACAAAACCGTAACGGCCGAAACAGCAGAAATTTCGTCCCACCCATCGCCATCGCCATCTCAAGATGGCGCCAAAGCTTTTAGCAACGATTTTTCGGACGCAGCAAGCCTAGGCGCCTAGGCTTTTCTATCGGAGTTCACACAAATCGTCAAATCGTTTCACTTGCGCGCTTGATAACAGCAATGGCAGCATCGGCTCCCACGCGTTCAAAACGAGCGGTCGGCTCTCGGGATGGGCGTGCGAGGCCAACACCACCTAGACTGCTTGAAAAAAAAAAGTCGAGGTGGTGTTGGCGAGGCGTGGGCCACGATCCCATAGACCATGGTTGAACGTTCGTTCAGAAGTGTGGAATCGCGAACGCACTTGAAGGCACTCAGGCCGAGATGTTGTGGTCAGCGGAGAGCGACGAGGAGTGAGATGAGTGAGATTACTTCAGGAAATAAATCGCCCGTTTCTCTCGCATTCGTTTGTCTGGGTCACAAAGTCCCGTGCGCATTACAATCGGAGGTGCAAGTTTTTTCGGTTTTCTTGCCAGGAAAATCGGGTGCGCGTTAAAATCGGGGGCGCGTTAGAATCGGGTAAATACGGTAAGTGCTTTTGGGCAGGTTTTTATACCACCAAAAGTTCGTTGGAGCCCCGAGAAGTTTGAATCACACCAATCAGGACTCTTGCTGGCTGAAGTTTGAAATCCGACGAATGGTAGTGAAGCGGTTGCGTCAGCCGAGCTGCCACAATGGGGAAGGGGTGGGTGACACCCACGCTGTCTCCTCGAACCTGCCTACAGGTGTGTGGCTGCACGTTGGCTGCCAGTCGTTCACCCGATGCAGGATGGATAGGCCACTCTGCGGTGGGGCAAGTCTGGGCAAGTCGGCCGCGGGCGGTTTGGTCTGGTTTGGACGAGGCGTGAATCGGCCCCGCTGCCAGCACGTCATCCCGTGCAGGGAATTTGGGCCGGGCGCTCTGGCACAACAAGATGTAAAACTGCGTTTGAGACGGGACAGTGAAAAAGAAGAGACAGGGTGAGCACAGACTCACAGCTAGTTCATTGAAAAAAACGAAAACCTACATGCCTAAATACCCTCACTAGCACATGCGCATAAACCTAACCATCTTTATCACACGAAAGACCGGTTTAAAAATTTGTGTTCATTGCGATACAAAGATATGGATGATTCACTGATGCATTGTTTGCCATCCTTTCGAGTGTAGAAGGCTTCAGTTAGTTCTCTTGCCGCCTGTTCTTGGCTTTTGCTCACTACCGTAGTCTGATCCAGAACGGCCGAATCAACGGCTGGATAAAGATGGTTACGTTTGTGTGCATGTGCTAGTGAGGGTATATAGGTGTCTACGTTTTTTAAATAAACTGGTTGTGAGTCTGCGAACTTCCTGTCGCTTCTTTTTCACTGTCCCATCCGTGTGCTGAGATGTATTTGTGACTTTTTTAATCCGACATTGGTGTAGTGACAAAGTTTGATGGCACGCATTGTTGTACTGCAGGGGAGGCCCAGGTGGACTACAGCAAGTTGGTAAATGAAGACTGCGGATCTTGGCAGGAAGAGGTTACTGAGCACAGCCAGCTCGATGTGTCTGCAAATACGCAGAAGGTATTTCAAGTCATTTGCTCCTAACCTGCAGGGTTAGGAGCAAATGACCGTGCAGGTCTTGTTCCACTGTTTCAGGACATCAAGGGAGTGATGATTGATTGAGTTACATGCCCTGTGAACATGCTTGTTTATGCATATCGAGGTTGTAGTGGTGCATTTTGTATATGTACCGAATGCATGTTGAGTGCGGCTTCTTGAATTCAGAGCAACGTTGTAATTTCATGTATTGTGTGTCTGAGGCATGTGTAGGAGGCAGTAAGTAGTTTAGGCATGTTAAATAAGTCAGTAACATTTCTGCTGATAAGTTTTGCTCGAAGCAAGAGCAGTCAAAGCTTTTTCACTAGGCTTCTGGCCATCAGAAATTCTCCTTACTGTGCCAGCTTATGTGAGTTTACCTTGGGACGTAACGTAGAAAAAAAAAAAAGGCTGATGATTACTATACTCGCTAATGCAAAAGTTGTGCGCAGCGCGAATTGCGGTCTTCTCGGTCATGGCGCATAGCTGCTGCGTTTCAGGAAGTGATCGTGTGATGAGTGAATGCACGGCGATGTGCGCTACTCTGCCATTAACTCGTAGCACGTCACTGCCACCGAGCATGTTCTTGTAAATCATGTTTGAACATCCCGCGCAAATGTCAGCGATGGTTAGCCTCTGCGTTGGTGGTGCAAACTGCATCTCAGGAAGTGAAGACATCATTGTCGAGTGCACGGCAGCATGCGCTGCCATGGCGTCATCTCACATCGCGTTACCACCGCGCAGCATATCTCACTGGCTCCCCCTCTCACTTTCGCCATGCGTCACTGCCGAGGAGCATCTCGCGCCGCTTCGGCATACCGCCCTCCCCCTCCCACCTTTGCCACACTCCTCCTCCATTTTCTTTCTGTCTTCTGTTCTCCCTTCATTCGATCGGTAACAAGAACAATGATGCCATCAAACCACAGTAGCACACGCCAAAATGCTGTGCTACGGTAGGAAATAATTTCAGGTGTCACTTTGGCTGTTGTTGTCACCAGTCTTTCTTCCATACCTTATCAGTTGGAATAACAAAAAAAATTGGCCACGTATCTGCTCCTTTTGTTGCAAATGACGTCAAAAGACGATAGTCTTTATCGAGTTTTGCCAAGTAAATGCCTCCCTTCGCTTTCCCGCTCACCTCTCATGTTGTTCCTCTTGTGTCACGCTCCTCCCAAGGTAATGACGCCACAGGTTTGCTTAACTCATTTTAAATTTCCCGCGTTCCACTGCTCCAAACCGGGTGTCTCGATGCCAACGCTGCCGTACGGCGAAGACGCGCATGAATCGAGGTGCCCTACTTCCACGTTTATAGAACCGCGTTTTCCTAGTCCACGTGCGTTCCAAGCAGAACGTGGAATCTATCTAGTGGAACCTTTCGTAGCTGTTGCCACTTGATTTCTTAAAATTCCGCCTGAAGCTATATGGCGCGGACGATTGCAGGCGACGGCGGAGTGATATCTTTTTCTTCAGTTGATGAAGTATTTAATCTCGCCAAAATCAAACATGTACGATTTTTTATAAAGGAACGCTGCAAATATCACTTCTGTATTAATTTGTTGTCTTATATATGCGTAATGTCTTGTTGTTCTTCAACAATATTGACAAGTATGAACATTACACCGGAATTAGACGGGCACATTTAGCTGTGACTATATACGACTATTGCGCAGGCATTGTTTTACTTTGGCCGGGTGGCTGAATCGAATCACAGACAGACAGACAGACAGACAGACAGACAGACAGACAGACAGACATACAGACAGACCAAAATTTCTGGGTTTAAGTAGCCCAAGAAAGACTGTCGTCTTTAAAAAACCAGAAGCAGCTAAAATTTGAAAGTAGAGTGAGGGCAGACATTCAGAATGTTGGGTATGTCTGCTCTTATCGTACATCTTATTTTTAGTGCCATTTATTTTTTTGTTTTTGTGTTTTCTTTTTGTAGCACTGAACCAACCTGCCTTTTTACTTGGTGTTTTCTGCTTGTCAGTACATATTTGTTATCTGATTATGTATCTATAGAAAAACTTACTTGGCTGCAGTTGTCAGGGGTCCTGCTTCAACAGCTTGTCAGTATTTGTGTCTTGATTATTCATGTCCAGAGCATTTCATATCAGCTAACATGAGAGCTGCAGGTTAAAGCTATTTTCTTCTAATGTGGACCACGTGCTTCACTTAGTACAATGTCTGTTCTATTTCAGGATGTGCAAGCATTGATATTAAAAGCCAGCCCCCCACTCTCTGGAAGAAGACAACTGTTTTCTGAATGGTAGCTTTTCTTTTGCATATGGTTTGAACTTTTCCTAGAACAAAAATCAATAAAACTCTGTTAACTAAATCATCCAGGGTCTACAACACAGATTAGAATCATAAAAGTTGTCTTAAATGGAAAAGCTCTATGGTAAGGTGAGCCTTGAACTTTGAGTTTTGAACATTTAGAATAATCGTGAATTCCAGTTGCTTTGTAAATTATTCTTACCCTTAGAAAAGGCAATGCGCTATTTAGAAAGCTCACAGATTAATGTTTAGTTTCCACTTACACCTCTGAGAGGTGTTTTTTTTTATTTAGTTCTGCTGAGTGCTTGCCATAACCTTATTAAGATAAGCATGTAAAACATGCATGGATAGAGTTTGGTATTAAAGCAGAAAATACCTTCAAGCAACTGAGTTCAAGTTACTGACATTTGACGAGTTGGGTGGCATCAGTGACAAAATCTGGCTGCATCAACTCAGTGCAGCTACTGCATATGGGAAAAAAAAAGGGGGAGAAATATGTTAAGGAAACATCTTTTTATAATGGATGCAAAGGATCCACACACCACTTATCATAGCAACTAGACAATTGTGCTAGACTCTCTCTTATCCAAGAAAATCGCTGGAAAAGTGGTTGTTCAGCTAGGATCTGCAAAGTAGGTGTTCCTAACACCTTGTTTTTAGAAAGAAATTTGAGCTTTGCAGAGGTAAACACCGAAGTATATTTCAGAATCTGTGTACTCTTCTTATTTCTTTTCATGAAAAAATGACATTGTGGTACGAAGCCTTCAAAGGCACTCCGGAGAGATGAGCAACGCAAATCCTCCATTGCACCAAATCTTGGCCAGAGAAGCTGTTGTGGACTACTCCAGTGGATCCCAGGCAAGTCCCTAACCTATACGTTCCAGCAAACTTGTTGTTGCAATTCTGTGGCTATGGACCTGCAGCTCGTAGTGGCTGCTCTAAGCTGACGCAAAAGCCACTAGTCAGCAGATTCCATTGCATGTAGCTACGATTCAAAAGTTGTCAGCCCCACACAACACCCTGGACCACATTGTCTTCCCAAGGGGTCATTGGGCACTCTGCAGGGACATGTCGCGCCTCCTACTAAGCTTTCTTCAGGAGACGAAACTGGCGAACTCGTGGTGAAAGGACCCTGACATAGACTAATTAGGAGGAGCTTGGGCGGAGCAGTAACCAGCATATCCAGCCAGGCTACACCCTGCCTGGTCCCACTCAACAACCACCACATCTTTAATGAGGGCTGTCAAACCCCAGATGAGTCTCTGAAGTGCTGCATTGTGTATGGAAAGAACCACTGCTCTGTGTTTCTTTTTTTTTTTTTTTTTACTGTACACTCCAGACCGCAAAACTGACATTGTCACAAAGTGCGAACATTCTGCTAGTTTCTCCGCCCAGCAAGTTGTGTTGTTAGTTTGATTTCCCACTGTACACTTGCGCTGTCTGAAAAGGTTAGAAGCATAAAGGTGCGTGCAAGAAAACTAATGAGCGACTTTCTAAGCGTAAAAACAATTACTTTGACAGTAGGTAACCTTCCAGAGTCAAACGTTGTGGTTTCGCAAGGTGCTGACACCTCATCCGTGGTTGAGAACCACTTGCACAGGGATTTGAGCTAGGTGCCGTGCCAAGTACTTGGTTGCAGAACCATGGGCTGTTAAGAGCTGCCCATTGTGTGTGTGCTAAGTGAATAAAACATTGTGTCCCACTGTCTTATAAAACTGGAGCAGCTTTTGCATTGGTGCCCAAAATAGCCACTTTGTCAGAAGTTAGCATTCAAACTTTCTGAACTTACTGTTGGTCAAAATATCATTTGCCAAGCCTGTATGAGCTCTTGCAAGTAGCTGGTTCACACCCTTTAAGATTCTCTATATAATTTAGAAAGCCAATATCCTAAACTGCGCACTCACAGGGCCGTTATAGCTCCTCAAAAATCTGTCAAAACAATAAACTAATGGCTAATCTCACTTGGAGCTCTATACAGTTTTGAAGTCAGTAAGACCCCAATTCTTTTATTGCGCATGTGCAAGTGAAACTGTGTTTTATTGGATTTCAGGGGAAGATGTTTGCTACAAGAAATATGCCATGTTAGTAGCAGTGTGCGAATATCAAATTTGGGACAGCAGATCAAATATGAATCGTAAAAGCCGACTGCGAATTGAACTGAATATTTTCAGATGGGATTATCTTTGCTTTAGTGTACATAGAGGTTCTAAGACGTAGCTACAAAAAAGAGAAGAGGATACCGTAAGCAGTCAGGACGTAGCACATCTGAGTGTTCATGTAGTAGCGCTTGACAACAAAATGGTGCAAGAAGTTAAAAAACTTCACAAGGTGGCAAAGCAAGGGAATAAAAAATAGATCTACCGGGTGTGCGAGGTATTTGAAAACGCTATTCCTTATCGCCATACACACCAGAAGCCTTCATATATATCTAGGCGTATGGTTTGTTGTTTGGCAACCCCTTATCATTCATACTGCGCACCACAGCGACTTGGAAATTGCCAACTTTCTGAAATTAGCGAGGTCTTTCGTGTACAAGGTGCGGACAGAACTGATGTGTTGTGGCGGTGACGTGGTATCTGTGGCGAAAAGGAACAAGCACAGTTAGCGGTCAGACATCGTCCGAACCCCTTAATTTCTCCGGCGGTGGTGTTATCCGTTGTCCACAATGAGGGTGACGTCACGCCGCCACACGTGTTTTGCGGGACTCCGCGTTAATGATGCCGGTTACGTGGATGTGCTTGTCACTGTTGTAAAGCCATGGGATAGCTAGTGTTTCTAAAAGAAGACCATATGTATTTCAGCCAGTTCGTCTCCTGTCCACACTGCCTGCATCATGCAATAGTGGCATGGCTGACAACTTTTGCGACCCCGTCACTCCCAACTTGTGGCCTCGTAGTTCTACAGGTTTAAATCCGCTCACCTACTATGTCTGCGGCGTCGTTGAGAGAGAGGCCAACAAAGGGCCGCATAATACAAAATACCCGCTGACGGCCACCATTTCTCACTCAATGGCCAACATCTAGGAGCACCTGATCCATACATGCAGGAGTCTGCAAAGCTGAATCAAATCGCTTGTTGCTGCCGATGGTGGATTCATTGAGTAGTTATGGAAATAAACCATAAGAGAAGTACTTCCCAAGGTTTGGTGAAAATATGTCTGATTTTGCTGGAGATAGTATTCTGTTATGTCTTACGGCAATGTTCTGTTCTCAAATACCTCGTGCACCTTGTACATAGCCATTGATCTGTGCGGGTTTCTCAATATGCTGTGAATATGGGCACACTAGTGGCTGGTACAACCTTACTACAAGCCAACTAATGATAGCAGTTGATTCCTCACACATGCCACTGTATTGACAGGAAGCTTTGGCTTATGAATTTACGCAAGTAGTGTTCACTTCCGCTAACATCCACCGGAGTTAGCAGATGATTCGTGCAAGGCTTACGTGCGTTCGGTCTCTTGCAATGCTGTGGAGTCATGCGAGAAAGCCAACTGAAAGGGGCATGCCATGCGGCAAAGTTTAGAGGCTGAGTGGCAAAAAATATATCATCCGTAAATTAGTGGTGTGTTCACTTTGGAACACACTTCACAAGGATCTCTTAATGAATTACCAGCGAGCCTTTCTCAAAATCAGTTTAATGGTCCACCGTGGCTTTGGCTGTATCGCTGCGGTCAAGGTAGCAACAAAGGATGCCAGGGTGCAGCCGGCTTCACTGGGCAGCTGTTTGCGTTTCCAGTAGTCTGCATAATCAGCAGGCTACTTTTTTGCATGACGTGCATTGACATCGTGCTGAGTGCATCCACAGAGGCCAAAACCTAAACATGGGCACGCAAGCGCAGGAAGTGCGTTGTGCTACTCAATGACATCAAGTGGCATTTTAGAGGTCACCTATCACTCAGGTGGCATGACAGTATGTCCTCGAGACCTATAGCCAGTGTAGTTTTAAGGAGGTTAGATTTTAACTGCAAGCTGTATGAAAATGATGATAAGAAAAGCACCAAGGAATGGTAGAAGGAGGAATAAACTCTATGTGGCAAAACTGTGGTAGCTCGAGCCATTTCTCCCTTGGGCGAATTGATCTGGCTGCTGTTCAGGCTTGGAAGACCAGTGCTTTGTGGTCCTCCGTGTTCCCCGCCCCCCCCCCCCCCCCCAACTGATCACTGATGAAGAATGGGCAATCGGTTGATGCCGGAATAGGGTGTTTGGGCATGTAACTCTAATGGCACATTGCTCTGTTTGGTACCAGACACTGGTAAGCCTAGTGTGCCTATCTTGGTACGTCCTCACTTATTTCCGCTAGCACTCATTATGAATTCAAGTTGATGTTCAGCCAGTTTAGCCATCAGCCTTACTGAAAGTGCAGCAACATCATGCCAGTCCCTTGCTCTTGTGGACATAATATGCAACTCTAGAAGAACGGCTTGTAGTTGGTACTTTATATAAAAGCAGAATGGTGCTAAATAGTATTTATAGATGTAAATACAGACACAATCAAACACAGAAACTGGAGATGCTGTGATGGTATGCCATGACAGCCGTAATATGCTTCACATTTTTAAGTTTGTGCTTTTACTTTTCATGGCCCCCTACCTGCATAGTTATCATGTTTGTCATGTTTAAGCTTTTATTCATGCCATCTGTGTGTATCAATAGACCATTTTTGAGAAGTTAGTTCTGCATAAACTTGGGACGATCGATGCATGTGAGCTAGCACTGCTTACCGGGGGATGCGTTGAAAGGTGGCGGTTGCCGCAACCATGTACTTTCGCCGCACTTTCTAACGAACTGATTGTCTATGAGTTTACCTGATTAACACGTTCGTTTTGTGCAGTGGTGCGCCTTATACACCTGTGCGACTTATGTACGTGTTTTTTTTTTAAACTGTCATTTTGTGGGGGGTGCAACTTATACAAAAATGCAACTTATAGACCAGTAAATACGATATGTAAACGTGTGCCATTAAAGCCAGTATTCAAAAAACAGTAACTAATGAATTTTTGTTAAATATCTTAGATGCACTTGTCTGCCTGAAGCTGTGGGTGGACTGCAGCATGTGGCACTGTTTTTTTCTTAAAAAGTACAAGTTTTACATGATGAATGCATTCCTTCATTCCTTCATTCATTCCTTGCCCTGTTTCTTTCTCCATAGCATGGTGGTGCAGACAGCACGAAGACCGTGTGCATAGACTCAGTGGAGTACAGGGCAGATCGGCTACATCTCAAGCTTGTCCCAAGCATTCTGAACGTGTACCGTTGTGTAAATTGCCAATAGACTGTGGCCTGATCATTGTTGGTGGCTTTATGCCCGTAACATTCAGCCTGTGCAGTAATAAAAATGCTGGCAGTTGGTTGTGCAGAGATTTTTGTGTCGCACGAGTTCTGCCTCAGCTTCAAGCGTGAGCTGAACACCATTCACTGTGAAGTGGGTTTTAAAGCCTGCTTCTAAACTATGCATACCAGGGTGCCTGGGAATACTTGACAACTTTTTCAGGGAAGATTTGTGCAGGCTAACTGTGTATAGGCTCAGTGTTGTGTTAAGCCATGCCAGTGGGTTTTTTTTGTTTGTTTGTTTGTTTTTTGTGTTTTTGTTTTTCCTGCCCACTTCTTTCTAGTGCCTGTTTTTCCTACATCACTGACCCCTAGCAGAGAAGCATGTAGGCAATTGCAAACGCCAGCAAAACTCTGCTTTTTCAATGAAGAGCCTTCTCTCTATCCCTTTCTTCAGTATTTTTAGTCTTTTATTCATAGTTGGGCAGCTTCCGTGATAATCTGACTGTGCGTATCCATATTAAACAGCTGTGACAAAACACAAAAGTGCATTCTGCTGTGACCTGTGGAATAAGATGACAGCAACGTAACTTCAAGTTATATCTATCTAATGCCACTAAATCACTGGAAAGGTGGCATTGCTTTGAGGGTACGCTACTTTCTCTGACACGCCTGCAACTGAGTCCCTGCTTAGTGTCTGTCGAAGAAGTAGTGCGCACATACTGCGAGGCTACCACCCTTGCCTGCAGTTTGTAATATAGTAGCTTGAATTTTATAATGTCAACATAGGGTTTTCAGTAAGCATGTTTTCAACATGCGTTGTAAAGAGAATGCAAAGGAGTGCTAGCAGGGCAGTTAGGTGCATGCTTGTCACACACTGGAGTGGGGCAATCTACTACACTGAATGCAAACTGCATTGATGAGCTTGTACCTGATCCCCTAAAAGGGCAACTGACATCAACAGTGCCAGGTATGCTGGGAGCCTCTGGCCTCATATCACTGGCACAGCTGCCAGGAAATCGTATACACGAATGAGGGGAATGTAGGGAAAAAAATGTTCGTTCACATTGTGTGGGAGGGTGTGCATTCCTTTCTGTCCACTGAAGGAATGTATGCCAAACATTCTTGAAGCTCGGATTGTGTCACGCAAAATTGCATGCTTGCTTGCAGTTGCTTCCAGCACTCCCTCCCTGCACGCCAATTACCTTAAGTGCATCGCCTCTAATATTCAACTTTTGATGGAGGCGAAATGCGAAAACGCCCGTGTCTTCGAGATTTAGGCGCACGTTAAAGATAAGTTAAAGATCCCCGGGTGGTCCAAATTAATCAGGAGCCTTCCACTACAGCGCGCCTCATCGCCTGTGTTGCGTCAGCGTGTTAAACTTCATAATCAATCAATTTAATACAGTTGAACCTCGATGTAACGAAATCGGTAAAACTCGTAGTTTACTTCGTTAAATTTCGCTACTTTGAAATTCGAGGTTAAAATGAAGTGTCAACCGCGTGAAGCGGTTCCTGCAAAATGAAAACGTGGCGCGCATACACGGCTGCGCATTAATCGTCTACGCGGGCATCAACGTGAACCACGTGGAGCGTTTTCTGCACGTAAAAACGCGCCTAGCGAGCCACAGGCGCGCTGACGCAGCCGCGGAGGAGACCACCCGCGGTAGCTCCAGCGAGCGCTTCTAACCGCTCGCTGAAACGCAACACGAGGGACAAACGAAGTTGTTCATGCGGGGAAAAAAGCTGATAATGTGAGCGAAAAGTGCACTGTAAAACGTCATACGCAGTCATCCACACCTCTTTACTGACTCTACCTGTCCAACCTGCGGGCCACTCGACACTCACTACCATTCCCTCTTCGAATTCCCCGCAGACCCGTACCCCCCCCCCCCCCCCGTTCCCTCCCCTTACTACTGGGAGCAGATGTGTGACCCGGGGGAGTCAGGCCAAGTCCTGACCACCTCCCGGGCCCTGGCGGTCGCGGCGACCCTGTGGGCCTCCTCCACTCCAAAAACCTGATCCCGATGTACGAAGAAAACGTAGTCCTTCCTTCCTTCATACGCGCCGCTTAGGAAAGCGCCATAAAAAAAACTCCCCCCACCTCCCCGAAGGGGATCGTGCGGAAATGCGAATGCATTGGGTGCACCGATGAGTGCGCTGCGGCAAGCAGTCACGGAGAGAGGCGCGCGCTCCACTGCATTTATATATATTTTTCCGAGCGCAGCGAGCGGAGAGAGGGTACGCGGAGAGGAGAGAGAGACCCGCGCAACACGCCTGCCCCGCGCGCGAGCTCTCTCCGCCGAGCTCCGCGATGCGAGCGCCCTCACACGCCCGAGCGCGCTCCTCCTCTCCACTCACTCTCCGCTACTCCGCCCGAGCTCCGCGATGCGAGCGCCCTCACACGCCCGAGCGCGCTCCTCCTCTCCACTCACTCTCCGCTACTCCCGCCCGAGCTACCCGTGCTCCGGTTGCTAGGCGCGCCACAGCTGTTGCTAGGCGCACGCCGGCCAACGCACGACAACCCCCGACTAAGAAATGCATTCGCATTTTAAAAAAAACCTCCGTCGCATGCCCCCGCGCGAGGGACACGAGTAAATGCAGAGCATTGGGGGTGGTGACGTGGCGTAGGTTGTGGTAGTTGGCGGTGGTAGTTGTAGTTGTTGTTGTAGGGGTTGGGTAGTTGGGTTGCGGGACGAGAGAGAGAGAGAGACGAGAGACGTAAGTACGTAACGTGTTATTTATTGCCATCGTTTGCACCCCACCCTCTCTGCGGGGCAATCGGTTGGATCTTTATTATTATTCTTTCCTTTCTTTTCTTTTCTTTCTTATTATCCCTCTCGGGAGGGCAGTGCGCCATCGTCGAAGTTCATAAGCGATGGAAGCAACACCTTCAACCAGTACCGCGACGCGAGCCAACGTCAGCGTTGCAGTACCAGTTCAAGACATCGTGCCATCCTCTTCATCGACGGCGGCAGAAGACAAGGCGGCGAGACGGCACGCTGCCGACGCCGAACTCCGTGCACGAGTAGCCGCGGCCAAACGTCAACATCGGGTCGCGGATCCTTTGCCTTGGCAACGAGATATTCGTAGCGCGCGCAGTAGAGGGAGAGGAGGTAGCACCCGCTGCTGCAACGCCTCTTTCAGCGCCGGAGCACGCGCATGCGCGCCCGCACCTATTGTTGAGAGCGAGGAGGAGCGGGGGAGGGGCGCACGTGCTGGCTGGCTGCGGACGCCGAGTTACGGACGCATAACATCGTGAGTTAAAGAAATGCTCTGCATTTAAAACTCCGCTGCGGGAGCTACAAAATTTACGTTTCGGAAGAAGCACCACGAAGGTACGAAGTGTAGCTCCTTTTTCAGAAAACACGTGCCAAAAATCCACCCCGTTCAATAATGAACAGCCTAGATGACCTTATAATCGCTTACTTGTGCACAGGTAAGGAGAAAAGCACCAACATATGCATCACCTCACCACTTACGAACAGCGAAATAACAATGCACGCGTGCCACGGGCTGCCTGTGCGCGTCGTAAAAAAAAAAAAAAAAAAAGGAAGCTGCTTAGCTCAGCTAACCTTGGATATGCAAAGCAAAAAAGCAAAAGCTTGCCTTGGCCTGGTTGAGCCTCGGTTTCACTTGGTTAACATTTGATGTAGCTGTATTGCCGACCACGGCTCAACGCCGTTCGGTTCCGTGCAACGCTCACAGAAGGAGGCCCGGCCTCGCTTTCATTCTCGGCAAACGCGGCGTTTCTCTTTCACGGCGAACGCGGCGCATGATGAGTCACATCACGCGAGACATACGCGAGACGCCCCAGCGCCGCATGCGTGGGAGGCTGTGGGTTTGGTCGGCTGTCGATCAGCTGAGCGGCCGCGATTGTGCAGAACAACTTAGCGCCGCCAGCGGGCCCTGAGAATCACGCGATGCGCTTCGAGGGGTGAGTCGCCGGGGGTGTGTCTCCGGTCAAAAGGTCACCTTGCGCATCCTCCAAGAAATCGCAGGACGAAAGTAGTAAAGCCTTGCTTTAAAAAACGCGCGCTCAAGGCTCATTAAGAGCCACAAATGCTTTGCCGAGCATGCTTGCCGGAATGACGGAACCAACTAGCACGAGCGAGCTCGAACGAAGGCCAAAGCGGCGGCATGGGCGCACTTGTAGACAAGGGGCTCGCTCACGTACTCCGTGGCTCGCTGCATCCGCGGAATTGGGCGGCCCGAGTCGCCGTTCGCGATTTATAGAGACCCCGTTTCGGCGCTTGCATCTCCCAAAATTTACATCGACAACCAGAATTTCGTGCCTATAGTTCTACATGAAACTTCGTTACATTGAAATTTCGGCAAACGGGACTTCATTACACAGATGGTGAAAATACATGGTGTGTGCTTCGTTACATCGGGGGTTTCGTTACATTGAAGTTCGTTACATCCAGGTTTGACTGTATTAAAAAAAATGTTGCTAACCATTTGCCGTGAACACCTGAGACCCATTGTTTGAATAATGGGTTGTTTGCTTCAACATGCCAGCACAGCACGAATTCCCTATGGGACTAGAAGGAAAGAAAAGAAATGTAGCGCGCAAAGTACAGTGGAAACTTGTCTGTGCCCTCCTTATCGCGCGTTACTTGTCCCATATCTTGAGTTGTCACATAGCTAAAGATAGTGGTGTTTAGGTGCCGCTGTCAGTGAGTATACTGAATGAGCCTCCCCTCCAGCCCCCCTTTTTTCGCTTTCACGTGCACAGACAGGGGTGGGATCGGATTTCCCTATAAAACTTGATTGTAGGGTTTAACGCGCCGACGCAACGCAGGCGATGAGGCACGCCGTAGTGGAGGGCTCCGGATTAATGTTGGCCACCTGGGGATCTTTAACGTGCGCCGAAATCTCGAATACACGGGCGTTTTCGCTTTTCGCCTCTATCAGAAAAGCGGCCGCCATGGCCGGGAATTGAACCTGTGTCCTTGAGCTCAGCCACACAACGCCTTAGCCACTGAGCCGTCGCGGCGGGTCATCACGCGTTTTGTTGGATATGAGGATGATGATGATACGGCGATGGTCACGATGTTGTTGATGATGATGATACTAGAAATAAATCAGAGCATGGGATTTACTGAAAGGCAGGACATTCCACAGTTGGGCTCCGTTACCTGCATGCTGCTACGCGGTGAAAGAGCGATTGCTCTTCTAAACAAAAAATTTCTTTTCAGAATTCATGAAAAAATATTTTGGCCTATTTTTAAGCTGGGCACAATAGTAGCGCAATAAGCTAGGCG
This sequence comes from Haemaphysalis longicornis, assembly GCF_048455015.1. Taxonomy (NCBI): domain Eukaryota; kingdom Metazoa; phylum Arthropoda; class Arachnida; order Ixodida; family Ixodidae; genus Haemaphysalis; species Haemaphysalis longicornis. The sequence goes on from NW_027526335.1 coordinate 92,737,614, forward strand.
CCAGCAATAATTTTTGCGCATTTGCGCACCGTTCGTTTTTCCACTCAATATATAAAATACAAACCGACAAACATGAGTAACCTATACAGTGAGTGATGCGAGAGCTATGTATAGCCCTCACCCGTATCTGACGCGAGCGCAATTTATAAATGACGAAATGAGGCAATAACGCGGGCGCGAAATGAGTCAGTTCGTAGCGACCTTTTTATACACGTATGTAGTTGCATTCCGCGCAATGGAATACCGCGTCTATGAACAGGTGGAAACGGAATCCTGCGCGAATAACTGTGACGGCATCAAACCCGTGGCGTGCCACAGCTGTCGCGACATCCGATCATCTCGGCTTCTGCAGACGCCAAGTCGCGCGTCCCTCGCGGAGATAAGCGTGAAATTCCGACAAACAGACATTAATCGCTTATCTGTTGGCTCTGGTGTCCGCACGAAGATTGCGGCGACGGGCATGAAACGGTCCTGTTGCATGCATCGCCCCATGGAGCCACGCGTCTGACACATGTGTTCCGTGGGGCCGTGTCATCTGCCTTCAGGTGCGCTATCGTCCGCCTACTGAGATATCGGATAACGCCCAGGACGAAAACAAAACTCGGAAAAAGAGTTTGACCCGAAGTTGTGGAGAGCCGTCGGATAAAGCCGGAGTGAACGGAGGCTGGCTGCTCAGCAACGTGGACGATCTGTCGAATTAGAGATAGATGTCTACATGTACTGCATTCCAGGGATTGCAGATTCCCACTCCACCCCCACCGCTGTTTTCTGGCGTGATTCAGAAACATTTCCGTTTATTGCTGTCGCAGCTTTCTTCCCTAATGTCCCATGTACATAAACGCAGCCACGTAGACATACATTAAATACCATATATATTTAGCCCTAGAGCCCCACACGGCGTTCCCTACCAGCGCCATTCCAAATATGAGGCTGACCAATGATGAGGCTACGACGTATCGTCGCGTTAAAAGTAACACCTGCACTTACAAAACACTTCCTGCACTCTAGCCACCCCACTTCCTACCCCGGCACCTGCAAATTCTGCCTCCAACAATGGTTTGGGTCCCTTACTTCCGTTACCGCCGCAGACCCTGAGCAGGGGGAGGGCGTGCTGGCCAGCTCTGGTCCCAACGACCAGCTCCAGCTGGTCAAGGGGGCTCGACTGGCGGCAACGGCCCAGGGACTTTTGTACTGAAAACTCCCCTCACCTCCACGGGCCCCGTCAACTGCGTCTCAACTAATTTCATTTCCTCTCATTTGTTGCATTCTTAAAGGCCCGAGGGCATTGCATAAGGGGGAGTGCGCAACAAATACAAAATTGATATAAGGAAACAATATACATTATGCAGTAATAAACACACGTATGGTAGTTTGATCAACAAAAAAACGCTTGAGCCGGGAATCAGATTTATAATAACAAAAGAAGTTTGGCGAATATAAATAATACCTACAAGCATCTCTGTTGTGATGGGTTGTTGAATGGAATCAAAGTGGGACGCCCGCTTTCCGCGGAATGATGTGCGGAGAGGTGATATACCCAAGTTTAATGTTGTGGCTAAATAATCAATGAAAGTCAGTTATCTTTTTAATGCTGATTTTAGGGCGCATGTTTATGTTAGAACATTGAAGACAGCTAATTAGTAAAAAAAAGCTAGCCCACCTTACACAATCCCTAGTATTGCTTGTGGTTCAAGAAAATTGTTCTCAAAGACGGCCCTCAAATACTTTGCCGCTCCACGTCCCCTTTCGCAGGCGCTTGATACATGGAACGCTGATAAGGGCAAACTTTAGGGACGCGCATCCGCGACTACATGCTAAATTCACGACTTTTGCAAAGTGGGCTAGCTTTATTTATGCGCAAGTTCCAATTTTGTCATCTAAATATGCGCCAACGCATCTACCAGCTCCACAGCCAAATATTATCAAAGGTGATTGTATCATGGGTGTCCGGCCGCACCAACACAGAACGGCCGCACCAACCGCATCTACCCCGCTCAGCATCCCTCGCCGAAGCACCTCCTTTGTAGCGACCCGGCCACAGTTGTCCACTTTATGTGGGCATGCCCCAAGATCTCTTCCCGAATGCAAATAGTGATGAACAGTGGGAGGATTGCTTGGGGGTGCTCGGACCTGGACGTCCAAACACTCCTGGTCACTAAGGCTGTCACCGTCGCCGCCAGACTTAAACCGGCGGCCACCACGCACCACTAAACCACAGGACTCAATGTGTTTTTCTCTCTCTCCATATCCATCCGTCTATCCATCCGTCTATCTGCCCGTCCATCCATCCATCCATCCATCCACCCATCCATTGGAGGAAGTTGTCCGAAGGAGTATCCGATTGGATGGTGGCTCTTGCTCCTGTTCGCTGGCACGGATGGAAAGGGGATCATAACGCACCCGTAAAATGCCCAACCAGCTCCGAAGCCACATCCAGGCCCTCGTCATCTCTTACGGGCATGCCCTGGAACCCAGTACCGGCGAAGAAAGCATGCGACGGTGGCTGGCCTGAATCCGCGGCAAGACGCACACCATCGTCGATGGCTCCACGGCCCTTCCCCCAGTGCCTTACTGGACTCTATCGGGGATGCTAACCTATATAGCTTCCTGGACATATGTAACCTCAACTCGATCTTTACCCACTAAGCCCCGAGGATAGAGAATAAACATAATCACAGCAACAACAAGAATGGGCATTAAAACCTGCATGTAAAAGTTCAACAGATGTTCGTTTATTAGTTTAGTAGTAGTAACTTAATTTCTTGCATGGGATGTCTGCCTGACTGCATAAATAAAGTGGCGGCAAAAGCGACATTCAGATTGCTCTTATCGTTTCTTTAAAACAGCGACGCATAAATTAGCTTAAAACACCCCGTGTATGATTGGCAATGATCCTGAGCCTTTGCTTGCTCTCTACAATCCAGCACCTCTCCTTCTCCTCCACTCTCTTTCTATGCCTCTTTCTTTCACTCTTCTATCGACCGGCTGCACGTGGATATCGTTCGGTAACATTCCACTTGCCGGCGTCAGCGAGTCTACCGCTGGCGTAGCATGTCACCGACGTGGGCCGTCGACGGAAACCTTCGCCTCTACACAGCGACGGTCGGACAGACGACAGGCGAGGCAGATTCCCGGTAGTCCGCGTCCACATAGGAGCGATGCACTTTTTATAGCCTTTCTTTCTATCAGTTTTTAGCTTTAGTCGACGATTTTTGAGACGCCTCAGACTTTGTAGCGTCGTATTCGTTACTTTTGATCAATTTGCCCGACCCGGGTTCGACAACCGAGATGTTCGGCTCAATCCGCCCTTCTCTCAGCGACTCGTATCGTTTCCGCGGAACCGGATATTGCACATCTCTCTTTCCTCTTGCGTGCCACCCAACGACTGCGATATCGTTCATTCTCACAGTTCCTCTACTAGAGCGCAACATTCAAGCGACGTCCGCGCGAGCATTCGAAGCTAATCTAACGACTTTTTCTAGACGGAGCTTGCCGATAAAAAGAGGCAACAAGAGCGCGGGCTTATCGCAGTTCCGTCGTGGCAACGCACGCGGAAGAACTCTCCGACGTCGCCTCGCTCGATCTGTCGGATTTTGTTTCCTTCCTGTGCGCGAACATGACGAAAGCTCCGGAAGGCACTTCGTGAGAGGCACGTTTTAATGCAATTACTGTTAGTGCAGTGCGAATTCGCAATAACTTACCTGCAGCGTAGCAGCTCACCTGTAGTATAGTTTCAGACATTTTTTTTAAGGCTGCAGGATCCATTGATTATTGTGATGGGCTAAATGATCCTACATAAGCTGAGAGGTCATTTCTTCGGGTATGCTTTACTCTGCTGTTGAACCCTCATTGTCATTTTTAGAATTGCCATGATGGTTTCGTACTTCAGTGTGTATGTAAAAACACTGTAAAGAATCCACAAAAATGTAATCCCCGCGGCGGTTATTATTTTTAATGGATGCTGACAGAAGTAGACCTTATCGTGATGCAGAACAATAGCACATTCATAGCCGAGTCGTTAAACGCTATTGTTACCACGTGCGCAACACACGCACAAACGAAAAAAAGTCAGCTTTACCGAAAACTCTCTGCGATTCTTCGTCATGCTCCTGTATGTGGCCTTCGTGTGTTGCATTTCGCATTATGCTTTATTCAAAATGCATTCGTAGTAAATATTAAAGTGCATGAATCGTAAAAACTTTATGGCCCACATACACAGTTGTATCGAGATTGAAATTTAGCCCATGAGAATTTATATGGAGATAGACCCGTTATGGATCAATATGACATTGTCACGTAGACAAATACGAATAGGCCTAATCAAAGTGATTTATTTGGGGCGCACTTGGGCCCGCAGACAAGAGAACAAAAGGTGACCTTGCTCGCTGCTCGGCGTCTCACACACACCCACGCGCCCAGCGTCTTCGTCAACCTCCGTCCCGCACGTGGCGATCCAGTCCACTTGGCGATCATGTGAGGGGTGGCCGGGTGTGTAGCCGATGGTTAGCGCGTCGCGGAAACACCGGCGTGCGCCTGTGGGACGAGCTTAGCTCTGAGGCGATTGGCGAGCATGCGGCAATATGGACCCATAAGGCTCCATATCAAGGGCTTAAAATCAACCTCCACACAAATTTATGCGTGGGCCTTACATTTCTATGGAGCCCGTATATGGTACCATATGAGGTTTTATACATCCTCATATGGAAACTATGATGAGTGATATGAAGCTCTCTAAAGAGCCACGTGGTTCCCATAAAGATGCACATAGGGCCCATATGGGGCTATAAATGTTTGCACAATTAAAAATATAAAGATAATTTGATACATTGGATTAAAAGTCCATAAAGTTATCATTTTTCAGGCATTGCCGTAATGAGATCTCAACCTGCGCATGAAATAAATACTATGCGAATGCACGACTGATTCCTGTGAACCACTTCCCTGAATCTGCCCATGCATGCACCACATGCACGCATGGGCAAATTACTTAGGCTTATTAAGTAAAATGAACACAATAATGTTCCCAATAAAAGTTATAACACGCATAATTTGATTATGTCCAATGGGAGACAGGACGAAAACTTCAGATTCACGAGGACACGTATTTAGAATCCTTAAACAATTCCTTACCCACTTGATGCTTGGATCACGCCGCCTCATGAGCGTAGATCTGCGCCTCTTCCACAGTATCTGAAGTGTTCTTCCTTTCTCTATCCCATCCAGTTCATCTCCAAGGTTCATTTCCCATTATAAAATCATTGATACTACTACTAAATCTTGCGGGGTAATGATACTGATCGGGCGATTTTCTATGGCACTGATTCTGACTGTTAGAATCTCTTCTGATGGATGCCACGTGAATGAAAGCGCACTCAAATTCCAATCTTGAGAGTTTAGAAGATATTTGTTTATATATAGATTGCGGGGAAAGTACCTGACGGTACATGCGCTGACGATGATAACGATGAGGTGATTTGCATGCGGCGATATTCGTATGACGTGGCTGAACTGATCGCAACAGAGTGGGGTTTCCGAGGAAATTAGAGGTTTCCATTTTGTCTCGTTGAATCGCATACGTCATTTTTTTTTTAAACAAAAGGATGAAATGTTTTGTGAGTCATGTTAGCAGGCTAGCTTGGTAATCGACCGCGCTGATGTTTTCGGACATAACGCATTCGTTGGCAAAGGTCTTTTTATTTTGTTGCAGCTTTAACGGGTGATTCAAGTCAATATCTGGACCCTCCGCGATGGCTCAGTGGCTGAGGGGTTGTGCTGCTGAGCATGAAGACGCGGGTTCGATTCCCGGCCGCGGCGGCCGCTTTTCTGATGGAGGCGAAAAGCAAAAACGTCCGTGTGCACGAGATTTCGGCGCACGTTAAAGATCCCCAGGTGGTCAAAATTAATCCGGAGCCCTCCACTACGGCGCGCCTCATCGCCTGCGTTGCGTCGGTGCGTTAAACCCTACAATCAATCAATCAATCAATCAATCAATCAATCAATCAATCAATCAATCAATCAATCAATCAATCAATCAACCAATCAATCAATCAATCAATCAATCAATCAATCAATCAATCAATCAATCAATCAATCAATCAATCAATCAATCAAGTCAATATCTGGTCATTTTTCAGTTGGTCGACTATGCGGCGCAGACCGCCATGGCCTACAGGGGGTGCATGATCGCTATGACCAGGTGCAACTACTGTATGAACGGTCAGCGGACGCGATGTAGCAAAAAAAAAAATGGCGCAGCTCTCACTAGTGGTGCAAGGCTGGAGAAACAGCAGAGCTGGCAGCCCCTCTGCTAGTCACCTCCCGAGGCCTCCAGGTCGCTGCGGCCCTGTGGGCAACCGCCACCGCCCCATAAGGGGGAGCTCTTTCAATAAATGTTATCTCTCTCTCTCTCTCTCTCTCTCTCTCTCTCTCTCTCTCTCTCTCTCTCTCTCTCTCTCTCTCTCTCATTTCGTCAGAGACTCAGATGTCGCACCTCACATAGATTTCCAAACTTGGCGCTGAAAGTTCTCCATGACCGGCAGGCAGGCTGTCACATCTCTCCCAAAGTGGATCGTGTTAGCATGCACTCTTAACAAAATGCTAGTAAAAAGGTAGTAACGGGTTGTGTTCACTAACTCCTTACGAACTTTACTTCCCCCAGGACGGTACGTAGGTCCTGCCACTAAGTATGAAACCTAAATGCTATCGTTGCTAGTCTAGACCCTGCACTCTGTAACCGCTGCGTGTTTACTTCTATTCACTGATAGTAACAAAATTTCTTGAATTATTGGACATAACAACTACAGCACTTTTCCCACTCCAAATCACGAGTAAAAAGTATTTGCAAGTCTAGATGCTAACTTGCATGTGCTCAGATTAAAATGCATAATTCTAAAATTATCGCTAAAATATTTGATTTTCGGGACAAGCCCCACCGATTTCATCAGGGAACTTTACGCTGCTGACTATAAAAGCAAGAAGAGCAGATATATTTCTGAGGTAACGAAGTTACACTCGTTCTCCTTGTCCGTCCTATTGGTTTTCTTGCGCAAATTATTTGTTGTCTAAGTGTGATACGTGCGTGTTTAATGTGTCTATATGTCGTGCTGCGCGATCAGCAGATCCACATTGTCACGCGTAGATTTTTACTAGGTTATGCATGGCCAGTTAGTAAAAACACTAAGCAGCTAGTGGATGCTGTAACAAGTAACTGGTTATAGTTATGTTAGTAAGTGGCACGACCGTTTTTTTTAAGAGTGTGCGCTAGAAGCCGCGACAACCGGCGTCGCGTACTCGGCGTCTGTAGCGCAAACTCTGTGTCTGTGCTCCCCACTTCAGGCGTGAACGCACATAAACTGGCGAGCAGGAGAGCACGTGCACGCCACGAACACTGGGCAGAGTGCTCTCGACGGACGAGCTGGCTGACGTCGGGCGCTCCTCACGAGGCACACTCTAACGTGAGCTCGGTATTTTTAGATGCGACCGCATCTCATTCACCCGCCTTGTCCCTGCATCCGGCGTCGTCGGCGTCCGCCCCTCCCTCATTCTCCTTGCCACGCCAGCTGCGCTCTCCGCCGCTCACCCTTCTCCTCTCCGATAGAGAACACTCTCTCGCGAGGGGCATGGAGGAAAGAATATGGCGAGGGGCATTGGATTGGATTGGTTGGCTTGGATTGAATTGGATTGGATTGGCTTGGATTGGATTTGGATTGGATTAAAGTGGGTTGTGTTGGATTGTGTTGCGTCATAGCCGCGGCAGACGCACTGGCGCCGGCGCGTCCCCTCACGTTATGCGCGCTATAAAACGCGGTGCCTGCGCCGCTCCGCTCCATCGTTCCAGCGCCGTTCCTCCGCTGTCCAACGCTGCAACGTGAACCCCCTATGCGTCGCATCTACACAGGGGTTCCCGCGAGGGGAGGTGGGAGTTTTTAGATGCGACGCTCAGAGCATCTCTTGTCGGCGGCCCTGTCCTTCCTGCGTGCGTCCGTTGTTGTCCGCGGCGTGCGTCCATTGTCCGCAGCCACTCTCCCGCTCTCCTCTCCGATAGCGAACACTCTCTCGCGAGAGGCATTGGATTGGATTCGATTGGATTGGCTTGGCCTGGCTTGGCTTGGATTGGATTTGGATTGGATTGGATTAAAGTGGATTGTGTTGGATTGTGTTGCGTCATAGCCGCGGCAGACGCACTGGCGCCGGCGCGTGCCCAGGTGAGAGCGTGTGCGCCCCAGCGCGCTCTCACTCCGCCGGTGGGCGGCGCTGCGCGCGGTGCTGCGCATGTGCAGTACTCTCTCTCTCCGCAGTTTCCTCTCCTTCGGGCGCGCTGCGCATATATAGTGCCTAGAATATAACCGGTGCGCCGCTCTCCGGCGGCCTTTCGGTCGACGGTTGCTCTCCGCTTGCGCTTGAACCCCCTCAGCGTCGCATCACACCAGGGTTCCCTCGAGGAGAGGTGGGCGTAATTTTTTTCTTGATATCTTTTTTTCTGGTACTGCTCCACGGCGGACCTTATACCTTAAACAGCTCTGCTGTTAAAAGCGCTGGGTGAAGGATGCATGCGTACAGCGCCTAAAGGGAGACGAGAAAATCACGCCGCATCCTTGAAAGAGGAGGAGCTGCATCCGCTGCGACGTCAGACCTCGTGCTTCTCCGCTCTTTCGTCCAATTACACTGGTGTGAATCATTCAGAGGCGGCCAGTATAGAGCTCATAACGTTTGAATGGGCTGCCGAGGTTATGCGCATATTTGGCTGCGTTCATCGGTGCGCGCATTCAAGAAAACCCTAGACTCTGTCCGCTTTTCTTTCTTGCGTGCAGTGAAACGTAGCTTTATTTATTTATTTATTTATTTATTTATTTATTTATTTATTTATTTATTTATTTATTTATTTATTTATTTATTTATTTATTTATTTATTTATTTATTTATTTATTGACTGACTGATGACGGGGTGAACAAAAGCGTGCATCTTGAGATCGCCCAGAGGCTAAAACGAGTGAAAGAGGTGGAAAGGGAAGGGGACGGAAGAAGGGAAGGAATTTTTACCGTCCTGGCGCACGTTACTTCGTTGCTCATTCCAATCCCATTCTAGGCGATACTATACAATCGCTCCTGTGGGGTATAAATCCGCCGAAGCAACGACGTAGAGAAAGAAATATATATTTGACAGGAGATAGTGCTTAATGCGCGACATAGTCTGCTTTTTCTCGCGTAGTTTGTTTGTCGTAGCTGCAGTAGTTTATGAGCAGATTAAGTTTAGAAAATCACGGAAATTACTCGTTCCACCTTCAAAATACCAGCACTAACGGGCTGCTGGAGTGATGAAGCACAGGAGCAACTTCCGTAGCTTCTTAATTAAGTTGCACTTGAATAAAACGGGACCCCGCAACGACGTTTACAGTGCGTGCACGAAAAATCCAAGCCTCGGGGAATTTACGTTGTCAGGGCTGTGCGCTAGAAGAAAGAAATGCTAGTGCAGAAAAAGAAAAAAAGAAAGATGGCGGAATTGAGGAAGGGAGATCCCATCGCGGCGGCTCGGCCGTTATCGGCCGGCATGAAAGTAGAGCGCCCGGGACGCGAATCCGCGCGGGAATCACAGACGTGTCATGGTCGAGCGAGCGCAAGGTTGCGGCGATATATAGAGCAGCTCCGCCTTGCACGCGCGGACAGGTCAAAGCCGTACACACGCTGTCAAGCATTGTTCCGCTGTAGCCCAGTACGAGAGGGGAAGCGAGAGGTGGGCACGGGGACTAATTGAAGCGGCTCGACAACAGGCCACGCGCATTCCAGCATAACCTAACACCGATTTAGATTAGGAGAACGCCTTTGCGTCATGGCCTTCACTCAAATTCGACTCGGCGGTCGTTTGCACGTCCGCGTTTTGAGATCGCAGCCCGCGCTACGGAGGAGGCCGGAACGGGGCAGGTACTTATAGGCACATTTCTGACATTTAGATGTCGAAAATGAGATGTAATGACACGTTAGAAATGTGTTTACATTTCTGGGCGCAGCCGCTTAAATTCTGGGTGCTTTTTTTAGTGTTTCGATTGGGGGTTTGTGACAGTTCAGAGCACACTGGTATCTTATCGAAGTTTAAAGCGCCGGAAAGACTGTACCCAATTGTTTGGTCGGAGTAAGGCAGGCCTTTGCAAGCGGGCAGCTAGGCTTGCCTAAAACAGATGCCTGGGGCTAGCGCAGGCTGCGCAGCACTCGCCATTAAACGTCCTCGGTCGGGCGGCAGTGTAATTTCGGTTTCCGGCGTAGACTGCCATGTTCCGCTGCGAAGTGCGTCGTCAGCTAGATGTGGAAGGCACGCGAAAGAATATGCGCGGTGTTCAATTTTATGAACTATGATTTGGACCTGACAGTGTGCGGCGAATAGGTCTCACTGGCTGTAACTGCACACAGATTGTCCTTGGTTGAGGCCCTTTGCCATGCCCTGCTTTCCTCGAGGTAGGACAAGCGAAAAAAAGAAAAAGAAAAACGTTGGCATTTATCAGCTGAAATTGTGATTAGGGTATGCTCTCAGTTATGGGCGTGTACGGGCTTCACGTACAGTCTTTGTCAAAATTTTCTAGGACAAGCCGGAAGCGCACAGGCCGCCAAAAACTCAATGTACAAGCTTACGTCCCTAGCGACGCTGAAACTTTTTTGCAGGAACGCTAGAGAAAACACCTTTTTTTCTTACTGTCATAAAATGTTTTTGTCACATTTGAAGGTTGATTGATTGTAGGGTTTAACGCGCCGACGCAACGCAGGTGATGAGGCGCGCCGTAGTGGAGGGCTCCGGATTAATTTTGACCACCTGGGGATCTTTAACGTGCGCCGAAATCTCGTACACACGGGCATTTTTGCTTTTCGCCTTCATCAGAAAAGCGACCGCCGCGGCCGGGAATCGAACCCGTGACCTCGTGCTCAGCAGCGCAATGCCTTAGCCACTGAGCCACCGCGGCGGGTATATTTGAAGGTAAGGCTTAGTCTTTGAGTTATTTGTGGTCGAGAAGGCTAATGATTGGCCTAGAAAATTTTGACAATGTGTGTACGTATCTTGCGAAAGCCAATCTTCGCAGACACATGCATCTGCAAAATCTTGCGCGAAACATTTCGTTATGCGAGTCTTGTACGCGTTGAGAGTTGATTTGCTATTACATATACAGTGTCTACAGACCGACGCACTGCGTCAAATGAAGGGCGGCACCAAAAAGTTCGTCACCTCAACTTACAGTAATTAAATGTATGTTTTCCATCAGTGACACGCAATTAAGCCATTAAGCAGGGAGGAGGGGGGTGGGGGCGGTAAGCTTTATTGGAATGAAGAAAAAACTTACATTTATTGCAGCAAATCTGTCAAAAACTACTACAAGAATAGAAAAGTAAGAAAATTAAAAGTAAGGGCTACCCAAAAGTCTCACGTGACATGAAATATACTGAAACAATTCTGTAATGCACAATGCAAAAAACGTCAAACAATGATATCGTCAATCGCCTATAGTCCGCAAAAAAAATTTCGCACGTGTTACGAAAGTACGATCACTCGGTTTGAACGTTTCCAAACTTCACTGGCTAAGCAGTGTTATGGGTGAAGCCCCTTAGGTACACACCGGGAACACACCGGGACACTTGTTTTCAAAGCCTCGCGCTAGAACGCTTCGTGCTTCAAAGAGACTTTTAATTAAAGCACAGCTGCATACCTCTACCACGCCAACGGTTTCATCTCGGTGGGCAAAAACGCCAAGGCGCCAAGATTTCACTTATACACTGCATGCCTCGCCCCTCCACAGGTTTCACGTTAGCGGAGATGGCCCGGGATTGTTTTCTTGTCGTCCTGCATGTACTGAGTGATTTGTCTGTATGAGTAATTCTGTATGTATTGTAAAATCTGTATTACAGAGTAATGTAAATCTGTATGCATGTATTATGACAGTAATCTGTCTGTATTGAGCGATTTAACATATCTGTCGGTGTAAATTTTCCAGGCATGCTTAGCAAAACAACGCGTTTTAGGGGCGGATAGCCAGGTTAATTACCACACGTTCGCGATGTTCGTCCACTGCATGCGCCATATATGCCAGTTTCAAGGTGTATGTTTACATAGCAGCAAATTTCAACGCACCGAACAGGCAGAACAGGAACGTAGGCAGTCCGCACCATCTGTCACAGTCAGTAGACAATAATGACTGAGCGCTGCAGCTTTCTTATAACACGTCGAAACAAACGTGAGACAGCGCTCAGGAAAAAACATACAACTTGCACATCGAAGCAGGGTTACTTCGCAGTATAAGTTAATATTCATAAAATCGTGCAACCACAACAAAATACTTTAGCTTACGCTGAAAAATAAAGCTCTCAAACTGAGCTTTAGGAGGCTTTGCTGCTGTTATAAAGTATACAAATAGAAAAGGACCCGCCGCGGTGTCTGATTGGCTAAGGCGTTGTGCTGCTACGCCCAAGGACGCGGTTTCGATGCCCGGCCGCGGCGGCCACTTTTCTGGTGGAGGCGAAAAGCAAAAACACCCGTGTGTTCGAGATTTCGGCGCACGTTAAAAATTCCCAGGTTGTCAAAATTAATCCCGAGCCCCCCACTACAGCGCCCGTCATCATCTGAGCAGCGTCGGTGCGTTAAACCCCACAATAAATAAATAAATAAATAAATAAATAAATAAATAAATAAATAAATAAATAAATAAATAAATAAATAAATAAATAAATAAATAAAAAAGAACGCCGCGGCACAATTCACGTTAGAACGAAACGCGTGAATAGGAATCTAGGCGTACGCCAATCAAAACTGCGCTAAACAAGCTTTATATGCGTTTTTTTTTGTGCATCTAAGTCGCCTCTGAAGGTTGGCACACAATATCTATAGTCGTCCGGTAGGTCCCCATTCACAGCGACACCCGAAAACGATAGTAAAATTCACCCATCAAGCCGCGCCGGCGCCCGGCGCGCGGGCATGCCAAAGGCAGCAGCGAGAAACGCCTTCTGAAAGGGCTCCAATGGCAAATGACGTCACATCATCCAAGATGGCCGTTCCCAGGTTGCCACGCCGTACACGGTCTATAAAAGGATTCAGAGCCGGTCCACCTTGTGAAGAGGGAAGTCAGTAAAGCTGGCGCTTGCTTGGGATTTGCCATATTGAGTTTAGCTGTATTGGGGATTTGCAATGCTGAGTTATAAGGACAGTGGCGCGATCTCGGCGTCGCAAACTAAAGACCCACATGACTGGTGGGTAGAGACAATAGCGTTTTATTATAGTGCGGCTACGCCAATCATGACGCAGGATGTAGTGCGCCGTACAGGTGGCCGCCGAAGAGCGCGCGGCATTGCGCAATGCCAGGGTCGGGAGAGAAAGACGCCGCGCGTGGGGAGAAGCGTACAGGACCAACGTGTTGACAGGACTCGGGAAAGAGGCGGCGGTGGTGGAGAGGAGAATAAAGTGGGGCTGTAACCATGTGCCCTCGGTTCGTGGTGTTACGAAATTGCCATCCCACCGCTGGCAACCAGTTGTTACATTCGGGAAGGCGTCCTCGAACCGGGCCCCGTCGCCTCCGTCATGCGTGGTAGCGTGGTGGTGAGCGGCCAGCAACGGTTGCTGCCTTGGAGACGACGACAAGAAGCTGAATGCAAACTTAACTGGTTTACTGCATGGCGAGAGGTGAGCCGAAGCAATAGAGGAACAATGCCCTTACGGGCGAGATTACAGTACAGGACTTGAGCAGAGCCACAGCATGAATTCTCTGCTCCAAAACGAATGGAATCCGGCGCTCAGGGCACCGCGTATTTATGCCCCATGCTCGAACGGTCAAACAGTTGTAGTGCTTTTGCACACGGCGCGAAAATAGTACAGACACACACAACTCTTTCCAGTGTTCCTGAGGGGCCGGCAGTAGCGGCGCACGGCGAGTCTGAGAGAGGGAGGAGAGGAGTGTGATGAATGACCACTAGAGTGATTGGCCGCGAAAGTGAGCCAGCAGAACGACAGCGACGATGGCGAGGCAGAGGGCCGCGGAAGTGATCGCGGAGGCTGGAACGGCAACGGCTGGAAGCCAAGCGGCGGAACAGGGCGCGGTCCGTGGGATCCCCACCCCGTGGGACGCCTGGGCCACCTTAGACGGGACCCCGCTACCCTCCACCAAGGCTCGAGAGCTCGTCTGGGCGCCGTCAGGTGCTGGTGCGCCGACTGCTGCCGCGCCATTCCGGCTGTTGGGCGCTGCCGTTCCTGCTGTTGAAGTGGCTAGGAACGCGTCGCGACTGAGAGTGAGCTGACTGGCCTATTGGGCATTGCTCTCGGACCTTGTGAACTGCGAGGTTATTTTGTGTGTCTTTGAACTGTAGACTGTGTGTACGTGTGACCCAAAACCATCCTCTCTGCTACGTCCCGACCTCTACTATGCTCGCGTCCTGTGCTTGTCCTCCACCCCGTTGAATATAGTCTTCGACGTGTTAAACAGTGTTCGTCTACTGCCTGCCTGCGTGGTCCTCGGCCCATTCATAACAAGGAGATCTCAGTGGCGGCGTCATCGTCCTTCGGGGAAGTCGCTACACGTTCCGTTTCGCAGCCGCCGAAGTTCGAATCACCGACAGGGAGGCGCCCGCGCTCCGGCCGTTCTCAGGCACGTTGCGGCTTGTCCGAGGCAGCTTTTTTACACACCGGGGCACTCCGCAAAACTTTTGAGGATGCACGAACATGGTAGCGGCGCGCAGAGTCGTAACAGTGGCAATGCTTTACTCCGCAACGCGCAATGTGGGAAAGCCAGATTACAATAACCAATCTTACACCGATTTTCTTAAAGTTGACCTCGCCTCTATACACAAATGCATTGCTGCAGAGACATTTCTAGGTGTAATATGCGCCGTTTTATATCAAAATATGGGAGGCCCTAAGGCCTTGTTTTTATTTTTATTTTTTTCGTACGTTGAATATTGTTGGTCTACGCTCGGTCTGTCGCCGGGGACGATCTTCTCTGTCCTGGCAACAGGCAGCTTCGCTGTAAAGGTGAGTGAGTGAAAGTATTTTATTAACAGGAGAGGAGACAGTTTCCGGGGTAACCTCACGCTGTGCCCTGGGGGCATAAAAACAAAGCTGCATGAAAGGTCATGACGCTACATGGCGGTATATGTCGTTTACTGCGCTCGAAAGCTGGGTCGAAAAGTTGAGTCAGCTGAACATTTGTGCGAACATCCACCTTTGCACAGTTACAGTTCTGCCATCCGCTTTCCGCCAACATTCGATAGAGTCGCAGTCGCGCTTATCAAAAAAAAAAAAAAAAAAGAAGAAGAAGAAGAAAAGAGAAAGGAACTTTACAGAACTACACAAACCTTTTCGCGGTAACTCAAACACATCAACAGCTCAGTTCGCACCGCCCCCTGCAGCCTGTTCGAACCTTCCCTGAACTGCAAGGGGGGCCCGTCACGTTTACCGTTGCGCTGACCTGTATACACATGTGCAGCTTTCCCGCTCATGGCACTCCTTTCAACAGCGATTACTCTGTAGTTATTTATCGAAATGTAAAGTTTTTTGCTCAGCTAATATTGGGGGTGACAACATGCTTTGTGCCCAGTTTCAAATCTCGCACGTTGCGCGACTAGGTTCGTGAGCCATGGAAACTATCCCATAAAAATGCATGGGGAGTACGATTTGACAGCAAATTACGTACACACAAAATATTCAGAATCCTCCAAAGTTCTTTTAGTGTTTTCATCTTCAAGTTGACTTCTTGCTTTATGCCAAATATCACTTTCTTGAGGTGGTTTTGCTAGGTTCCTGAGAGGTCAGAATTTTGAGCGAGAGAGCTGGCTATGGGCTGCTCTGTCGCAAATTTTTTCAAGCCCCGTTGACCGTTGCGAATCCTAGAGAAGCATCACAAACCCAGGCATGCTTGCATGCCGGCGCACCATCAATCGGGCATCCTGTTAAGCGGGCGTACTCGTGCGTACTCGTCCGGGAAAACAATAAACCCTCGTATTTATAGTAGCTGTTGAGGTAAAAAAAAAGTATTAATAAGAAGGAGCGGAATTTTCCGACGCGCAGCGTTTCGATGTAAGGCGGTCTCGTTTCACAGAAACTGTTAACTGCGCTTGTAGAACCGACCTGTGGGGGAGGGAGGGGGGGGGGGGGGGAGGGAGGGGGGAGGGGGAGGGAAGGGGGGTGATATAAAATACGCTTTCCGTTATCAGTCCAGGTTGCAGCCAAGTGACCGAGAAAAACGTGCAGGGTTAACAACAATAGCAGAGAGAGAGAGAGAGATAGATAGATAGATAGATAGATAGATAGATAGATAGATAGATAGATAGATAGATAGATAGATAGAGAGAGAGAGAGAGAGAGAGAGAGAGAGAGAGAGAGAGAGAGAGAGAGAGAGAGAGAGAGCATCTTCTGTGAAGAAGAAAAAACATTATATATTTCACCCGGAATATGTGTACCCTACGAGAGCGCAATGACCGACATGTTGAACCGACGTGTTTGGATACGAAAAACAATTTTAAAAATCTGTTCGTTTTGTGGTACTCATGAATTATTCGATGCACGCGCGCTTCAGTGGTACGAAATGAGCGGTGACGATGACCGCGTTGAAATGTCGTTGACGGTTGGTCACAGTTGGCCTACCGAATTTTGTAAACAGCTTTACTCAGACCAGCAGCGGCGCTTTGCGGGGCCAGCCAGTGTGGCTTCTGTGCCGTCTCCATGGGGTGATGGCGAAGCTAAGCAATTTCTTTTTTGGGTGGTCTGGCCTAAAATGGCGGTGTGTGGAAGCATTGTGGGTTACGGTGATGATCCTGCGGCATTTAGTGTATGAATGGTAAGCCTGCAGATTGGTGTGTAAAATTATACTCGACAAATTTGCCAATGCCTTCGATGGACTCATTATCTAGCAAATCATTATGTAAGGACCAACAGTGCTGAGTGCACTCATGCGACCGCGACGAAAAAGGTGGACTATAATTTGATCGTCTCCTTGGACCGTGGCGAAATTCATGGCCAGGTTGGTATGGCGAAGAAATCTGCTTTTACCTTTTTTTACCACCTAGACTTAGGGCTAAACAAGGTCTTCTGGTGCAAACAGTGCTACCTAGGCGCATCTTGAAGCCATATTTCCCGGTGTTGTGTTGAAAATTCCCCTTTTGTGCCGAAGTAAACTGCTGATATCTAGCAATTAAATAATACCTTAAAGATGTCACGTACAAGCGTATTGGGACGTTTCGCACCTATATCGAACTCCAACGTTTCCGAACGTTCGGTATAACAAACAGCTAGCCGCTCCCTGTGAAAGATCGTCTTTTCGACCACAAGTGTCGCCGTTCGCGCCCGCCATACCAACTACACGTCGCACTAGTTTGCTATCTGTTTTCGAATCCCCAGCAGCCAGGCAGCAGCAGTGTTGCATCCGGGACGGAGCGGCAGCAGCACACAGCCCAGCGACAGCCCAGCAGCCAGGCGGCCCCTGTGCGGTCGAAGCGAGGACGGAAGAGCTTGTGCAAGCAGCTGGCCTCACAAGAACAGCCACACCCCGAGCCCCTCCATGGCTAGGAGCCGCCGCACACAGCCCCTGGTGCCTACAGTGCTGCAGTGGAACGTCAACTCGCTGCGACCGCGTCGTGCGGAGCTGAGTACGTTTCTGCTGCAGCACGAACCCCATGTCGTGGCTCTACAGGAGAGCTATGTGCGAGTGGGAAGGGACGGCTCGGGGGGGACTCGCCTGCCGGGCTACACCGGCTATCACAGCCCTACGGCGTGTGACAGTGCCCAGTGCTCGGAGGTGGTGTGTGGCGACCCGTCCCACCCCCCAGGAACCTCGCGTGCCTCACTGTTTGTGAGGAACGATGTGCAGCACGCAGAGCTGGATACCAGTGCGGTGACGACAGTGGTGCAAGAGTGCGCGGCAGTGACGTTGCGGCTCAGTGCGGGTGGTGCAGACTTTACAGTGTGCAGTGTGTACGTGCGCCCTGGACGGCCTTGGGACGCGTGCCTCCTGGATCGGCTGGTGTCCCTGTGTGCAGTCCGCCATCTCCTCTGTGGTGACTTCAACGCACACCACACTGCCTGGGGAGATGGCCGGATAGACGCTCGGGGAGAGCATCTGTGGGACGCCATGCTGCGCCTCAACCTGTCCGTGCTGAACACTGGTGAGAGCACCTTCCGGCGGGGCAATTGCGCGGCCACCGCCATTGATCTCACCCTAGTGTCAGCCGGGGTTGAGGCCACCTGGAGGAGGGAGCCCAGCACGTGGGGATCCGACCATTACCCGCTGCACATCGCACCACCCGACAGGACAGCCAAGCGAGCCGCACTGCACCACGTCACCCACTGGGACCTGTTCCGGCGCCGCCTTGCCGAGCAGGACCTGGGGGAAGGAGCCGAGCTGTTCCGGGGCCTGGTTTGCTGCGCCAGACAAGCCACGCAGAGCTGCACAGTAGCAGAGGGGGCCACCACGCCAGACCTGAAGCTGCTGCAGCTGCGGGCGGTGCGCAACCGTGCGGAGAGGAAGGCCCAGCGCTCGGGGGAGCGGGCGGACTGGACAGCATACCGGCGAGTGGATGCGGCTTGCTGCCGTCACGCCAACCGCCTGAGCCGGCAGCGCTGGGCCGAGCTATGCGTCAGCTCGGAGGCCGACCCACGCTGCCGCCGCCTCTGGGGCATCTTCAACGCCGTCCTGAAGCCCCAGAGAAACTGCAACCCCCTGGCTGCCATGGCCATCCGCAAGCAGGCCAGCTTTGCGGAGTTGGCCAACCTCTTCGCTGCACACTTCCTGCCGCCACACCAGGCGGAACCAGGGCCCGCTGCTGCTGTTGCTGAGACGGGGGAGGTACTTCACCCCCTCAACAACGCCCCTATCACGGAGACTGAGCTCCGCAGTGCCCTCCGCAGCTGCAAGCGTAAGTCGGCGCCAGGGGCGGACGGCCTCACCTACCAGATGATGCGCAATCTTGATGAGGTGGGGTTCGGCCGGCTCCTGGCCGCCTACAACGTCATTTGGGACGCGGGCCGGCTGCCACCAGAGTGGCTGCTAGCCATCTTGCGGCCCATGCCAAAGCCAGGCAAGGGCCTTGTGGCAGTCACGGCGTACCGGCCTGTGGCCCTCACATCCTGTGGCTGCAAGCTGCTCGAACGGGTGGCACTGCGGAGGATGGAGGCCATCGCAGCGGAGGAAGAGGCCATCCCCGAGCAGCTAACGGGCTTCCGGAGGCACCGGGCAGCCACCGACTCCATCGCCGACGTCGTGGCGGCCCTTGAACACGCCATGGCCTCCAAGCAGGTGGCGGCCTTGGTGCTGCTGGACGTGAAGGGCGCCTTCGACAACCTGCAGCGTCGTGCCATCTCCCTGGCCATGGAGGAGGCTGGCATTGGGGGCAAGCTGCGGGGCTTTGTCGAGGCGTTCCTGACGGGCCTCACGGCGCAGGTGCAGGTGGGAGACGCCCTGTCGGCCCTCCAGCCGGTGGACGTGGGCACCCCACAGGGCTCCGTCATCAGCCCCTTCCTCTTCAACTTGGTGATGGCCGCCCTGCCAGGCTGCCTGCCCAGAGGAGGGGGCCACCGAGTGTACATTTCGGTGTACGCCGACGACATCGCCCTGTGGGTGCTGGGGCCCAAGGGCCAGGGCCGAGCCATTGTGCGGCAGCTGCAGGCGGCCATGGATGCAGTCCGGGCCAAGCTGGCGGGCGTCGGCCTGCAGCTGTCGGCGTTAAAGACAGACGCCATGCTGGTGCATCCAGACGCCGCCGCCCGTGCTCGGACCCGGCGCCTGACCATCGATGGTGAGGAGCTCCAGTGGAAGACCAGGGTGCGGTACCTGGGACTGACCCTGGACCACCGGCTGAACTTCCGGCAGGCAGCCAAGGAGCTCCGAGCCAGGGCGCAGCTGGCCACCACGGCGGTGCACAAGATGGTGGCCCGGGACAGGGGTTGCTCACAGCGGACGGCTCTCCGGCTGTACAACGCCTCCGCTGTGGGTCTCCTCATGTATGCGCTGCCGCTGGTGAGCCTGCGGAAACCGACCTGGCGGCAGCTGGAAAGGGATCACCGCAAGGGGGTCCGCGCTTGCCTCGGCCTGCCCCAGAGCTCGTCGTGCGAGAAGACGCTGGCCGAGGCGGGGGCGTGGACCCTCGAGATGACGGCTGACCGGCGGGCGCTTGGCCAAATTGACCGGCTGCGGCGCGCCGAGGGGGGCGGCCCGCTGCTGCAGCGACTGAGGGGCCACCACCGCTCGCGCATGGGGCGCATGCTCGCGCTCTACGAAGAGGTGGTGGCCCCCGTGGATGCGCAGCCTGGGGGCCCGGCTCCTGCTCTGACAGCTGAAGTGAGGCTGGACATCCCAGGTCTGCGCAGCAAGCGGCGGACGCCCCCATGCGGACAACTGCAGCTGACGCGGGGCGTCATCTGGGGCGACCTCGAAAGCCACACCCTTGTCTACACGGACGGCTCGGTGCGGCAGCAGCAGGGGTCGGCTGCAGCGGCAGCCGTGCTGGGAGAGGCCACCCGGCAGGCGCGGCTGCCCTATGCCTCATCTTCGGCCACTGCCGAGCTGGTGGGTGTCGGACTGGGCCTGGACCTGCTGCTGGAGGTGGAGCCCTTGCCCGAACGCTGTGCCCTGCTGTGCGACTCCCGGGTGGCCCTGGCGCGTCTACGGGACGGCGACTCGCACTCCCTGTTGGTGCGGGGCATCCGGGAGAAAGCGGCGCAGCTGGCGGACCGGGGCACTCGGCTGTGCCTTCAGTGGGTCCCCGCCCACATCGGACTGGACGGAAACGAGCGGGCAGACGAGCTGGCCGCCGGGGCTCACGCGCTGCCTCCCTCGGACATGTTGGCCCAGGCGGCAGCGGACGACGCCCGCCTGCTCATCCAGCGACACCTCCGCACCGGGCATCCAGACCCGCGGCTGCGTGTCGGAGGGGGTCTGCCGCCTGTGCGGGCATCACGCCTGCCTCGTCTACTGCGCTCGGCCGTCCTGCGCCTCCGCGTGGGGGCCGCGTGGACGTCAGAGCGGAAGCACCGACTGGGGCGGGTGGCCAGTCCCGCCTGCACCCACTGCCGAGCGCCCGTGCAGTCCCTGCCGCATATACTGTACGAGTGCCCCAAGTTTGCGGCAGGGCGGGCGGAGCTTCTGGTCGTGCTCCGAGGGGTGCGGCCGCTCGAGGAACTGCTTTGGCCCCCAGGAAATGCCAGGGAGCGGGACAAAGTGCTCGAGGCCCTGGGAGCATACCTGGGGGCCTCGGGGCTCCACAATGCACTAAGCTACAACTCTACGTAACTGCCCGGGTCGCAGTGGAGTGTAGCTGTTAGGGTAGAATTCCTGTGTGTGTGTGTGTGTGTGTGTGTGTGTGTGGGTGTGTAAGTGGGTGTGTGTAAGTGTGCAGGTGTCCTACTCCTTCGTGTCCTGTATTTTGATATTTATTTATTTGTCTAGTGTTTCTTTTTTGTGTGTGTTTTTTTCTTCTCTTTCACCTAACGTTGTATATAGGTTATTCTTGCCCATGTTTTATATATTTATGTTAGCCCTCTACCCTATCCCCCTATGCCTATGTACTCTTTCCTCCCTATCCCACCTCCCCCACACCAGCAGGCGTTCCGGTGTCCGCCCCTAGGCGAGACAATTAACGCCTGTTGGTGGACCTTCCTTTCTTGTTTTTGTGCAATAAAGACATACATACATACATACTCCAAATATTGAAATGCATCGATTTTATGGCTAATATCAAGCTTTTGTTCGTTCACGCATGAGCTATACTAGCCATACGTTAAATTTTAGCGTGCCAGACTTCCCACTATGTCGTCATAGCTGACGTCAGCAAATCACGTCAGCAGAGGAGGATGGAGCGAGAGAAACGAAAATTTCAAACCCATTTTCTCTATGAACTTGCGCGTAAATTCGGCGGAAAAAAAAAAACTCGAAACAAAGCTTACGCATATTCTGGACTCTGATGTGGTAATATAATTGCGCGATGTGTTTACAACTTACTACAGGGCCTCTCATGATACGGGCTTGTCGATGCCGAAGAATTGGGGTATTATAGTTCCGCGCAAATAGGCCTCAGCAGCGACTGATCCGCACAAAGCCTTTTAAATCGCAGGTCGAAGAAATGTTGAACCCTGGTCCCGCAGGTGTGCCGGAGCTTACCCGTGGTTCTATCGCTCGCAGCTGAATAATGTATGCACTGGATCGTAGGCGAGGATGAAACGCTCTATATAACTTCATACTGCAGCACGTGTATCCGAACACACGTGTTGCACACTCCAATAGGTACGACCGCAGCCAGCGTAGTTATGCCCCGTAGAGGTCACCGTCATCCTGGCCATCTGTTTCGGATCCTGTTGGCTTATTTATTGCGTTTACACAGCTAACGTTGAGAGTATGTTTTCCAGCACTAGAAAACGAACACGCAAAAAAAAAAGAAAATCAAAGAAAAAGACTGTGCGTATTGTGTGATGATAGTTTTTTTTTTTATTGTGGCGGTTTAATTGATATGCGGAACATTCCTGCTAGTCTCCTTTCGATTAATACGGCCGGAACTTAAAAAATGTCTCCTTCCCACAGTTTGAATAGCTACAGGATCCTCGCAAGTAAATCTAAAAGCGTGTACATAGTCTTCGTGCTTCTCATGCCCTGTGGCAAACTGGCGCGATAGAAAAAGGAGAGCCGATAAAAATCCAGTTTTTAACATGAGAAATAAGGATGTACGGAGTGATGAACTCCAGGGAATCGGCAAAGCCTGACAGAAAGTTTGAGATCAAACTTAATAACAAAGAGAAGCCAAAATTATTTCCCTTTTTGCAGGAATTTGTACAAAAAAGTGTGAAGACAGCTGATTGGTTTGTTTGTGCGCAAACTCCGCTTTTTCGCACATCGCGGGCTTGCCGCAAGTAGAACCGCCTTATAGGGGCGACATTTCGTTGTTAAGGTTGCTGCTCACACGGTTATGCGCAATGGCGCTTCCATTTAGACCTGGCATAATCATCTCTCGGGTGGCGCACGATTCAACCTCACCCAAAATGGTACTTGTTTCAGAATCCCATTCTTGGTACCCTCACGTTGTTTATCCCGTTTTCGACGTCCTTCCTCTTAATACACATGTTTTAGCCGTTTTCCTCAGCTTTCCCAGTTTTTACAATGGTTCGCTTTCCGTCGCCGGAAACTATAGGGTCAACTATTTGCATGTCCGTTTTACGAGGCAGTGTTGCTTCGTATAAACTTGAAATCAAGTACAAAGCAACGTTTGACCTTCGTGGATAACTGTGCAAGAAAAAAACTTGGCGGAACACTCAAAAACTTCTGCGCAAAAGTAATGAATACCATGTCAAGAGGCAATTCTACATCGCATGCGGC